>NW_024070195.1:32631031-32635315 GCF_014754425.2 Oryx dammah | reverse complement strand
CTGAAGCACACATGCGAACAAAGGCTAGAAAATTCCAACTCGAGCTCCTAAGACCATGCACGGGAGAACAGTGGAAAATGAGCTCCTTGGAGAGCCACAAATAACTTGCAGGAACGGATAGGGTGTCTTCCCACAACCACAGGCAGGGGAGCCTCAGGCCCTGAAATAGCCCCTTCCACCACGGCCGCCTTCGAGAGGCTCACACCAAAGTAATACTTTCTGCTTCTTACCCTTGATATTTCACGTTTTACAACCACTGTGACAACCTTCAACATAACATAATATTTAAAGCCCAGGGATGGTTTACATGGAGATAAACAGACCTGGGAGTAAAGCTGGATTCCTCTTCAACATAAATGGTTGAGGTGAGCCTTGCTTGAAAAAGTAATCTTGGCTCAGGAGAAGACCAAGTTTTGGCTGAGCCCACCTGAGAAATTACCAAGTTTAATCTTTCCAGGGTGGGTGATATGAAATGGTTTACTCCAGTGTTGAAAAGGTCTCTTTTCACCTTCATAGGTGAGTTGATTAATGCTGTTTGCAAACAACTAAAAGATGACAGGCTTACTGAATAACAGAGGCCCTCAAGTTTAATAAGAAAACCAAAGTTTAGAGCTGACCCGGATTTCTGGAATAAGTTCTTCCTATTCTAATTCTAAAATAAAGAAGGAACAAACAAGCATGTGTAATTAGTGAAGAGCAATTTCAGCAAACCAATCCCCTAGGGTCCTCCACCCTGAGTCACTGCTTTTTCCTTTTGATGTATAAAGGATGTATGTTGTCTGTCTGTGCAGGGCAATTATGGGAACGTCCCAAATTTGGCATCCCTTCCAGAGTAAGCAACTTGAAAGGAAGATGGATGGAGACAACTCATCTTTGTGTCAACTGTGAATTTCTCTCTATTTGTGCTGCGAATGCTGAAACTAAATTTAAACATTGCTTGGTGTGAGGGCATTCCAGAGGCCACGTTCTCATGAAACACTCTGCATCCCACTCACTCTCTATTGTTAGATATTGTGAACAATTGACAGATACTCTTAGTAAAACCCAGACCTTGAGCAGAAAAAGCCAGGACCTCCCCAACTACTGAAAAGTATAAATTAATTAGTAACACAGACTCCCTCCCCTCAAACCAGCTCTGACTTGCTATATACCACTTAAGATTCATTTCTGATTTTAGAGCTCTGTTCTCAACTATTATTTACTTTCATGTAAATGTATTGAAAAGTTCAGGTATTTTAGTATCTCTCAAAGTACCAGCAAAGAATATATGTATACATATATGTCTGTGTGTGTATGCATGTGGCCTCCCTGGTGGCTCAGATGGTACAGAATCTGCTGGCAATGCAGGAGTCCCCGGGTTCAATCCAGGAAGATCCCCTGCAGAAGGGAATAGCAACCCCCTCCAGTATTCTTGCCTGGAGAATTCCATGGACAGGAGCCTGGCAGGCTACAGTCCATGAGGACACAGAAGAGCTAGACATGATGGAGCAGTTTAACACTTTCACATATATATATTATATGTATTTTAATTTTTTAAAGGACCAATTGTAGTTCTTAAGTCTTTTTTTCTAAAATTGGGGATCTAGTTAGTCCCCCATTTTTGACACTCTTTTTTATTGATTCAGCTCCAAATTATGACCTGTTACTGGAAGCTCAATCTACCTGGATAAGCAGACACAGATTCTACCTTCTGCACTGGGTACTGGTGGGGTATCATAAGTGTGTACCTTTAATATAGGAATTTAAAAAGTCTGTGTGCGCAGGGGCAATGAACAAACTAGGGAAAACATTTAAATCCCAAACTGGTTTACTTTGCTTATATGTTTCATCATAATTGCACATTTTAAGGAATACAAATTAACATTAAAAAGGAAAAGGTTAATAAATATCTTAAGCAAAAAGAATATAAATATGCTACAAAGCATACCCTGCAGTTCCAAGTTGAATATGATTGTGTGTATATGTGTTGTTTGTGCCAGTAGTCTAATTAGTAAGACTTTAATTACAGATAAAACTATCCCCTTCAGTTCAGACCTACACTTTATTCTCACTACTCCACTTGCTGATTTATTCTGCTTTTTAAAGTAAAATAAAACAAGAATTTCATTGTAGGGACAAGCATCAGCAAGATGGCAAACTAGGAGGTCCCAAAGCTTGTCTTCCCAACAAAACAATAAACAACTACAAACAGTCAAAAAATAGCTCTGAATTACAACAAAAAAGTGTGACTATACAGAAAAGTGTAGGAAGCATTTTATTTGCATTATTCACCCATCCCAGTCCAGAGGAGCTCAGTACAGAGAGTGACCCACCTTGGAGGGATATCATCCCAGAGGACAAGGAAAGCAGGAGATTCCCTGCAAACCTCCCTTCCCCAATGCTGCGGACGTTTGCAGTGTTTGCTACCAAGCACCCCCACAGTCTTTACCAACAAAGAACCCAGTCATTGAGCTGGCATGGAGTCCCCACTGCTGTGTTTCCTTACTGGGGCTGGAGCTGTCTCTGCGGGGAGACTTGCTCCCCTGTGCCCCAATCTCTGGGATCATGATGCCATAGCATCTCACCGTTGATGGGAGTGAAGCTACTGCTGCTCTCTGTACCCTGCCTCCAGGGTTCTGCAGCTACTATCAGCGGGGCCCAGATGCTGCTTTCTGTTCCGCTCCTGGGTCCTAAGTCATGGCATTGCTTGCCATCACTGGGCTACACTGATACAGCTCTGCATTCTAGCCTTTGGGTCCTGAGTCATGGCTTTGACCTGGCATTGCTGAGGCTAAGCTGCTGCTGCTCTGTACCCTGTGCCCTGGAGCCAGAGGCAGAAGTGGGACCCACCATCCCCAGGGTGTGCCATTGCTGCCACCCCACAGTTTGTGCCACAGTCATCAAGACAGTATGGTATTGGCACAAAGACAGACATATAGATCAGTGGAACAAAATAGAAAGCCCAGAGATAAATCCACATACATATGGACACCTTATCTTTGACAAAGGAGGCAAGAATATACAATGGAGTAAGGACAATCTCTTTAACAAGTGGTGCTGGGAAAACTGGTCAACCACTTGTAAAAGAATGAAACTAGATCACTTTCTAACACCGCACACAAAGATAAACTCAAAATGGATTAAAGATCTAAATGTAAGACCAGAAACTATAAAACTCTTAGAGGAGAACATAGGCAAAACACTCTCCGACATAAACCATAGCAGGATCCTCTATGATCCACCTCCCAGAATTCTGGAAATAAAAGCAAAAATAAACAAATGGGATCTAATTAAAATTAAAAGCTTCTGCACAACAAAGGAAAACATAAGCAAAGTGAAAAGACAGCCTTCCGAATGGGAGAAAATAATAGCAAATGAAGCAACTGACAAACAACTAATCTCAAAAATATACAAGCAACTCCTGCAGCTCAATTCCAGAAAAATAAACGACCCAATCAAAAAATGGGCCAAAGAACTAAATAGACATTTCTCCAAAGAAGACATACGGATGGCTAACAAACACATGAAAAGATGCTCAACATCACTCATTATTAGAGAAATGCAAATCAAAACCACAATGAGGTACCACTTCACACCAGTCAGAATGTCTGCAATCCAAAAATCTGCAAGCAATAAATGCTGGAGAGGGTGTGGAGAGAAGGGAACCCTCCTACACTGTTGGTGGGAATGCAAACTAGAACAGCCACTATGGAGAACAGTGTGGAGATTCCTTAAAAAATTGCAAATAGAAATGCCTTATGACCCAGCAATCCCACTGTTGGGCATACACACAGAGGAAACCAGAATTGAAAGAGACACATGTACCCCAATGTTCATTGCAGCACTGTTTATAATAGCCAGGACATGGAAACAACCTAGATGTCCATCAGTAGATGAATGGATAAGAAATCTGTGGTACATATACACAATGGAGTATTACTCAGCCATTAAAAAGAATACATTTGAATCAGTTCTGATGAGATGGATGAAACTGGAGCCGATTATACAGAGTGAAGTAAGCCAGAAAGAAAAACACCAATACAGCATACTAACACATATATATGGAATTTAGAAAGATGGCAATGATGACCCTGTATGCAGGACAGCAAAAAAGACACAGATGTGTATAGCGGACTTTTGGACTCAGAGGGAGAGGGTGTGATGATTTGGGAGAATGGCATTGAAACATGTATAATATCATGTAAGAATCGAAATGCCAGTCTATGTCTGATGCAGGATATGACACGCTTGGGGCTGACGCGCGGGGATGACCCAGAGAGATGTTGTGGGGAGGGGGGTGGGAGG
>NW_024070195.1:32498548-32630931 GCF_014754425.2 Oryx dammah | reverse complement strand
AAAAAAAAAAAGACAAAAGGAAGATTTTAAATAAACCTAGCCTTATATGTTATATAACCTTATATGTTTCAATTATCCCTCAATAAAGCTGGAAAAAAATGGGGAAAAAAATCTCATTATAGCAGGTCTCAAATTCACTTTTAAATACTTCATTTCTCAAAGGTCTAAGACAGAAGATTTTTGTTCTATTATCTGAATTCTTATAAATTTGCAGAATTTGATTTCAGCAACTCTTTACTGAGTTCCAACTCTGTGTAAGCCACTATGTGCTTGGTGGTACAAAGGACTCGAAGATGAGTGACACAGTCCTGCAGCCACAAGAGCTTCCAACTGAATGTTAACGGTTTAACCACCACAAGTAAAATGCATTGAGGGGTCATTCTCAAGAGTGGGGAAAAAAATAAGGCAGGCTTTTTGTTTGCTCTTCTACTTTTAATCACAATATTTAATTTCAGATAAAAGGCATGAGATCTGTATATTTCTTAAAGTGGGGGGGCAAATATTAAAAAAATACTGTACTTTTAAAAATTGGCTTATGAAGTATTCAATACTTTCAAGTCCATATCTAATTTAGCATTACCACAACTATTAAAAAGAAAGGTCTTATTATTCTCCTTTTTAAAGTGATATGTCTAGGATTCAAAATCCAAGACCTATATTCTTTTCATTATACCATTGTCTTACACGAAACAAAAGAAAACAACTCCTCCGCTCCAAATCTAGCTTAATTTATTCCATCTAGATTACTGTAGACATATCTATTCTCCTAGTCCTAACAAACTCAAGTCTTGCTAAAGGTCACTTAAACTAAAACTGTACTTCAAAGATTTAAACTAGATTGAGTGAAGTGAGTGAGTGAAGTTGCTCAGTCATGTCCGACTCTTTGCGACCCCATGGACTGTAGCCTACCAGGCTTCTCCCTCCATGGGATTCTCCAGGCAAGAGTACTGGAGTGGGTTGCCATTTCCTTCTCCATTAAACTAGATTAGCTTGGCACAATCCTTGGAGTGCAGAGATGGGACCTGAATCTAAATTGTCTTCAGTTTGGAGGCACTCTCAACTAGTGCTTATTTTCCAGACTAATTTAAAGGTTAGTATATAATAATAATAATAAAAATAAAACACTGGGCATCCAAATAACTTGGGGGAGGTTTACAAAAATAACAGATACTTTGGCTTCACTTCTTTAAAGTCTATTGGTCTGAGTGGAGTTCGGGTTTGGAATGTTTTAAAAGCAATGTCAATGTATGGCAAAACCAATACAGTATTGTAAAGTAAAATAAAGTAAAAATAAAAATTAAAAAAAAAAAATAAAAGCAATCCAGGGACTTTCCTGGTGGTCCAGTGGTTAAGAATCCACCTAGTGAGGCAGGGGAACGCGGGTTCAATCCCTGGTCGAGGAACAAAGATCCCACATGCCCTGGTGCAACTAAGGCCACAGGCCCCAACTACGGAGCCTGTACACCACAACAAAAGATGCCACATGCCGCAACTAAGACCTGAGGTAACCAAGTAAATAAATACGTTTTGGAAAAAAAATTCTTCCCTTTGACTTGGATGCACAACGGGGGCTGAGAACGACGGTGGAGTAGGTGAGCACACCGTGAACAGGACTCCAAAATAGTTTTGTCAACAAAATAGAGAACTCTTTCAGTCTGTCACGATTACACATTAGACAGTATTTCATAATGGGAATCCTAATCTTAGCATTTAATACAGAAGAAATAGAAACTAAGGTTTTCAACTGCTACATTTAAAATGGATAACCAACACGGACCTACTGTATAGCACAGGGAACTCTGCTCAGTGTTATGCGGCAGCCTGGATGGGAGGGGAGTTTGGAGGAGAATGGATCAACTATACGTATGGCTGAGTCCCTTCACTGTTCACCTGAAACGATCACAACCTTGTTTGTTAATCAATTATACCACAATACAAAATAAAAAGTTTTTAAAATTCAGGTTTTCAGATGTGCCTTTTATGAAGATAGCAGACGGGCTACCTGCGGCCCTCTCACTTCTGACTGTGGGCCGTGCAGACCAGTCATTGTTCTTCTCCTTCCCAGGAGCCAGGATGCTGCTGTGAGGGAGCGCAGCCCTGCAGCCCGCCACACCACGTTTAATTCCATAATGGCAGAGGGATTTGGAAACTAAGCCTATGAAACCACGTTGAACAAATCTTTTGTTTACATCTAAAATCAAGGAACAATAAAACTTTGGAATTGGAAAATGTCTTTGAGAACTCCTCTAGTCCAGTTCCTAACCTAACAGATGAAAAAACTACTGCCCAGAGAGACACACAGATCTGTGGTCGCGGGGCAGACGACTTAGGATGGTTCTCATTCTGCCCAAAGCTGTATGTTCAGCTTCTCTGACCTTAATGGGGAAAACAGATGTCAGGGGAAAAATTGTTTTTCCAGATAAAGAATCCTTGGGAGCAGAACAAAAAGTGAAGGGGCTGGAGGGAGGGAAGGACTTCACTGTCCAAAACAGGACAGCTGAGTAGTTAGAACAATACACGCCATGATGAGCTTTTAGTTCTATGCCTGCCTCTTCGGCTATCTGATTAGCTCTCCCTTGGAAAATCACTTAATATCCCCGAGTGCCCCCAATACTAGTTTTGATAAATAGACGAACTCTCAAAATAATTAAGATCAACCTGGCTGAAAGGTTCTGTGGCAAAAGCACGCACCTTTAGAAGCTTCACGGGAATGACGCACCATTTATTTGCGCTCAAGTCTTTCTAATAAGTCTGTGCTCAGTGTCTGATTTAGGGTCAAGCATACAGTGTGGCCTGCCTGGGTCGGTTTGGAGTTGGCCAATTTGGACTAAATCCAGGAGAGAAAGGACAATAAAAAGATTTGGAGCCTACATTCACCCTTTCCCAAACTACTGTTAACTCCCAATTAACTAAATGTAGGGTAGACTCTGCATTTTGGATGATTTGCGGGCCACAGGAGCCACCCTGGTTACCAAGGGCCTGGTGGTTTCTCGAGAGCTCTCTTCTGCTCCGTGGGGATCAGAGGGTACCGAGGGCAGAGGTTCTATGACTACTGGCTTGGCTTTGCTGGTGGATGTGGTTGGGGAGGCAGTGGGGTGAACTGAAAGCAACAGGCTTTCCCTGCGTGCCTGCTAAGTTGCTTCAGTCATGTCCGACTCTCTGTGATTGGGCTCCTCTGTCCATGGGATTCTCCAGGCAAGGATACTGGAGTGGGTTGC
The DNA here is from genome assembly GCF_014754425.2 of Oryx dammah. Classification (NCBI taxonomy): domain Eukaryota; kingdom Metazoa; phylum Chordata; class Mammalia; order Artiodactyla; family Bovidae; genus Oryx; species Oryx dammah. The sequence continues at coordinate 32,627,713 of NW_024070195.1, read as the reverse complement.
CATTTCCTCCTCCGGGGATCTTCCTCACCCAGGGATCGAACCTGTGTCTCCTGAGGCTCCTGCATTTCAGGTGGATTCTTTATTACTCAGCCACCAGGGAAGCCCACAAGCTTTCCCTAGTCTTTACTAATGAAGTTAACCTAAGTGTTCCATTTATTGGACTATTCAGTTGAGTGGGGGATGAGGGTATGTATGTCTCTGAATTTCATGTATAAAAATGTTAGTTTCATGTCTAAAAATGCTGTTTCACAAGACAGCTACATTAATTAGCCCACCTCACTCCCAAGTTACTGTCAAGACCAACTGTGTTTTTAATCTCCCTTTTTCTATCTCTTCTGGCAGCAACACTGGAGACTACATCAGTTTGTTTCAAATTCCACGGCCCCCATCAGCTCCAATTCAGCCCTGCCCTCTGTGGGGTCACTGGATTCAGAGTCCAAGCCCCCTCCCAGCTCCTTCATTTGCTGAAGGAGGTGACCGTGCCCTGAGAGGCATCTTGTTTTGCTTTAATACTATAAATCTTTGAACCCCTGGAGCTTCATATCAAAGCTATATAATAGCTCTTTAAAAGATAAAATATGCCCCCTTTTCTTGCTGCCCTTGTGTCTGCGTGTGGGCAAGAGATTTAATTACAGTGAATAAAACTGAATGGTGGTCTGAGACTCTTAAAATCAAAGTGGGGATCATGGCTGAATTTCATTAGCAAACATAAATACAAATAGGCACATCTTGTCTGTGCCTATGCCATGTGACTTTCCCCCTTTTGATAATTTCATTCTAACTCTGATAAATTTCAGAGAATCTAAATTGAACCATATGATGTATAGCACTGTAATATGCAAAGCTCTTCGTTAAACATGTTCCTTTTTTGAGTACTTCCCCATGTTATAAATATACTGTGAAAATCATGGAGGGCAGTTTGTCAGACAGCAGAGCCTTGATTTAAGACAGTGGAGGGAGCCCTGCCCTCTAAATAAGAGGTCTTCTCTGGCTGGCAGAATGGGAAAAAGACATAGCATTAACTCCCATTCTATTCCAAGTAACTGTGAGCCTATAAATCTTATGGAACGTGTCATTTTATGCATGTTTTTCTCTAAGTCTGTATCATATTCTTCTTAAAAGTTATTTCAGCATTCTGGATATAAACATCTCTCAATTAAAATTAATTATTAAAAATTACCATTTCTAATTGCCCAAGTCATCTCAATCAAATTATATGAGAGATGTGTTAATTTCTTTGCTGTCAATGAGCAAAGTAATTACATGGTTGATGCAAACAGCACTGTAGTTTAGAGAAAAGTTTTTTGTGAATGTTATTTTTAGCAATTTTATATGAGTCTAAATAGAAGTGCAACATTTCTATGCTTAAACTATTCTTTCCATGATACTGTATGCACTTAAATACATTTATGGTAGTAATAATTTAATGGCAATAATATTAAGCTTTTTTTTCCTTCCACCTAAATTATAAACAATTAAAACACAAATTTCCAAACTATTCCAAGCTGCAGACACATGTTATGTATAAACAGTACCAAACTGGCAGAAGTCAGTCATCAAAATCCCCACGGCAGGCAGGGTGGGCAGGCAGGGTCAGGGAGAGAGGTGCTCAGTATAACAACAGTTAATTCTTGTTTTTCTTGTTTGATTCAAAGCTCTCTAGGAGGCAGGAAGTTGCTATTTTATTTGTCTCTGTATGTCCAGGGTACAATCCAATGTACAACATATAAGTAGGTACTCAACAGATAATCATCTAATGAATGAATGCATTTGATTTGCAAATAGCTTAGTTTCCTCTGGACAATGAGAAATGCTAACATGTATTCACCATGACAGCAGGGGCTGAGATATTGTCAGCTCCAAAAAAATCAGGCTTAGACTAAATGCTTATCATTTCACCAGATAATCGTCAGCAGCAATTAGTAGGAAAAATAAATTAGTGACCTTGATAATTCAGTCATAAGCAATGCTGCAAAGAGTTACTCTGATGTTAGTTCTCAGTTCCCACTGGGAGCATTTCTGGGCTTCTCATTACTGTTATCTGCCAGGAGTAAAAACTTTTGTATCAACGGAGCCAACTGCCTTGTGTGCCAGAAAGAAAGAATCCAAGTCATCTAAAACAACACTATTGAATTGTTTTGTTGCATCTAAACATTTTAAGTTCCAACATTCTGTTACTGAAAAGCTTACAGTAGTATAAAATAATGTTTTAAGTCTTGGTTAGGTGGCAATGTTACTCAATTGTATTTTCCATTTTCAAAGTTGTCAACAATGACATAATAAAAATTAAAAGAACACTGCCTCAGTGGCCTTTGCTATGTCAAAAAATACAACATGAGGAATAAGTGCATGAATAGCAACAGCTGTTTACCAATGGTCAAGGCACCAATTTAGAACAGTAAACAAATTATAATTAAAGTTCCCAAGAATTTTTAGAAGAAAATGAATAATAAAATTACAACACAGAACTATCAGGACACAGTCACTAATAATGAAAATCACTGTGGTAGCCACCTGAGAAGGTATATTTTTCTATGAACCTATTGTCACTCATTCATTTAATAACATAGGTTGCAAGATGCAGTGGATACAGCAGTGATCTTAGAAGTGGTTCCTGCCCTTCATGTTGAACAGTCTAATGGGGGAGACATATTGAATGAAAAATGACAAAGGTAATGGGAATTACAAAATGCTAGTAGAGTGTGATGGGACCATATAAGAGGACAGTAGAGGTGGGTGGTGATCAACAATGTTTCTTGAAGGAAAAGACATTCAGCTGAGGCCAAGCTGGGGATGGGGATGAGTGGTGAAAGGGCTGGACAGAAAAATGTTCTAGGTTAAGACCCAGAGGAGAGAGAGTCTGACTTATTTTCAAATGCCAGTCTATAGGCTATGCTTGTCACGATAAATATTAAGTCTAAGACACTAACCCACACCACCTACCACTGAAGGGTTTATCAAAATTCAGCTAAGAAACGCTCATGTTATAGAAACGTTCAACCAATTCTTTTGAATCACCACTTTAGAGCCTGATATAAACTCTTTACACCAAACTGGAAGAATTGGAGGACTTCTGGTTTCTGATCCGGCATAGAAGAAGTCTGGAAGTTGCCACTCTGTCCTTGTTTACTCAAGTGAAAGTTGAACAAACTGAAAAATCAAGAACTCTTAGATCCAAAGGAGAAGTGAAGTCACAGGGCAAACCACTGCCCTTAAAACAGAGAGAGACAAAGAGTCACAACTTAATGGAACAGGGATCTATAAGCAAAAACCTCTGTGGGAACCAGTGCTGGGGTAGGGGAAACAGAACTGTAATTGACAAACTGCTAAAGCTCAGTGTGGACAAACCTGGGCACTAAAACTCCAGGGGGACTCAGACACGGGTGGGGCGGGGGATGGGGAAGGGAACCACACTTTTGTGAGTTTTAGCTCCTGGGGGTCAACTAGGTTCTCACAGTGACTATCACAGAAAAACCTCTTCATGCTTCCAGCAGGGGGAGGGTTAAAAACATTTTGAAATACACCAAAGCATTACGTTCTTCTCAATAAGGTCTAACACAAGAGAAATAATTTAATCAGAGCTTAACCTGCCTAAGGTTTATAAGAGCGTAACTGACCTGGGCAAAGGGAAATACCCAACTGTCAGTCCACCGTGGTCATTCTAATAGTCTGGTGGGTGGGTGGGGCACTAAAAAGCACCCGTGAAGCTCACAGTTCAGAGGCACAGGCTCTGTAAGACTAAGACCTACTCACAGCTGCACAGCATGTCTCCCCTCCGTCCACATTTTACCATCACAATAATAAAGGCCTATTTTTACAGCAGTTCCTTTAACCCAGTACATCATGTCTGGCTACTAAGACAAAATTACAAGGTATAATAAAAGGTAAAAAAACAGTTTGAAGAACACAGCAAACATCAGAACCAGACCCATTTATGACTGGCATGTTGGAATTAACAGACTGGGAACTTATAACAACTATGATTGAGACGGTTGGATGGCATCACTGACTCAGTGGGCATAAATCTGAGCAAACTTCAGGAGACAGCGAAGGACAGGGAAGCCTAGTGTGCTGCAGTCCATGGGGTTGCAAAGAGTTGGATATGACTCTTAGCAACTGAACAACAACAGCAACAATGATTAGGATGCTAAAGGCTCTAACGGATAAGGTAGACACCATGTAAGAACAGAAGAGCAATGCAAGCAAAGTGATGGAAATTTAAGAAAAAGTTAAAAAGAAATGCTAGATATAAAAACTCCATCATAATGGAAATGATGAATACCTCTGATGGGTTTATTAGTAGACTGAATAAGACTGAGGAAATAAGCTCTGAATTTGAGGATACTGTACTAGAAACCTCCAAAACTGAAAAAGCAAAGGGTGAAAAAAACCAGAAAACACAGAATAAAATATCCAAAAACTATAAGACAGCTACAAATGGTATAACATATGCATAGCAGGAATATTAGAAGAAGAAAAAAAGAAAAGAACAGAAGAAATATTTTTTAAAATGATGACCTAGGATTTTCCCAAATTAATGTTGACATCAGACCATAGAACCAGGGAGCTTAGGGAACACCAAGAAGTATAAGTAAAGATAAATAAAGGAGAAATAAAGATCTTCTCATACAAACAAAAACTGAGGGGATTATTTTCTAGTAGTTCCTTGCTTATGGGAAAATGTTAAGAGGAAGTTTCCAGATACAGTTCAGAAACTTGGGTATAAAGAAAGAAAGAACAGTGAAGAAGGAGTAAGTAAATTGGTGCAGTCACTGTGGAGAACAGCGTGGAGGTTCCTTAAAAACTAAAAACAGAGTTACCATGTGATCTAGCAATCGTACTCCAGGGCATACATCCGGAAAAGATAAAAACTCTAACTGGAAAAGATCCATGCACCCCAGTGTTCACAGCAGCACTATTCACAGCAAACAAGACAGGGAAGCAAGCTAAACGTCCAGCAACAGATGAACAGATAAAAAAGACGTGTGTGTGTGTGTGTGTGTGTACATACACACAATGGAATACTACTCAGTCATAAAAAGAATGAAATGATGCCATTTGTAGCAATATGGATGAATCTAGAGATTATCATACTCTGTGAAATAAGCCAAAGACAAATATCATGTATCACCTATATGTAGAATCTAAAGAAATGATACAAATGAACTTATTTACAAAGCAGAAGTGGACTCACAGGCATAGGAAACAAACTTATGGTTACCAAAGGAGAAAGTGGGGAGGGTTCCACTAGGAATTTGAGAGTGATGGACGTAGCACTATATATAAGATAAACATAAGGATCCACTGTACAGCACAGGGAAATATATGCAAATATCTTAACCTAGAGTGGAAAAGAATCTGAAAAAGAATATAACTGAATCACTTTGTTGTACATTTGAAAACACTGTAAATCAACTATACATTGAAAAATATAAAAAAACCTTGAACTGCTGTGTACTGACTTCACAGTGACAGGCATGCCTTCTCCATGCCTTTGTGTCTCCTTCCCTAATTGAGTGTGTAGGGCACTATGAACATACTTTTGTCATATTAATTGCCATATTTCTATAATGGAGTTGTGTTAATGGAATTTGCCACAGACATTTACAATCTACCTCAGCCATTAAAAAAAAGTCACCTTCAAGTATCATAAATAACCAAAGTGTGTTCTCTAGTGTGAAAGATTAATTTGAAGAGAGCTAGCATATTAAATGATTAAATCCCTGAGGATGAAATCATTCCAAGTCAGATACATAATCTCTATAGCAGCGACAGTGCTCGTGTTATTAGGCACTATTCTAAAACACCTTAAAAGGTAAGCTTTTTGGGGATTCCCAGGGGGCACTAGTGGTAAAGAAACTGCCTGCCAATGCAGGAGACATAAGAGATTTAGGTTCGATTCCTGGCTCAGGAAGATCCCCTGGAGGAGGAAATGGCAACCCACCCCCGTGTTCTTGCCTGGAAAATTCCAAGGACAGGGTAGCTTGGCAGGCTATAATCCATAGAGCCACAAAGAGTCAGACATAACTGAGTGCCATAAAGGGCAGGCTATGTGGGTCATAGTAACTAGAATACTGCGCTGGCCCAGACCAGTCCTATTCTACCGTTGTTCGACTCTGCTGTTTACTGGTCATATTGTTAAAAATACTGAGAAGGTGTAGGTTTAGCACATTAAAAAAATGTTCTTAATTTCACTTTAAACAGTTATTACCATTAAAAATACTTTATCATAGAACATTTTGTTTTATTAGTCACCAGATAAATTAAAAAACAGGCCTTCAGAAGACCTATGAAAAATTTAGCACCAATCTTGGACCAGGGAATGAAGACATTAGTTGAGATTCTTGTTGGCGAAAGTTGAGATCAGAGACATCCTTCCAAAAGACTGTGGCTGTCATTATTTCAAGAACTCTTAACCATGATTTCTTTAGGAAAGGCTGAATGAATTCTACCTTTATGTATTCTATTCGCCGAGCACTCCAATGGAATGTAAGCAGACATTCTATAAAGTAAAGCCTTGGGATATATACATTGAAATTAATTCAATGAATCATTTCAACCAGGATTTAGGAGAAGGAAGGGAAAGCTCTTTTGCACATGAGTTTCTGTCTGTCCGTCTAGTCCATGTGGTGGTATCAGCGACCGAATGGGCAGGTCCCACCACTCCCAGGGTCCACTGGCCTCCAGTGTGTGCGGCTGGCCTCTTCTTGTTCCCCATAGCCGTGGGAGGTGAGGGGAGGTAAGCTAATGCATGAATAGCTGCCAGGAGAAAAGATGGGAGGGAAAAAAAGCTAAAGAAATATAGTATTTCAATCAAAGTCTGAAATTTGTAGAAGTGGTTTTGGTCTCCATATAGTAAAAATATTTATCCAAGAAACTCCTACTCGGGTGTGAACATCCTACTTCTAGTGGGATTTTGCTTGGCAAAGGGCTGTGAAAGAGTGGAAGCTAAGACAGAACATGTCTATAAACAAATTTATTTAGTTAGTACAGACTGACACATTCGCTAGAGGATTTCAGCAATTACATGTGTAAAACTATTTCCTACAGTGGTTTCCTTTTGTGATTTTGCTAATTTATTCAATCTAGGCCATTTTCATGCACCGACTGTTATAAGCCATTTAGCCACACAGGCCGAAATGAACATATGGAGGCTATGCCTTCTTTCCAATTCTTCATGTAAACATAATTACATGGTGATATTAAAGAGTCAAACTTGTAATGAAAAAAGAGTCAAGCAAGGTTGTAATACCTTAAAACATAACGTTGTAATCTAACTTTGGAGAAGAGAGACTTGGAAATTTTGGCTATGGTAATATATATCAAAGTGTTCGGTAAAATGTGAATCCTTATGTAAGGGTAAGGGTGTTTACATTTATGTTCAACATGTATTATTGTTCCAGTTATAGCTATCAGTTCAGTTCATTTCAGTCTCTCAATCGTGTCTGACTCTTTGCGACCCCATGAACTACAGCACACCAGGCCTCCCTGTCCATCACCAACTCCTGGAGTTCACTCAAACTCAATGGCAACCCACTCCAGTATTGTTGCCTAGAGAATCCTGTGGACAGTGGAGGCTGGTGGGGTGCTGTCCATGGGGTCACACAGAGTTGGACACAACTGAAACAACTTTTCATGCATGCATGCATTGGAGAAGCAAATGGCAACCCACTTCAGTATTCTTGCCTGGAGAATCCCAGGGACAGAGGAGCCTGATGGGCTGCCGTCTATGGGGTTGCACAGAGTTGGACATGACTGAAGCGACTTAGCAGGGGCAGCAGCAGCAGCAGCATGTCCATTGAGTCAGTGATGCCATCCAACCATCTCATCCTCTGTCATACCCTTCTCTTTCCACCTTCAATCTTTCCCAGCATTAGGGTCTTTTCAAATGATTCAGTTCTTTGCACCAGGTGGCCAAAGTATTAGAGTTTCAGCTTCAGCATCAGTCCGTCCAATGAATATTCAGGACTGATTTCCTTTAGGATGGACTGGTTGGATCTCCTTGCAGTCCAAGGGACTCTCAAGTCTTCTCCATCACCACAGTTCAAAAGCATCAATTCTTTGGCACTCAGCTTTCTTTATAGTCCAACTCTCATATCCATACATGACTATTGAAAAAACCATAGCTTTGATTAGATGGACCTAACTGTTGGCAAAGTAAAAAGGCAAAAAAGTAGGACACTGAAAGATGAACTCCCCAGGTCAGTAATGCCCAACACACTACTGGAGATCAGTGGAGAAATAATTCCAGAAAGAATGAAGAGATGAAGCCAAAGCAAAAACAACACCCAGTTGTGGATGTGACTGGTGATAAAAGCAAAGTCTGATGCTGTAAAGAGCAATATTGCATAGGATCCTGGAAGGTTAGGTCCATGAATCAAGGCAAACTGGAAGTGGTCAAACAGGAGATGGCAAGAGTGAACGTCGACATTCTAGGAATCAGCAAACTAAAGCGGACTGGAATGGGTGAATTTCTCAGATGACCATTGTAGCTACTACTGTGGGCAAGAATCCCTTAGAAGAAATGGAGTAGCCATCATAGTCAACGAAAGAGTCCAAAATGCAGTACTTGGATACAATCTCAAAAATGACAGAATGATCTCTGTTCATTTCCAAGGCAAACCATTCAATATCACAGTAATCCAAGTCTATGCCCTGACCAGTAATGCTGAAGAAGCTGAATCTGAATGGTTCTGTGAAGACCTACAAGACCTTCTAGAACTAACACCCCCAAAAGATGTCCTTTTCAATACAGGGGACTGGACTGCAAAAGTAGAAAGTCAAGAAACACCTGGAGTAAGAGGCAAATTTGGCCTTGGAGTACAGAATGAATCAGGGCAAAGGCTAACAGAATTTTGCCAAGAGAATGCACTGGTCATAGCAAACACCCTCTTCCAACAACACAAGAGAAGACTCTACACATGGACATCACCAGATGGTCAACACCGAAATCAGATTATAAGATGGAGAAGCTCTATACAGTCAGCAAAACAAGGGCAGGAGCTGACTATGGCTCAGATCATGAACTCCTTATTGCCAAAGTCAGACTAAAATTGAACAAAATAGGGAAAACCAGTAGAACATTCAGGTATGACCTAAATCAAATCCCTTACGATTATACAGTGGAAGTGAGAAACAGATTTAGATCTGATAGACAGAGTGCCTGAAGAACTATGGACGGATGTTTGTGACACTGTACAGGAGACCATCCCCAAGAAAAAGTTATAGCTAAAACAACATGAAATCATATGCTTGGAGAATTTTAATTTTTAACAAATGTATGTTCATTGAAATGCATATTCTCAACTCTAGAAGCACTTGGATTATAATTCTCTAATTATACATATTTCAATTTGAGAATGTTAATTTAATTCATTTTATTAATTAATAACTCCTACCTTTCAAACTGTGTTTTGGTCATTATTATTGTAGATCCCATAATGTCTTACATTTAGAAGCTCAATAAATATTTGGTAAATAAGTAAACCCCATGTAAACTTGGGTAGTCCTCATGTAAAGAAAACCAATACAGATGGACACTTATGAATTAATTTCACATTAATTATTTTACAGATTGAGAATTTTTATTTCTCATATATATATAATATATTTGTGATTAATTAAAAAAACAGGCAGAGTAAATTTTCTTAAATAAAGGAAGGGTACCATGTGAAGGCAGAAGTGGAAACTGGCAACATCTATAAACCAAAGAGAACCAAGGATTACTGGTCATCACACAAAGCTAGGAGATGCCAGGAACAGACTCACCCCTCTGAAGGAAGCTGCCCTGCTGACTCCTTGATTCCAGACTTCTAGCCTGGAGAACTGGGAGATGACACTCGTTTGTTGTTTCAAGCTGCCTAGTTTGTGGTACTTTGTCAACAGCAGTCTTAAAAAACAAAGGCAACTCTCTTACATTAACTATTTACTTTTATTGATCTGTATGGTTTTAACCAAATGGCCTGGAAACTAAGGTCATTGCTGAAATCGTTAAAAACCTGACAGTCTAATTAGTAGGAACAGCTGCTTTTGTGGGAAAAAACCCACTACTTTTCTGGCCTGAGAGCATCAAATGAGATGAGCTCTGCTTCTACTTGGACAGAACTTTTCCCTTCTGGTTTTCACAGCAGGTATGGAGTGGGAGTGCTGTAGTCACCTGAAACAAAGTATATGCTTAAGCAAGGCTTTCCTAAATGGTAGATCTAGGGCAGAAAGAACTTAAAGTGATATTTCTCAAGACAGTGGCATTTTTACCTCAAACACTGCATAAAAGTAAAAGACGAGAGAATATTAAGGTACTGGTCCTCAAAGGAAAAAGTTGAGATATTTTTAAAGTGAAGTTCCTGATAATGGCTATCCATCACACCACAGTCCTTTGCTTCAAGGCTAACCTAATAACTGAGATCAAGTTACTTTATTTTTGGCCTACTGAAGCCTAGGATCAGTAATTCTCATCTTTATAATGTGTAAGGGAATACTAAAAACATATATTATGGTGAAAAAATTTGTGTATGGGGAGATATTTGAAAAAATTTAAAACACATATGGAAATTATACTTCTGGAAGCCACTGACGGAGAAAATAGGTACTGATCAAAATCCTGCAATGATGGGTTTAGATGAATGTTATTTACCACAACAGTACCTACAACAGTTGAAAACACATTAAGACGTATCAGTTACCCTTTCTATAGACAGTGCTTATGTGTCTTTGGGTCTGGGGATGTGCCATTCTAACTATAAGGCTCTTGGGGAATGCAGATTCACAGGTTTGAAAATGCCTCCCTCAACCCCGTCCCACAAAGAGGGGAGGATGAACCGAGAGAGTAGCATTGACATATATATATATACTATCACATGTAAAACAGATAGCTAGTGGGAAGCTGCTGTATAGCACAGGGAGCTCAGCTCTCAGTGCTCTGTGATGACCAAGAGGGGTGGGAGGGAGACTCAAGAGGGATGGGCTATATGTATACTCATATACATATAGGGGATATATGAATACTTATGGATCACAATAAACTGTGGAAAATTCTGAAAGAGATGGGAATACCAGACCACCTAACCTCCCTCTTGAGAAATCTGTATGCAGATCAGGAAGCAACAGTTAGAACTGGACATGAAACAACAGACTGGTTCCAAACAGGAAAAGGAGTACGTCAAGGCTGTGTATTGTCACCCTGCTTATTTAACTTATATGCACAGTACATCATGAGAAACGCTGGGCTGGAAGAAGCACAAGCTGGAATCAAGATTGCCGGGAGAAATATCAATCACCTCAGATATGCAGATGACACCACCCTTATGGCAGAAAGTGAAGAGGAACTAAAAAGCTTCTTGATGAAAGTGAAAGAGGAGAGTGAAAAAGTTGGCTTAAAGCTCAACATTCAGAAAACGAAGATCATGGCATCCGGTCCCATCACTTCATGGGAAATAGACGGGGAAACAGTGGAAACAGTGTCAGACTTTATTTTTTTGGGCTCCAAAATCATTGCAGATGGTGACTGCAGCCATGAAATTAAAAGACTTACTCCTTGGAAGAAAAGTTATGACCAACCTAGACAGCATGTTGAAAAGCAGAGACATTACTTTGCCAACAAAGGTCCGTCTAGTCAAGGCTATGGTTTTTCCAGTGGTCATGTATGGATGTGAGAGTTGGACTGTGAAGAAAGCTAAGAGCCGAAGAATTGATACTTTTGAACAGTGGTGTTGGAGAAGACTCTTGAGAGTCCCTTGGACTGCAAGGAGATCCAACCAGTCCATTCTGAAGGAGATCAGCCCTGGGATTTCTTTGGAAGGACTAATGCTAAAGCTGAAACCCTAGTACTTTGGCCACCTCATGCGAAGTGTTGACTCATTGGAAAAGACTCTGATGCTGGGAGGGATTGGGGGCAGGAGAAGAAGGGGACGACAGAGGATGAGATGGCTGGATGGCATCACGGACTTGATGGACGTGAGTCTGAATGAACTCTGGGAGTTGGTGATGGACAGGGAGGCCTGGCGTGCTGTGATTCATGGGGTCGCAAAGAGTCGGACACGACTGAGCAACTGAAAAACTGAACTGATGATAAACGTTGTACAGCAGAAACCAAGGTACACTTAAAGCAATATCCTCCAATTAAAAACAAATTAAAAAAAAAAAAGAAAATGCCCCCCAGCTTACATCTGTTTATTCATTAGCTCACAAGTATTTACTGAGTGCCTATGATGGCTCAAGTAGTTACTGTTCTATGTGCTGGGGGCTCATCATGAAGATACTAAATCTGACTTTCTTGTGGGTAAGACAGTCAATAAGTAAATAAATACATAAACATAATGACAGTCGTGTTAAGTACTATGAGAACAAACAAGGTAGGGTGGGGGGACAGACAGCAACGGGGTGGGTGCAATGTCACCGTATCTTTGATCTGGTGACATTGAGAGGCCTGAATGAAGTAGAGGAGGGAAGCCATGCAGACACCAAAATTGGACAGCTTATGGATTGCAGCAGCAGTGAGGGGTCGGGCAGAACTGAAATTGTATTTGGAAGGGGAAGCCCTGTAAGACAGTGGCAACACTGAGAATATCTTATCCTCTTTCCAGCATTTTCTGTGCATGTCCTGAGTGAAAGGTACCCAGTAGGCTCTGAGGACCTGGAGCAGTGATCCAGTCACAGTTCTAGTCACCAGGATCTTGCTTTGGGTCAGGGGGAGGGGAAGAGTCATTTAAGACGTATACATGTATGCCTAAGTGTATGCGCACGCGCATGTGCACACACACGCACACATAAACTATCCAATGTGACCTTTTCTAGAAGGATGGTCACAGTCCAGCTTAGTCCAGGTGAGTGACAGATCCATAGTTTACAAAAAAAAAGCTGTTTTCTGGGGTCTGTTCTAATGCTCATGCAACGGCTGACTGTGACCTCTCTAGTAACACATTTGCAAATAAAAAAGACACCATCTCCCAATGAATTTCCAATTAAAAAAAAAGTCCCTCAATACAATTCAATCCATTAACATATCTTTCTTCAGAGAAGGTCAGATTTTGGTGATGCATTTTCCTCACAAAGTCCCTTAAACCAACGAGCGCCATGTGTCATGGGAAAACGTGCACTGATCTCATCTCCACAGTGAAGTCATCCGGGAGGAAGAGATGCTGTATATCTGGGGCACTTATTTGAAACTCTGACTTAGATAGAGCAGCATACAAAACTCACTTTTATGAGGAACTCAAACCTGCCACTTTAACTGAGATCTCAGAGCACTCACTGATCCATAGCAACTAATGCAAACTCAACAAGAGGCACTGGGGGCTTCAGCAACTGTTGTGCATGCTAAAACATCTAAGTTAGAAAGTCCTATCTAAAGTAGCTTGGGTTAAGTAATAAACGTGGAAGTTCTGCTTCCTCTACGAAAATGGGTAACTGATATCAGTTTAATAAGAAACCTGTGAGGACATAAGATCATGAGGCTGCTCAGTGTTCCCCAACAGGAACTATTTCAATATAAGGAAATGACTGGAAAGAGAGTGAGAGAGAGATCACCGGCCATAAATCAATCAAAGGCTTCTCATGCCTTCATATACCTATTTAAAAACTATATATATATATATGTGTATATAAAGATTAGAAAAAATTTTAAATGTGAAAAATGCTAGCCATATAAGAGCAGTTTGATGGTCAAGGAGATTTGATTACTGTGTGGTGATAGACAGGCCTGCTTATCCAGTTTCCTGTAAGATACAAGGGGCCCATGTATCACATTACCACACAGCAACAAGAAAGGTTATTATGGTAGTGACTATGAGTAAATGCTCACATTGGAATGAATCATATTAAATGTACAATGATGGCACTTGCTTTCGGTGTGATCAGAGAGACAAAGCTCAATGAAAAAGACCCAAATTCACTGACTTTTGAAAAGAAACATGCTTGTTGTGGAAGAATACTGTTACCTGGGCATATTGTGGCCATTGAGATGACAAGATGAATTAGCTAAGAAAGTACCCAATATTGCCAGAAACTTTAGAAATATTAACAAATAAAAGTCTGGTTTCAGGACAGTTGTGCTTTGGCATGCTAACAAAACACTTCTTGGTGGCAGAAATTATTTTAAGTTAGCATCCTAATGATACACATAGAAAGCCTTAGAAATTCCAAGAAGGCATATACACATAAACAGAAATAGAATGAAAACAATAGTGTTTCTTAATCTGATTAGGAACATCTTACAGCTAACATCACAGAAAAATCCACAGCTAACATCAATTTTAATTGTGCAAATTTGAACACATTTCTCATAAGGCCAGAAACAAAGCATGATATCTATTCTTAACATTCCTCTTCACAATCAATACTAGTGAAGTAAGAGACATACAGACTGGAAATGCTTCAATACAGCTGCCTCTATTTACAGACAGCATGGCTGTCTACGCAGAGAACAGCAAAGAACCTAAAAAAAAAAAAACAAACCATAGATACTAGAACTACTGATTTTAGCAGGATTTCAGAATATAAGGTCAATATAAAAATGAATTTTATTTATGTATTTTAGCTATGAACAAGTAGAAATTGAAATCAAAAACAGTGAAAAAACATGAAATACACAGGGAAAATTTTAATAAAATACATGCAAGACCTGTACAATGAAAATTACCAAATATTGACAAGAAAAATTATAACAAAAACCAAAACACTACATAACTGAAGAGCTATACCATGTTCATGGATCACAAGGCAAGGCAATATTGTTAAGATACTCTCCACAAAGGTATCTACAGATTCAGTATAATTTGCTTCTGAACTCCACCAGGCTTTTCTGTAGAAAGTGACAAGCTGATTCTAAATGAAAAAGCAAAGGACTTTAAACAGCCTAAAAATCTTAAAAAAGAATGAAATTGGAAGACATATACTACCTGATTTCAAAACAAGTAGAAAGCTAAGTTAGTTAAGTCAGGGTGGTAATAGCACATATACAAAGATGTAGGTAGAACAGATACAAGAGTGTCGGAAAGAGTCACATGTATGTGGTGCATTTATTTTCATCAAATATAACTCAGGGAAGGAAAGGATAATCTTTTCAAAGCTCAAACAACTGAACATTCATATGCAACACCCCTAACCCCAAACCCTTAACCCTACCTTATACCAAATACAAATAGTCATCCCTTGATATAAGTGGGAGATTTACCAGGAACCCCTAAGTATGCCCAAATTCGACAATGCTCAAGTCCTGTAGCTGAACCTCAGTATTCATCGGCAGAGTCAACCAACCTCAGATGGAAATTTAGATCTTTGGTATGTTGACTCCTCAGATATGAAAAATACACAAGGACCAACTGTATACTATTGAAAAAAACTGCATATAAATGGACCCACACAGTTCAAAATCCTATTGTTCAAGGGTCAAGTGTATTAACCAGGAATGAATCACAGACCTAAGCATTAGAAACTATAAAACTTCCAGAAGAACAAAGGGAAAAATCTCTATGACCTTATGATAAGCCAAGATAGCTAACACACTCATACACAAAGACAAAAACTGACAACTTGAACTTATAGACAAGTTTTGAACTTCAAAACTTATAGACACAAGAGAAATGAGAAGACGCCCACATAAAGACTTATAGTGTATGCTTATATATTTTAATGTAAACTTTATTTATAATTGCCCCAAATTGGAATTATCCAAAATATCTATTAACATAGATAAAGAATGATTATGGTTCACAAACAACACGGATGGGTTTCAAATGCATTGTGATAAATGAAAAAAGTCAGACTCAAACTGGTACAAATGTAGGATTCCATATTTATATGACATTCTAAAGGCAAAACTATAGCGTCAGAAAACACAGCAGTAGTTGACAGGGCTGGGGATGGGAGGGGAAAAGATTAATAAGACTTCTTTTCTGCAGCAATGGAAATTCTCTATATCTTAATTATGATGGTTATATGACTATATATATAGTTGTCAAAACACTATATCCTTTTAAACAATGTATTTTATTGTATGTAAATTATACTTCAGTAAAATAAACAAAAAAAACCACTCCAAATAAATATGCTTTTCTGGGGATGGTCAGGATTTCTACATCACAGGCAGGAAGAATATTTGAGCCTGAACAGTGTCAGGAAATGAAAGATGACACTTAGTAAGTTTCCAAGTTTTTGCCAGGGCAGCATTCTATGTTTTCATTAGAAGGGTGTAGTTGAACAGAAAAAAATATGTGGCTACAATTATTAAAACCAAAATTAAATGTGTACAGATTTATAAAGTTGACTCAATTTGGCAAAAATTAACTGAATGCCTACTATGTTATCAGGTACTGGCTGAGGCACCACGTGGGAGGAAAACAGCAGTGGCATAAACCAGCATGTCCAGGAACACAAATGTAGTAGATTGAAGCCATCCACTCACATTCTATCACTGGAAACTATTAACAGCCAGTAAAAAGCCCTGAGACTGTATCGCTTGGTGGAATGCCTGAAATCTAATTCTGGATAACTGTCCTTTGATACAAAGTGCATGAAACACCAGGTTTTGAAAAATTGTTCTGGACCATCTCGGACTCTTGCTGCTTTTCACCAATCTGCTCTCCAATTTTGCTCCTTTATGCATGATAATTTTTGACATGACAATCATGAACTTTCCCTCAACTTAATGCAAAAAGCTAGTTATTAATAAAAATACAGCAGCTGGGTTCACTGATCTCTTCAAGAGGCAGACTTAAATATTCCAACAAGTGAACCACAGATGACAGTGACAAGATGCTCAATAGTAGACACTGGTGAGGAACTTTAGAGCCCAACAATAAACCATGTGGAGCAGACAGCAAAAGAAACAAAGAAAGCTTTTAGAATCCAAGAAAACTGGGAAAAGGAGGTAGGAGAGAAGCATATATATATATATATATATATATATATATATATATGGAGAGAAGCATATATATACTGCTGGGAAACGAGAAAGGTCTTTGCAAAGAACATGGGAAGCCTGGCTTTTCTGAATATTTTGTCTTTCCCCAATCGAGAATATTTTTTTAAAGAGTAAAGAAGAATAACTTTACATACTAGGAATGGAGTTTTTAGCATTACAGTTTCTTTGACTTTCTTGGCTTTTTCTGTGTTTAAAAACAGAACTTTAAAACACATAAATGTGACTTTTTCCTGGTAACTGATGTTAAGGATCAGACTGAACCTCTGGGCATAAATCAGGACAATGATCTGGGAACTGGACCGGGAGCACAATGAAAGGCAAATACTTTGTTTCTTGTATTTTATTTTGGGACTGTGCTAACTACTATATACTTTTCCAAATGCTGATACAGTTATTTTGCTAAGCATAAAATGCCACTGTCTTTCTTGCGGAAAGATTTTTTTTTGGCATTTCTGTAAATGACCTGAGACTAAAAGTCTGGTCACAATCATAGTGTCTGCACATTAAAGGGAAACCGGCCATGATTAGTTATAACAACTCAGATTAGCCGTTAGATAAATATTTACTAGAGGGAACAAGAATTGTGAAAATAACACTTAATGCTCATGTTTATGTATACCTATTGCTACTTGACTCACTTGACAGCTATCGTATTACTGGCTGAAAACTCACTTTTCAAGTGGAAACTTAATCTGAGAAGAGTTTTGTCACTCCCCTCTGCTTTTTCTTCTCCTGCTCCGATTTTCCACCTGGTGAGATGTCAGCTAAGCTCCTATAAGATGATGCTTGGAGGCCTGTCGGTCCCACCCATTTTCATTAGACACATAGACTCTTCTACTGTTGATAGTTATCTCTTTGGGTCCATAAATTCCACCATTGTACTTAGACTTTTGGAGATCTTCTTTTTTAATCTCTCTAACACAGTGATTTTTCTCACTAGCAGCTGATGGTGCCTTAGAACCACCCGGGAATCTTATAAAATCCTATGGCCCAGATGGCACCCCTAGATAACAGATTTCTGGAAGTGAGGCTTGGGGCATCAATTCCAACATTGAATCCGAATGGAGAACCACTGATTCAGGAGGGGGGAAAAAAAAATCAAACCCTCTTATGTCTTTCAGGATCATTTTCAGTTTTAATTCCCTGCTGCCTGCATCCCTTGTGATTCAACAAAAATATTAAAACATTACAGTTATATTCTGTGTACACAGGGGCTTCCCTAGTAGCTCAGTTGGTAAAGAATCTGCCTGCAATGCAGGAGACCTGGGTCCGATCCCTGGGTTGGGAAGATCCTCTGGAGAAGGGAATGGCAACCCACTCCACTACTCTTGCCTGGAGACTTCCATGGACAAGAGGACCTGGTGGGCTACAATCCACTGGATCACAATGAGTCAGACGCGACTGTGCGACTAACTTTCCTTTCCTTTCCTTCTGTGTACGCTGTTGTGTGAATATCTGCAACTGGCTTTTTCTCACCAGGGTTTTTTGGTCAGTTGGCTTAGAACCTTTTCCATTATATATTAAAGCAGTCCAAACTGCTTGCTCTAGAGACATTTTCCTTGATTGATGCTCATCATTTAGTTTGGACTGGCACCAGTGTGTTTTATGTGCATCTTTGCACATCTTTGGTTTATGATTGACAAGGTCTTCCTAGTAGCATTCCCTCACCACAATTCTGGATAGCGGGTGGGATTATTATGCCCATTTTAGATGAGATAACTGGTGGAGGGAGGTTAAATGACTTGCCTAAGCCTCAGAGTTCAGGAAGGACTAGGATGCAGACACAGGCAGGACTGGAAGCCAGCACATTTAACTCCCCGCCTGGTACAACTTCTGCTTTCACTCCACTCAGCCTTCCTCTGAAGAAGAACAGAGGTGAGTCAGAGACAGTTTTCTTGTTATCCTCTGACTCATTTCAATTCAAATGTGACATCAGAAGCTAAGTTACAGCTGAAGCACTGTGTGCCATATATGGAATCAGTCTAATGTAATTTAATGAGGTGCCCGGAATATAGTATGTGGTCAACAAGTACCTGTTGAGTGAATAAATACACAAAATCCTACTTACTTGTGGCAAGGTATATCACCTTTCTATAGAGAACAGCTCTGGAGATAAGCACTCCAAATGAATCCCGGTTTTCATCTTGGTTTGATCTGCCTATAACCCTAAAGATCTGGAGACAGGGTCAGAAAAAGGAATTCAGCATTCAGGCTGAGTTAGTCTTGGAGGAAGACAGAGGCAGACTAATGGACAATAAGACACACAGACACGGTTCTCTATTCTTCCTGTCTGGAAGAATAACCTCAGGAAGTAACTAAATATTTGCAGGAGAAAATATTAACAATAGCTTATAAAAAGCTACATATTAAATGAAACTCACTGTGCAGGAAGAGTCAGGGAGAGCTATTACGGCAGGTCAACCAGATACACGATGTGAAGCACAATTGCAGGGGCTGCATGCTCATATATTTATGAAAGCTATTTCACAGTGTTGGTGATGTATTTAACTGGGAAAAAGATAGTATGTATTTGTGATAATGTCCCCAACACACCTGGCCAGAGGACCACCACTGACTGACATTTAGAGGCATGCCCAAATGCCACTTCCTCTTCAGACATTTCCATTGAGAAGTTGCAAAGTGGATATGAGGCCTAAGAACTGGCCAGAGATGATGTGAGCATCAAAATGCTAGTAATGATGGGGCAACTTCTAAGAAACTGAGTCAACAATTTTGAAAAATTATTAAAGTAAGATGTACGAGCTTCCCAGGCCAGGTGGCGCTAATGGTAAAGGACACGCCTGCCAATACAGGAGTCTTAAGAAACTCGGGTTTGATCCCTGGGTCAGGAAGATCCCCTGGAGGTAGGCATGGAAACCCACTTCAGTATTCTTGCCTGGAGAATCCCACAGACAGAGAAGCCTGACGGGTTACAGTCCATGGGGTTGCAAAGCGACCACGGACACAACTAAAGTGACTTAGCTTGCAAGATGTATGAATGTTCAGATTGGATAGAAACAAAGCAAAAAGTGATTTAAAGGGGTCTAAGGGTTGATCTCATTACTGAAAAAATAAAACAAACTAAACAGAAAATTGTTTGACTCATTGTTCATTTTTCTTGCTTCTTTTCAGTTTTTTTTTTTTTAAAGTCTTTCAGAGTTCCTGGTGGGGCTTTGGAGACACACACACTTCTTGAAATATATTAGGCAGGTCCAATCCAGATGTATGTTTTTTGAATTAAGACGGCTTATTTAAAGCAATAAGAAGCTGCCACAGAGTAGCCAAAATTATAGATATTAGGAATGGAAAGGACCTATTAGATCATCACATCTGTCTCCAAGGGCCAGCGCCGGAGAAGCAATCGAAAGAAAATGACCCAGTTGCTGCAACTGCTCTCTGTGGTTAGCAAGACAAAAAAACATTTTCAAATAGAAATGAGTCTTGGAAATTTATGACTGAAATGCTGAATGCTCTTTTTAAAAAAATTATCTTGTCAATCAAAGTCTGGAGAAGCTGGGCTTTTTTGTTACTGGTTTTATATACTATCCATCCACTTACCTAAATGCATCTGTATTTGTGTGTATACAGAACACATACAGGCACTGTGGAGTCACCACTTACTGCTTTCAGTCCCCTTTTCCGTAGTCACAGATATATTCCTAATCAGCTACTGACTCATCTAGAGGTACAGATTCAGATTATGTTCCAGATTTGCTAGTGCAGGAATCACTCCCGTAGACTAAGTCTTCTCTTTTCTGGGAACTCAAGATTTAAGGAGGGGTCTGACCACTGGCAGATGATGCACACAAACCCTGAACACAGATCCTGGGATAGAATTCTGATTGATACCAGCATCAAGGTCATGAGGATTTCTCCATGGGCAGAGAGACCAGAGCAAAGAAGAGCTGTTAGCGTTCCTTGCTGGAACACTTCCAATCATTTTGAATGACACCTTTCCATGGGACTTTTCCGATATAATATTTTTGAAGAATTTTCATAAAAATTTATATAAATACAAGAGTAGGATAAAGCAACGTAATTATATAAGGATTAAAGAGAGTCTCCCACACTAGCTGGGATGAGTAGAATGTGGGGACACATGAGATCTTTTTTCACTGGGAAACAGGAAGTCTTGAAAGGACACAGATGTGACTCAGGGCAGTGAGTAGGCCTGTGTTAGTATCTACCCCAGTTATGGCTGGCAGCACAGAAAGACATAAGGCAATTACGGGGAAATGAATCCAACCTCAAACTGTTCTACCAAAACACTCATTCTCTAAAACCTGTGCTGGCTATAACTGAATTATCAGTGAGAAAAGTGTGATTTCTTTATTAAGGAGCCACTGCTGAGTGGCTCAACATCTCATTGAGGAAACTTGTCAAAATATTCTCTAAAGAGTCTTTTAAATTTCCATCCTAAGGTAGACATATTGTCGCCTTCTAGGTCCTTAAAATAAAAATGTGATAGAAATAATTTTTTAAAAAGATTCCATATGGTTTACTATGCCCTTGTAGTAAAAATACATAAAAGTCTTAAATTATGAAACACTACAGCCCCTTCTCTAATTAATTCAGTTGATGAAATCTTGGTGTCTGGAGTTATTTCTATAAAAAGCTGGGCATCAAGCCCTTGGTC
Organism: Oryx dammah; assembly: GCF_014754425.2. Taxonomy (NCBI): domain Eukaryota; kingdom Metazoa; phylum Chordata; class Mammalia; order Artiodactyla; family Bovidae; genus Oryx; species Oryx dammah. Next base: position 32,606,159 of record NW_024070195.1, on the reverse strand, counting down.
AAGAATATAAACTCCTACTGAACACTTTCTATGGGAAAGTTTAACACTGACTCACATCATTTTGACTTGTCAGTTCTTTTCCAGGAACTTAACCTGCCGAAGGGATGCAGACTGACTTCTTGTTTAAAGAAGAGGGGCGCACAGGCATCTCCTAGGAATCTGGACGCCAAAGGAAGGGGAAAATCCATTGTCACTGGACATTTGAAGACCAATCCATGGTAATGATACCATGTCTCCTATTTTCCAGCCTTGGGAAATTCAGAAGACCTTTGCTTCTAGTTTTTATTGTATTCAAGTGAGGAAGGAAGAGGCTCAGAATCCACTACTTAGAAGCAGCTAAGCCAGAAGAGGAAAATGGGCACCTGAGGAAAAGTAGTTATTGGTGACACCAGACAAACTCCCCACTACAGTCACTCTTTCCATTTTGATTTTACCTGTCGACTAGTTCCACTCTTCTATTTTTCCCCTAATTATGCACGAGGTGAGGCTGTGACATGCTCAGACTCTGGTTAGCTTCATTAACCTTCCTGAAAGCTACACTGTGGAGCTGTGAGTCTATAACATGGCAGCCATCTTAAAATGGCTTTAGAGGTCGAGTTTTAGCAAGGCTTTAATTTTGCATTTTTAACTTAACTTTTGATTGTAAGGCTATTGAAGGACTGAATCCTTTGGAAAAAAAATGAATGGAGAAGGAACCCTCTTGTCTCCCATGCCTCGGCTTCCTCTACACTCCCTTTCCACAAGAAATAGTATTTATGAACATCAGAAGAGAATAAAGACATTTAAAAAGTGATGCTATGTTTACCCATTCTTCTAGTTTGGAGAACAGATTATTTTCACAGAAGAACAGCTATGATAAATTCTCTATTTTTTTTAACCTTTTAGTGTTTTATTAAACAAAAGGATGATTAGCACACAAATAGTCTTGTTCACCCACAAAACTCACAATTAATTTGCATAAAGTAAATGCTGCCTCCTAGAATTTTCCTTGGTGAGCTGACCTTCAAGGAGGCAGAGGGAACGGATGCTGGAGCACTACTGCTCTGCCCAACAATGTGATCTCACCCTTTATCTTTAGGAGGTTCCTTTCCACTACCTGGTTCAAAATTATCCTGAACAGAAAGCTTTAAGTTGATATCCTAAACATTTCTAAATAATGTCCCAGTGGCTATAGAAAGTATTTTACCCAGTGGTTGCCTTGCTCTTCTGGAGACGAGAGAAATCCACTTTGTTTCTTTAGATAATTATAAAGGCTAGCATACTGCGTCTCCTCTGTGCCAGGCACTGCTCTGAGCAACTTACTCATATGAACACACTTGATTCTGACAATAATCCTATGTGCTGGGTGCTACCAGTAAGGCTATATAATGTGCCCAAGGTCACTTATCCACTGAGCAGGGGAGCCATGATGTGAACCGAGGCAGCTGCTCCGGAGTCCATATTCTCAAACTGGATGTCATCCTGGCCTTGAATCACTGACACCTCGGGAAGCTCTAAAATCATCACAGAAACACATACTCACTGAATGCACACATGTAACGAGCACATGCTGAGTGCTGACTCCATCCCTAACCTCGGGCTGTGCTCTAGAGGCAGAAGAGTGAACACAACTCAGACGCCACTGGCATGGTGTCCGGTCATCTCAACCAGTGAACAGTCACACCATGCTTGGGGCTGGGATCTGCATGTAGGGCGAACTATCGGTTGGCCAAAAGGTTCACTTGGTTTTTCTGTAAGATGTTATGGAAAAACATGAATGAATTTTTTGGTCAACTCAAAACAAAAGTCAAAACAGAGGCGGCCCCAAGTAGGGGAATAAAAATGAATGCAGAGATGGCAATAACAGGCCAAAAGAGAACTGGCTGAAATCAACTTTCCCAAAGCAAAATACACTGTGCCAACAACTCTCTGCAGACTCTTACAGTAACCTTTGAACTTGTCTCCCTTGTTTGCTTGCTTCTGGCCTAGGGGACACTCTCTTCACAGCAGTCAGTGATCCTTTATCATCTGCTTGGAGTAGGTGAGAGTCAGTGAGTGACTGTCACTACTGACTTGACTGATTCCAGTCATAAGTCAGGAAAAGCTAACACCAAACAGTAGATACCATGAGTCATTCAGTTTCTCGGATGAACCTGGTTACTACGTGGTGGGACTGTGCAGGGGGCTGACATCACTGAACAGCTTCCTCTGCAGAGGGTCTTCCCCCATCCCCATCTGTTACCTCCCCTGGCCAGGGTGCTCCTTTCTTCTCTTTCTACCTCTGTAGATCTGGCTCCAACTGCCAGCCTCTCTTTGCACCTTGTCCCTACCCCTGTACAGGACCCAAAACTACAAGTGTAGGCATTTAAAATATACCTAAAGAGTGATTTAGAAAAATATTATTTATAGAAAAGATAAAAAGAAACATTTACCATTTAGATAACTCTTTTATCTCTTAGAGATTTTTTCTAACAGAATCTGGGAACAGGATCCATTCAGTTCAGTTCAGTTGCTCAGGAGAGCTCTCTTTAAATACCTGAAGGTCTAGCTTACAAAACAGGATTAGCTGTCTTCCTGACGTTCCAAGAACCAGCCCCCCCACCAGATAAAAACAGTATTTCCTTATCTGAAAGATAAAAAATGAACAAGAGAAAGCACAAAATGTGTTCTTGATGGGGAACGTGTTAGAATGAAAACCACCACGGAGTGCATTCTCTTCCATTCAGCTCCACAACCTGCAGTTCTTGGGTTATCAAAGCACACTCAGGCCTGAAGGAGAAACTCAGGCTTTGTGATTTCAACACTGAAGCTCCTTCCATCACGTGGAATTGCACATAACATGCTGCACTTTCTCAAGAGGGTCAGAGGACACTGCATGCTGAACCCTGCCCGCTTTCGCCTGCATCACTCTACCATGGAGGAGGGAGCTGGGTGGGCTGCAGCCCCATCTCTCGGGCTGGCCAGTTCTGATTGGCAGATGCTTCTTTCTATCGAGAGGGTCGTTTTTCATCTCCTGGGCTTGATGGCCCACACTGTAACAGATAAGGAGCAGCAGACATCCTGTTTCTGGGGTACTCAGAAATGAATGCAAACTAATGCAAAACAGAATCAGAAGGCTTTTTTCCCCCCTTATTTTGCTCTCCTCATGAAAGTGTCACTTTTAGTCATAGAATGGTTTCTTCATATCTTTCCGCTACTCCTACTGTGCAGCCATAGGTACTGACTTGAAATGTGTTGTATTTGACTCTTTGTCAGTTCCAGTTTCTCAACTATTGCACGGAATCAACAATTAATATACAGCAAAGGCCACTCTGACAAGAGATGGTGTGTGTATGATTTTGTGAGCGTATGTACATCAAGGCAGACAGATGTCAAATACTTCCATACACCATATACACCCTTATGTAAGTGTCCACATTCCCCCATTTTGGTTTAAGGACCGTCTTTAGGTCCCTACCCACTGTGCTTCCTCTGATCGGGGCCATTTCTGATTGTCTAAAAGGCAGTCGTTTATATGGCCATTACACTTAATAAAGACCGAAGAGCGTCTACTGTCTGTCACCTGGCCTACTCAAGCTGACTGGCTTTTTAATAACGTCAGTGAAAGTTGTGTGAGGAAATAATATTCTACATTTCGTGGGTCCCTGGGGAGGAATATGGTCATTCCCAGAAGAGATTCAGACTTTGCTGAATCTGCTACTTTAAGAGTAAAACAGGAAGTTCAGTCCTCTTTTATTGTACCTTTTTCGTTTTTGAAAAGCTGCCCAAATAGTTCCAAGTCGACTTGAAGCAAAGTTATTCATGTCAAGAAGCCAAGATCTTTCTCCATGGTTTGCTGAATGAGGAAGGAAGAAAATGGTTTGCACTCAGCTGTCCTTGGCTTCTCTGGCTTGGGCCAAAGCACCAGGAAGGAGAAGGAATGAATAAGTGAAAGAGCTGGTGTTTATCTTTTAACGAAATCATGATGTTCTGTGCTCAGCTCCGGCAGTCAGATGTGGCCGTTGCATCTTTAAGACAGGGAGTCTCTCAGAGAGACGACACCCTAATTATAGTGCTGCTGCCGGAGGGAGCTCACACATGCAAACCATTATGTAAAATGTAATTTCTTTTTCTTTAGGAACACTCAAGATCATTAGACATGGTTTCTTCAATGCTAGAAAATCAGGCCAAAAATGAAAACAAACAGTTTCAAGTATTTGCAACATAATTCCCGCATGCATTTATGGAAATAGAGTAAAAGTGCCCTAAAATGTGGTTTGACATTTCATGCTGCCCTGGTATTTCTATTTTGCCAATTCCCTAACATGTGTCCTCTTATCCTATATCACTTTAGTTTCACTGTATTTCAAATATTCACTGAGCAATAGCCACAGTTATTACCAAATAGCTGTGCTTGGAGGGAGCTAGTGAACAACAGGAAGCAGCCCAGAAGCTTGTTGTAAATTAAACAAACTCCTTGTAAATTAAACACAGTAACATATGAACACAAATGCAGGGCATGACAACATGACATAACTTTTAAAAACAGCAATTAAATGCATAGCACTGCTTTCCCTAATGATGTGCTATGCTAATTCAAGGCTAAGGTGATGATTCTGTTGATTTAACAGTTTAACATAGAACTCATAAATGAGAATAAAATCTGTAATAAAGAAATCTTGGAGACTATAGCATTTATGAGTATAGAATTAGGTATGTTATTATATAGGAGAAAGATATACATTTCAATTCAATCCATTTTCTATATCATAAACTAACCCGAAACATTTCAATTTTCTATATCATAAACTATCCCAAAACATTTAGGCTGAACAGTAAACAGTCTTTTCAGGCTGAAACAAATATATCCCCTTCTTAAATATTCAGGTTCTCAATGGGATATTGATTGGCAAATGATCTTTTTCATTTTTCTTGTCTGTTTTGCTTCTTTCACAGTATTTACCTTTTTAACCTTTTAAAAATAGATATTCTGAAAATACAATAGAAAAGACATCATTATAATATCAGTATCAGACATAAAGTACCTAAGGCACATGCAAGTTTGAGCTGAGTAAGAGGACACAAGCAGGAAGAAAAACATATTCTCTGAACACAGATGGGTTTGCTGAAGGAAAGGAAGGTTCTGTTTGGGGGAACAGCCTTGCTGGAAGGGAAGGGATTGCCTACAGCAATCTTTTGCATTTACTGGTTTACTCTGTCCTAGATGAAAAAATATCCAGATCAGCTTTGATGTCCATGTTTTTAAAGTCCATGTTCAGTTCAATGTTAACTGCCTTTGTTTTTTTTTTTTTTTAAACGTGCCTGTTGATTTATTCAGATAAATAGGTCATCCAGCTTCTACCATCACAATGCTATAGCTATTATTATGTGGCATTTGGAACAGAATTTCTTTCCAAGTTCTTTTCTTTATTCCACAGGTCAGTTTTCTTTAGTTCATTTTTCCTACCTAGGACCTTTGATGTATAAAAACACCTTTATACACGAAGCCACTTCTGTACAGGACAAAAAGCATTATAGTTTGAATTCCTTGATAGTTCAGTTCAGTCGCTCAGTCGTGTCCGACTCTTCGCGACCCCATGAATCGCAGCACGCCAGGCCTCCCTGTCCATCACCATCTCCCGGAGTTCACTCAGACTCACGTCCATCGAGTCCGTGATGCCATCCAGCCATCTCATCCTCAGTCGTCCCCTTCTCCTCCTGCCCCCAATTCCTCCCAGCATCAGAGTCTTTTCCAATGAGTCAACTCTTCGCATGAGGTGGCCAAAGTACTGGAGTTTCAGTACTTTGGAAGTACTGAAGCATCATTCCTTCCAAAGAAATCCCAGGGCTGATCTCCTTCAGAATGGACTGGTTGGATCTCCTTGCAGTCCAAGGGACTCTCAAGAGTCTTCTCCAACACCACAGTTCAAAAGCATCAATTCTTCAGTGCTCAGCCTTCTTCTCAGTCCAACTCTCACATCCATACATGACCACTGGAAAAACCATAGCCTTGACTAGACAGACCTTAGTCGGCAAAGTAATGTCTCTGCTTTTGAATATGCTATCTAGGTTGGTCATAACTTTTCTTCCAAGGAGTATCTTTTAATTTCATGGCTGCAATCACCATCTGCAGTGATTTTGGAGCCCCCAAAAATAAAGTCTGACACTATTTCCACTGTTTCGCCATCTATTTCCCATGGAGTGACAGGACAGATGCCATGAGCTTCGTTTTCTGAATGTTGAACTTCAAGCCAACTTTTTCACTCTCCTCTTTTACTTTCATCAGGAGGCTTTTTAAGTTCCTCTTCACTTTCTGCCATAAGGGTGGTGTCATCTGCATATCTGAGGTTACTGATATTTCTCCCGGCAATCTTGATTCCAGCTTGTGTTTCTTCCAGCCCAGCGTTTCTCATGATGTACTCTGCATAGAAGTTCAATAAGCAGGGTGACAATATACAGCCTTGATGTACTCCTTTTCCTATTTGGAACCAGTCTGTTGTTCCATGTCCAGTTCTAACTGTTGCTTCCTGGTCTGCATACAGATTTCTTAAGAGGCAGGTTAGGTGGTCTGGTATTCCCATCTCTTGGACCCGGATAATCACGATGGTGTGATCACTCATCTAGAACTGGACATCTTGGAATGTGAAGTCAAGTGGGCCGTAGAAAGCATCACTACGAACAAAGCTAGTGGAGGTGATGGAATTCCAGTAGAGCTATTTCAAATCCTGAAAGATGATGCTGTGAAAGTGCTGCACTCAATATGCCAGCAAATTTGGAAAACTCAGCAGTGGCCACAGGACTGGAAAATGTCAGTTTTCATTCCAATCCAAAGAAAGGCAATGCCAAAGAACACTCAAACTACCACACAATTGCACTCGTCTCACATGCTAGTAAAGTAATGCTCAGAATTCTCCAAGCCAGGCTTCAGCAATACGTGAACTGTGAACTCGCTGATGTTCAAGCTGGTTTTGAAAAAGGCAGAGGAACCCAAGATCTTGCCAACATCCGCTGGATCATGGAAAAAGCAAAAGAGTTCCAGAAAAACAACTATTTCTGCTTTATTGACTATGCCAAAGCCTTTGACTGTGTGGATCACAATAAACTGTGGAAAATTCTGAGAGAGATGGGAATACCAGAGCACCTAACCTCCCTCTTGAGAAATCTGTATGCAGGCCAGGAAGCAACAGTTAGAACTGGACATGGAACAACAGACTGGTTCCAAATAGGAAAAGGAGTACATCAAGGCTGTATATTGTCACCCTGCTTATTGAACTTCTATGCAGAGTACATCATGAGAAACGCTGGGCTGGAAGAAACGCAAGCTGGAATCAAGATTGCCAGGAGAAATATCAGTAACCTCAGATATGCAGATGACACCACCCTTATGGCAGAAAGTGAAGAGGAACTAAAAAGCCTCCTGATGAAAGTGAAAGAGGAGAGTGAAAAAGTTGGCTTAAAGCTCAACATTCAGAAAACGAAGATCATGGCATGCGGTCCCATCACTTCATGGGAAATAGATGGGGAAACAGTGGAAACAGTGTAAGACTTTATTTTTGGGGGCTCCAAAATCACTGCAGATGGTGACTGCAGCCATGAAATTGAAAGACACTTACTCCTTGGAAGAAAAGTTATGACCAACCTAGATAGCATATTCAAAAGCAGAGACATTACTTTGCTGACTAAGGTCTGTCTAGTCAAGGCTATGGTTTTTCCAGTGGTCATGTATGGATGTGAGAGTTGGACTGAGAAGAAGGCTGAGTGCTGAAGAATTGATGCTTTTGAACTGTGGTGTTGGAGAAGACTCTTGAGAGTCCCTTGGACTGCAAGGAGAACCAACCAGTCCATTCTGAAGGAGATCAGCCCTGGGATTTCTTTGGAAGGAATGATGCTAAAGTTGAAACTCCAGTACTTTGGCCACCTCATGCGAAGAGTTGACTCATTGGAAAAGACTCTGATGCTGGGAGGGACTGGGGGCAGGAGGAGAAGGGGACGAAAGAGGATGAGATGGCTGGATGGCATCACGGACTCGATGGACGTGAGTCTGAGTGAACTCCGGGAGATGGTGATGGACAGGGAGGCCTGGCGTGCTGCGATTCATGGGTTCGCAAAGAGTCGGACACGACTGAGCGACTGAACTGAACTGAACAGTGACATTGGTCATAACACATTCTGCCTATGTAGACAAAGTCAAGGGCCCCCAAAGAGGTAAAATCAGTAACATGTTTTCCCCTAGTTTTAGGTCATATATGATGACATAAAGCCAAAGGTAAAAGAAGAAAAAATAGAATCTGCAGTTGAAAATGATTTAAATTTGCTAGTTTTCAGCACTTTTGGAATATAGCCAGGGTTAATTTGGATTAGGCCTGCATTGCTCTAACCTGAAGTGGCCTAAAAAAACAGACTTGATAGAAAGAGGTTAAAAAAAAAAAAAGAAAAACGTCCACCTTTTTTTGAGTTGTGTGTAACTCAACACAACTGACAGTCTGTTCTCCAGTGGCCCAGCCCCGAATCAGAATGTTTTATTTGTGTCACTCTAGAAAAGCGCGATACTGTGTCTCAGTGAAAGGTATTTGTGATGAAAATAACTTATAGGCTAATCCCAGACTCGGTAAGGCAAATGCTCACAGGAGGGAATAGTCCTGTTTTCAGGGAGAAACATTTTTAGAGTTTGCTGGAGATTTTTATTTCAAAATCTCCAAATTCAACAATTCTTCAGCCTCTGTAAACTTTCAGATGGAAAGCTCCAATATTTAGAGTAAATAATGTCTAAGCTTCCCCTTCACAGCAAGTTTTCTTTTTCTCCCCTGTCATAAGAGTGTTATATCCTGGCAACTGAAATACAGAACCCCTTTGTAGTAAAGCTATCACACTATACTACTCAGAATGTGTTGCTAATGAGGTTATTGCTTAATAGAACCATAGAAGGACATTGAAAAAAAATACCCTGACAAATGTGTTGACCAAAGGATGCCAACAACTCTCCCAGGGTTCTGTCCGAAATTCAGGGTTTTTTTTTTGTTTTTTTTTTTAAGTAAAAATGAACTTTAGTGTATGTGAAAAATCATAACATTGAAACATAAGTCCATTTATCTTTTAACTATTTTTCTAGTTCTCTTCCAAAATTTTACTGGTTATTAAAACACTGCTGTGTAAATAAAAATGTTCTGCTTTATAACTCACTCCCTATTTCTTGTCCTTACAATATAATAATGTCATTGTTTGTTATATCACACTTCTCCTTAAAGTAGTAAGGCTTGATGTGAAGGGCTTTAAATAGCAAGCTGAGGAAGGGCTCGTGTAGGAAAATGAGACTTGGGGATCAGATACAGAAGGGGAGTTCAGAGAAGGATTCTGAAAGACTTCTACAATTCTGAGCCTGGAAAGAGTTTCTATATCACAGTTTTCACAGAGATAAGCAGAGCTCTTCATAAACATCCTCCTATCTGCTAGGTGGGCTGTCCAAGGCTGAGCTGTCCATTAATAAGGTCATGGGGAATGCATTACCAGAATATCAGTGAAGCCATTCCAATTCCCAAATTGGGAATATAGCTGCAAATAATTTAACCCATTTCATTAGCATATATCCTTTGCCTAGATGAGTAAAAATGCCCATTTCTCTTTCGAGAGATTCACAATTAGTTTCTTCCTGTACCCAACTATTTTGAGTCTTTAGGACCACCAAAAATAGAGCTCATGGCAGTCTATAAAATGTCAACACTCTCAAAGATAAAACACATGCGTTGTAATTAGAATCACAGACTGTAGGAGCTGGAATGGGCCTTTGAGGTAATTTAGTTCAATCTTCTCATTGTACAGTTGAGCTTGAGTGACTTATCCAAATGTTATCCAGCCACTTAATGGCTGGACTGGGAGGAGAACCAGGTCTCCTGACTCCTACTCCACTGCTTTTGCCATTAGGACAGGCTTCAGCCATGATATACTATTTAGACAAGGTCAGTAAACCCAGGCACTATCAAGACTTAATGGGAAGGGATTCTAGTAACAAGGGGCCTTAACAGAAAACTCCCTGTATCTAATTCCTACATGTTCAAGTTGAGGGGTAACTTGGTACTCTTTCAGCATGAAAAGGCAAAGGGAACTGTATAAACTGGATCTGAAATGTAAAAAAGAATCTGAAATGTTAAAAAAAAACTTGCATAAAAATTAATTTGGCATGTGCTAAATGCAGAAAATGGACCCTGCCTTGGACATTTTCTGTGTCTCATATATTGCCCCTGTGTTAACAGGAGTGAGGAATTTCTGTTGTATGAGATAGTCTTTCTCCAATGAATGTATGCTATAAACCAAACTCTCTCCACTGATGGCTAACTTTGGAATCAACAGACTTGGTTCTGTGCTGGGCTTTTCCAAGAATTAGTTTAGATACTCTTACTTCCTGAGTCCCAGTTTTCCAGTCCATAGACTGAAAAGGTTGTTTTTTTATTTAAGTGTGAGGTTCTATGACAGTCTCTCAGGAGTTGACAAAGAAGCCAGGGCGAGAGTGTGGGGGAGGCCAAGCAAGGAAGTTCTGAGTTTTCTACCCCAACCTCAACTGGGCAGTTCTGCTTTGATCTGCTCTTGATATTAAGTTAATATGGAAGATTTTTTTCTGAAGAACAAGTTAAGTGGTAAAGTTTCAAAACTACCAAAAAGTTGAGTACTACAATATTCCTTCTAACTCTGTTGGTCACTCCCCAGCTTAAAAGTCCTGCAACTGCACCCCATCAAAGATTAAGTCTAAGTTCCCAAACACAGCATTTCTCCCTGCCTCAGTCCCCACCTCCCCTCTTCTCCTCATCTCCAGTCATTCCCACTACATGCTTCACGTGTTAATGTTTCCAAGTTGCTGGTCATTTTCTGACCATGCAGCGCTGTTTCATGCCTCCTTGGATCTGTTTTTGCTCCTGTTCATTCTGCATCTCCGCCCTCTGCTTGACTAAACTCCTCTTAGCCTTCAAATCTCAGCTCAGGAAATCTTCCTTTGTGAAGGCTTCTCTGAAATGGGACCAAACTTGCTTCTTAAATGGACCAAACTTGCTCCCCTTTGGTCTTATGAAAGATTATAAGAACAATTAAACATTATAATGAAATTATATAATTCTACCCTGTCTCTTTCAACTGGGCTGTAAACACCTCATGAGCAAGGTCTCTCTCTTGTACATTTGTTAAAATTGGAAGAAGAAATAAAATAACTTGATCAAAAATTTTACTTTCAAAAATTCTGAAAAAGGCCTTGATGATGCACAGCTTATTCTCTTGTTAAAAAATCTATCCAAGCTAATGAAGAATTGAGTCTCCAAAAGGATATGACTGGTATTGATAAGAAACAGTAGGAAGGTTCAGCCAGAGATAACAGCACTCTATTTACTAATAAAAAGTGTTTCAAAAACTTTCCTCAAAGGGAAAAAAAAAAACACTGGAAAAAATCATTAATTAAAAACAAAACTTGCTTGGTTAGAAAGCCTACTTGGTCTTAGATCTCTTTCTTTTTTCCTTTTAAAGCAAAACAGATCCCCCACCTGAGAGTCCTGAGGGCAAACCTGGGGGCTTGGGAAGAGTTGTCAGTTTGGTATAGTTCCCACTGAGGATGCTAAGACACATAAACCTTTCATATGTCCTCACTTCCTCACCCCCAATTTAAGGGGTGCTGTGGTGTGCTTAGATGCTTAGTTATGTCTCTTTGCTACCCCATGGACTGGAGCTCACCAGGCTCCTCTGTCCATGGGGATTCTTCAGGCAAGAAAACTGGAGTGGGTTGCCATGCCCTCCTCAAGGGGATCTTCCTAACTCAGGGATCAAACCCAGGTCTCCCACATTGCAAGGGGATTCTTTACCATCTGAGCCACAATGGAAGCCCAAGAATACCGGAGTGGGTAGCCTATCCCTTCTCCAGGGGACTTCCTGACCCAGGAATCGAGCCAGGGTCTCCTGCATTGCAGGTGGATTATTTATCAGCTGAGCTACCAGGGAAGCCCGATTTAAGGGGAGTTGGCACAAAAAGTCTGCATGAATCATGTTTTATTGTTGAACTGGGCAGTTAGGAAGAAAGAAAAGATTAACAATGATGAAAGCAGAAGGTTTTAGTGTGAATCACAGGAAGTTCAGTCTTTTTCTGCACCAGCTGAGGTGACAACTCCATTTATGGTCCAGAGGAAGCACGAGAAGACTTGAAACAATTTGCTCGACTCATGTCCTAAACAGTGCTCTGGCCTCATGTACTTATTATTCCCCGCAGCCTTCAGGGGTTGCTTGAGTGGAAGTTCTAAATTATTCCTCAGTTGGTAAAACATTAGCTCCCAGTCAGGCAAGTAGGAAGGAGTGATTAAAATCAGTATAGACACAAATCATTACCTGGGGCTGCTCTTGAGTCAGAGGAATAACACGTTTAGTCAAGAGAAATTCCTCAGTTACAAGGAATATCCAGACACCTAGGTATTCTTAGATATTATGGAGAGGACAGTCAAAGGAAGCATTATTGCGGTCCTTTAACCACAGTCATTAAATAGTAGCAACTTGAAGACTCTATTTCTCAAATAAAATGAATTAAAATCACTATAATTACTGAAATTCAGGCCACAGATGATTAATCTTCAAAGAACCTTTTAGCTTGTTTCTTATAAAGGAAGATGCAACTTTCATTTTTAGTAAAATACACAAGAAAAGTATCTACTAAATGGCCCATCTTCAGTTCAAAAAAAATTAAACCTCTTCCACTACAAGAAGATCCAGCTAGTCTGAATTCTAACCTCCCTTGCTATCTCTTCTCACAAGTACTTTTTATTTTTCAAGAGGTAATAAGCAATCCCACCCCAATGCTGATCTATAGTCTCAGCTTGCCTGTGCAAGCCTGTGTCACACACGTGTGTGACACATGGTGGACTCTCATTGGTTCACAGTCCTGCAAAAACCACAACCTCCCAACTTTCGAGAAAGCAAAGGCCTCTTAACCTAAGTGCACATTAGCTGCTGGCTCGGGCAGGCTGGATGATATGGAGGCCTCCGCAGCGGGCAGGCGCACCACGGCCAGGCCCTCATTAAGCTATTGAGTTTCATTCCAGTAACCGTTCAAGTACATTCTTCACTGTACCAGAAAGTGTGTTTGTTTGATTCTGGTACTTTGATGTCCCCCCATCTACTCGTCCTCCATACTCCCTCTTCCCTGCACCCCTGTTCTGGTACTTGTTCCTATGCTAACACACAAAATATCAGTAATTCTCAATGGGTCTCCTGGTCATTAGTGCAAATTAGTGAGGTTTTACTGAATATGGTCAGGTTTGATTTGCCAAGTTCTTTTCCCGTTAAGGTTTTAAACCCATGTGTATTTCAAGGGAAATCTAATTTGTAGGTTTCGGATTCATTTACACTCAACTCACAAACGTGGTTCTGTGAGTGCCTCCATAGCCAGTGGACAAGAAGCCACAGGAGCTGGTTTCCCTTCCTTTTAACAAGTTCTTGTTAGAATGTTTGCTTTGAAGTAGGTATTTGGATCATGCTGGAAGCAAATAGAACTAAACCCCAAGAAAATGTAGAGTAAAATTTAAAAACCAAGTTCAAAACGGGTGTCTCTTGCCCCCAATAATTACACGTTTTAAAGACAAAATTCTTAAGCATGGAACCATCCATTTCAGCCTTTTAAGGATGATGTCACCACCTGCCTGCCCAGAGGAGGCCGCGCTTCATGATGCTTCCGTCTTGCAGGATGACAAGGGAATCATCTGTGAGTAGGTGACTTTCTCTGCTCAGTCTCTGCCCCATGAACTCTGGGCAGCCCCTGGCAGCTGCTGGGCCACCCGCTCTGTTCCACCATCCCACTGGGATCTTCTCAGCTGCCATTTCTGCCCATGGGCATTCCCACACCTACTGACTCCTGCCTGTCTCCCCTTCTTCTTAGCTAGCTCCTTAGTTCTTTCTTAGCTCCTTAGTTCTTGCACTTCACCCCAGCCACAGCTTCCTGTGCCCCACCTCCCAAGAGGACAGAGTCCTTGTCATCCAGTCATATATCCCTAATCTGCTTTTTGTCTGAGGTCCTCAACTGCGGACCAATTGCTGCAATCCTTGACCCTTGTTCTTTGGCTTCCCGGCTGGGCTTCTGTGATGATGGCTTCCTTCGTATCCATCTATACCACACCATGGGAGACCCACTGCTGATTTGGGTTCCTGTGTGTCACTCTGATTTGCTCTGAATAAAACGGCCAAATCTCACCGATGTTTCTACTACCCATTTCCATCGGCAGTAGGATGGGAGTCTTCAGGAGACTTCTTATCCTTGCAGATGGCAACAACAGTGCTTAAAAAGGCAGACCCTCTCTAGCTGTGCCAGCTCTTGTCCAAACATCAAAAGTAAACAATTCTCCACACTGAGAATATGTTGGTTTCCCTCCCCCAAACCCCCACTCCAAGAGTGTCTGCCTGGAATAGCATATCACACCCCAAAAAGTGTGGCAATTCCAAAAAAGTCCTCTACCAGCTGTCTCCTGTACAAACAATTCCTTCCAGGCCTTGGGAGTTCACTTCAAGTGACTTTGGAGAAGAATTGCCCTGGATGCTGCTAAATACTGGGATGACTCATTAAGACAGTGGTGAGCTCTGAGTGGTGAACAAAGAGCTGAGATATGAACCACTAACAGCAACTAAGGCTCCAGCAGATTCAGACAGACTTTAAATTGCAACTGCTCTGAGAAATCTACAAGTAATGCAGGGACTAGCAAACGAGGCCCATGGATATATAACTACAAATATATACATAAAACATATAGCTGTATTCTATAGTTGTGTTATATTATTACTATAAATAAAAGCAAAAAAACAAAAACAAAACCCCAAACTAAGCCAATTATGGATGCCTATGAATGAGCAGGGCTTCCTTAGGTGTCTCAGTGGGTAAAGAATCTGCTTGCAATGCAGGAGCCACAGGAGATGCAGGTTTGATCCCTGGGTTGGGAAGATCCCTGGAGGAGGGCATGGCAACCCACTCCAGTATTCTTGCCTGAAAAATCTGATGGACAGAGGAACCTGGTGGGCTATAGTCCAACCAGGGTCGCAAAGAGTCAGACATCACTGAAACTATTGAGCACACAGGCACATATGAATGAACAAGCCCTTTACAAATCTGCCTGGAATCCTCTACTCCCACACTTTAGAGAAGGAAGTGTATGATCCATCAGAAGATAATCATTATCTCACAGCCACCAGTTAAAGAGTCTCTAGAAAGGACTTTCTGACGCTAATGCTAGTCATTCATCTATCTTCACTCATTCACTTCCTCATTTATCCATCTTTACAAGGTGACAACCACATGTTAGGAGACACTTAATATTCTCTCTCTTGGTTGAGAAAGAATTTCATTGGATAAGAGTACAGAAGAGAAACATCTTTTTCCATTTCCCAACCCTCACATTTACAAATCAAAGCAAAAGTAGAAAGCAAATTATTTTGAAGTCCATATAGGTATATAAAAGTACTCAAATGCCTATAACTTGTTTTTTTCTAATATTCTGCCAAATTTGCTTTTTAAAAAAGAATTGTGACATTTTTCATTCTCTTATTTCTCTACTCTTTTTAGTGATTTAAATAATGATGCTTTCACAAAGTATATGTTATAACTAGCCTCTACTAATGGTGCAATGCCCCTTTTCTCACAACATAACTCTTTCAATTTAACATATACAAAACATAGCATGATTTAAAATGATGATCTAGAAGAAAAAACATTAAACATTAGTAAATAAGATGAATGCTTAGGTACTGGTGTTTGGAACTTAGTTTGAAAAGCTTCAAACAAAAAAGAGGTGGTTGATGAATGGAGAGTGGACAGATCTGTAAGAAAATAAGAAGAGTAAAAATATTAATTGTGGATACAGGTGGTGGGTATATGGGTGCTCACCATAAAATCCTATCAACTTTTCTATAAGCCTGTGTGTTTTATGCTACAGTTTCCATAATAAAATACTGGGGGAAAGGTTCATCAAGAAGTCATTTCCACTTCTATTTCTTTTACACATTTGTTGAGGGTACATTTATTATTTCTCTAATTTTGGAAGCTTGTGAAATTTAACATTATTTTCTTTATAACCTAAAAAGGAGGATAGTGAGTTCAGACCACTTGAAATGAAGAGAGGTTCTAGAGTGAAATATCCAGAGGAACTGCTATGGATTAAATTGTGTTTCCCTCTCAGAAATCCTATGTTGAAGCCCTATTGCCCAATGTGACTGGTTTTGGAGGCAGAACTTTTAGGAAGTAATTAAGGTTAAATGAGGTCATAAGGGTGGGGTCCTAACCCCTAGGATGGGTGGTTTTATAAGAGAAGGGGAGTGGGAAAGACCATGTGAGGTTATAACCAGCGAGTAGCTACATGCAAGCCAGAAAGAGAGCTTTCACCAGGGGCCAAGCTGGCCAGCACTTGGATCTTGGACTCCAGAACTGTCAGAAGAGAGACATCTGTTATTTAAGCCCCTCCATCTATGGTATTCTGTAACGGCAGTCTGAGCTGACTAATACAGAGCCTGGAAGTTAAACATCTGTGGATGTTTAAGAAGTCTGCGTGCAGTTAACACAGAGGGACAAGATCTGAGTCAGTTCATTCGGAACTAGAATGATGGAATGTGAGAGCTGGAAGAGGTTTTAGCAACTATGTCATCAAAATGCTCATACAGATGAGGGAACAGAAGCTCACAGAGGTCAAGTGGTTTGTCTGAGATCCTTCAGGGAGATTAGTGGCACAGCCAAAGAGTTTAAGCCCAAGCCTCTTGACTCCTGCTCTTTTCGCCACATGACAGCTTCAGTAAATCAACACCCCTTGAGCCAACTGTTAGCAGCCAAAAATCTAATTTCTTTTCTCCTACTGAAATCTACTTCAAGAATTTAGCCCCATTTTTTTGACTTTGTACTTTTCTCTCTACTCTTACATTACAAATTCCCTGGTGGCTCAGGTGGTAACGAATCTGCCTGCAGTGAAGTAGACCTGGGTTTGATCCTGGGGTTGGGAAGATACTCTGAGAAGGGAATGGCAACCTACTTCAGTATTCTTGCTTGGATAATTCCATGGACTGAGGACCCTGGCGGGCTACAGTCCATGGTGTTGCAAAGGGTCAGACACAACTGAGCAGCTAACTCAATATACCCTACAGTAGTCCATATCAATTTAGTCATACAGACTTCTACAGAGAAGTCTTCTGAACAAATACAAAATGTGTATGGTAGAAGTCTTCTGAACAAATACAAAATGTGTATGGTTTTCCAGTAGTCACATATAGATGTGAGAGTTGGACCATAAGGAAGGCTGAGCACCAAAGAATTGATGCTTTCAAATTGTGGTGCTGGAGAAGACTCTTGAGAGTCTCTTGGACAGCAAGGAGATCAAACCAGTCAATCCTAAAGGAAATCAACCCTGAATATTCATTGAAGGATTGATGCTGAAGCTCCAATACTTTGGCCATCTGATGCAAAGAGCCACTTCACCAGAAAAGACTCTGATGCTGGGAAAGATTGAGGGCAGGAGGGGAAGGGGGTGACAGAGGATGAGATGGTTAGACAGCATCACCGAGTCAATGGACATGAATTTGAGCAAACTCTGGGAGATACTGAAGGACAAGGGAGTGGGGCATGCTGCAGTCCATAGGGTACAGTAAATAGTTAGACACAACTTAGCGGAAGAACAACAACAAATACAAAAGAAAAGTACACACACACAAACCAACATTTAAATTGAGACAAATGGTGACTCAATTATTCATCTGCAGGAGAGGCCTGTGTGCCCAAAGATAGCATAGGTGTACATTGGAAGGAATCTTACTTCCTAATAGTCGCCTATTATAACACATAAAGACATTCTAGAAAAAAAAATGTATTTGTTTTCCAAATTAATCATTTATAGTCTAATTTAGCACAGTATTATATCTTTATAACATTTAAAATATCCATTTTGATAAAACATTCTCATAAACAGGCCAAGAAAACCAGGTTAATAAGCCTGTGTGTTTTATAGGGCAATAAAATCATACATTTTTATAACATTTAAAAATAATATAAAATATAAAGTTGAACAATATAATAACTGAACATTATTTTGTTAAAAAAGTTATTATAGAACATTTTATTTAACTTTCCACTAGGTAAACGGGAGTATGTGAAGATAAATACTCTTAATGATGTGGATACAATGGAAATATGGCAATGATGTCCAGAAATGGTAATAACCTATTAGTACCAGTTGATATTTAAAATTTTTTTAACAATTTTTTAATTTTCTGCATCAACTTAGCTTCAGCTACTGAACTGGGCCACAAAACAATCCATTCCATAATTTTTCTTTTTATATTTATGTCTACAACTATATGGTGTGTTTGTGAAGTAACTTGATTCATCACCACTGAGTCTTTTCAAAAGAATGTGTTGCAAGCTCTGAAGATAATTACCAGAGAGTAATTTCAAAAATATTTTGAGCAAAGACAGCATTGTTTAAAATTGGAGAGCTACTCAAGGACATTTTGTTTTGAAAGACACAGCCTTTGAGAAATAACGCCTTGGTTATATTTGAAAACAAAACAGGAATAATAATAAAACTAGTCAAATTGCTTCTAGTTTCCCCTGTCTTTTTAACATGGCTAAGATGATGCTCCCCTGGGGGCTCAGAGGGTAAAGCATCTGCCTGCAATGCGGGAGACATGGGTTCGATTCCTGGGTTGGAAAGATCCCCTGGAGGAGGAAATGGCAACCCACTCCAGTATTCTTGCCTGAAGAACCCCATGGACGGAGAAGCCTGGTGGGCTATAGTCCAAGGCGTCGCAAAGACGACCGAGCGACTTCACTTCACTTCACTTCACTTCACTTCAAGATGAGGCTGGCATTGGCTGGGAGTGTGGTGTATTCCTAATGCAGTACTGCATAGAAGACAATGAGATCTTGCTTTTCGAGCATTCACCCAAAGCGAACAACACTTAGTGGAAAAGACTGGAGAACAAAGACTCTACCGTAATCTTTGCGCTGTGCGGCATGTGGAATCTTAGTTCCCTGACCAGGGATCGAACCTGCAGCCCCTGCATTGGAAGCACTGAGTCTTAACCACTGGACCACCAGGGAAGTCCCCAAAGAATCTATTTTAAAACCAAACCATTACTTACTGCTTTAACAGCCTGTACAATAAACAATGGAATTCATGCCTCTTATCCAAATAAGTGAGAAATGAGAAGATGTAACTGAGGTAGGGTAAAGTGAGTGATTATCTCACAGGCAGTGTCAGCGGAAGTGAGGCAGCTCAAAGAGTTCCTGGGAATTAAGTAGGATTCTCTTCCACCCTCCTAGGTGGTGACGCCCTGGTGGGACCTAGTTTTGAAGGAAGTGTTGCCATATGTCCCACAGACTCAAAATCCTAGGGGCAAATACCACCCCATCTTTCTCATTCCTCACTTTTTTCTCTAAGACAGTCTTGGCAGCACTGTTTAGATGCTGTGAGAATCAACTCTATATTTAAAAAATAGACAAGGTCTGAAAGATATATGCACAAGCAATGTGGTTTAGTAGAAGACCCAAATTCAAGCTTCAGCTCTCCTACTGTGTGATCTCAGAAAAAAAAATGATGACCTTTGATGAATCACAGCTTCCTCATCGGGAAAATCATCATCATAAACATTGTCATCACCATTGCTAAGACTTATGGAGTTCTGACTGCATTCCAGGCAATGCTGTAAGGGCTTTCACATATTTTAACTCACTTAATCCCTAGCAAGTCCATGAGAAGGTACTATTACTAGTCACATTTTCTACATGAGGAAGCTGAGTCATGGAAGTAAACTGCCCAAAGAGAACTCTTATTCCGTAGGGTGGCTGTGAGATCAAATACAAAATTACTAAGATGATGATGGATGAAAGGGATCTTTAAGATCATCTAGCGTTAAAAAAGAAAAGGGGGCGACAGAGGATGAAATGGTGGTATGGCATCACTGACTCAATGGACATGAGTTTGAGCAAACTCCAGGAGATAGTGAAGGACAGGGAAGCCTGGCGTGCTGCAATCCATGGGGTCACAAAGAATTAGACATGACTGAGCGACTAAACAACAACAAAAAGCCTTAAACTCTTAACTATAAATATGAGGCCTCTGAGGTTCACAAAAGAGCTTGTTAACTGAAGCCATTGAGCCTCTTCTAGATCTCATTCTAATGGCCTTTTAAAAGCACTTCTCTCCTTTTTTCTAAGTAATTTTCATGCATTCTTTCACTTACATGTACAACATTTCTCTAGGGTAGAAAAGTCAGAACGAGTTGTCTTCTGCTTTTTAAAAAACAGGTTAGAAGACTCAGCATACCTCAAAGTCAGCATGGAGTACAGCTGGACAGGTCAAGGTCAGATGTATGACAGTGAAAATGACAGCACGATTAGGATGACCCTGATTACCACCTCATTAATTGCACCCTGATTCTCGTTAGGTCACTGTGCCAAAGCCTCTTATGGACATTCTCTCATTTACTGCTAAATGTGCCTTTGAATGTAGAACTTGAAATGTTACTAGTTTTAAAATCAGAGAATGGCTGAGCCTGAGGTTGAAAAAACACAGACTTTCTGGAGTCAAGATTCCAAATCCCAGTTGTGTTGACTCAACCCAAGGTCCTACTACAGAGAAACTGAAGGCTAGGCCGATGACGTGGTTTGGGGTTTGGGCTGGACGTGGAGAACAGAAACCTCCTCTCTGTGGAGGAGACACACACAGGTCCTAACTCTTTCAGCAGCATATCAGCTTTATTTGTCAAAATGGATTTTTAAAAACAATGGCTGGATTACCCTACAGTTCATTAGTCATCATACAGAAATCCACTGTGATGAAAATGTTCACTTAAGATTTAGTGGAGGGGAAACGGAACTTGTTCAGCAATTCTTGGCTGTGGTGCTTTACTCAACAGAAATGCCCTCCTTTAATATCACCAGCTATTGGAAGTAATGTGCCCTAATCATCTCATCTCCAAAAGTATGAACACTGAAGAAGTTTCTGACTTGGTGTCGTGTTTTTGTTGTTGTTTGTTTTGTTTTTAACTGAGTCCAAATTGCTCTTTTCCCAAAGACTGTATCCTGCATGGGTGGCTGTGCAGCCAGCTTCCAAGACAGTCCCTGGTACTTCTTGCCCCTTGGTATTCCTGCCCTTGCATGGCTCCTCCCACACTGAATCAGGATCGGTAAAGCTATCAGCATGACCCTTAGGTAGGGTGCAGAAGCCCCCTGTGATTTTCTCCATGCTCTCTTGGGTTTCCAGCTCTGGAATAAGCCAGTTGCCATGCAATGAGGACATGTAATTTCACAGAGAACTGAGATCTCCAGGCAATGGCCAGCACTAACCGTGACAGCCATGTAATAAGTGAGCCACCTTAGAAGGAACCATCTGACTTCAGTCAGCACCTGGCTGACAGTTGACTATAATCTCATGGGAAATCACAAAAGGCAGGCTCAACCCTACTGCTCCCAAATTCCGGGCCCAGAGTAATTATGCAACATCAAATGATAACTGTTGTTTTAAGACACTGAGTTCTGGGATTGTTACAGACATCACAGATATGACACAGTAGATAATGAGTACTGTTGCCAACCTTGAGAGCAAGCAACGGCTTACTGTGATTCTCTTATCATCCATAAACCACTATCATTCCATCAGTTATTACAGACCCGACTACTATTAACAATCACAGCTGGTAAAGGTCAGCAGTTACATCATTACATTCTGATTTATATTTGGTTGTAACAAGCATTATTCTGGGGGGAGGTGGTATTTTCCAAGGTGATCATATACAAGATATGGCTGTCTCCATTTTCTGAGATGCTGAGTTCATCAGCAAAATCCCCAATTTGATACAATTACTGGTAATATATGTTTACTATGTTTTCTCCAATGTTAAGTTTTTTAAAAAGAGAAAAACTGCTTCAGTTTTCAGTTCAGTTCAGTCGCTCAGTCATGTCTGACTCTTTGTGACCCCATGAATTGCAGCTCGCTAGGCCTCCCTGTCCATCACCAACTCCAGGAGTTCACTCAGACTCACGTCTATCGAGTCCGTGATGCCATCCAGCCATCTCATCCTCTGTCATCCCCTTCTCCTCCTGCCCCCAATCCCTCTCAGCATCAGAGTCTTTTCCAGTGAGTCAACTCTTCGCATCAGGTGGCCAGAGTACTGGAGCTTCAGCTTTAGCATCAGTCCTTCCAAAGAAATCCCAGGGCTGATCTCCTTCAGAATGGACTGGTTGGATCTCCTTGCAGTCCAAGGGACCCTCAAGAGTCTTCTCCAACACCACAGTTCAAATGCATCAATTCTTCGGCGCTCAGCCTTCTTCACAGTCCAACTCGCACATCCATACATGACCACTGGAAAAACCATAGCCTTGACTAGACAGACCTTAGTCGGCAAAGTAATGTCTCTGCTTTTGAATATACTATCTAGGTTGGTCATAAATTTTCTTCCAAGGAGTAAGCGCCTTTTAATTTTATGGCTGCGGTCACCATCTGCAGTGATTTTGGAGCCCCCAAAAATAAAGTCTGACACTGTTTCTACTGTTTCCCCATCTATTTCCCATGAAGTGATGGGACCAGATGCCATGATCTTCGTTTTCTGAATGTTGAGCTTTAAGCCAATTTTTTCACTCTCCTCTTTCACTTTCATCAAGAGGCTTTTTAGTTCCTCTTCAGTTTCTGCCATAAGGGTGGTGTCATCTGCATATCCGAGGTGATTGATATTTCTCCCGGCAATCTTGATTCCAGCTTGTGTTTCTTCCAGTCCAGCGTTTCTCATGATGTACTCTGCATAGAAGTTAAATAAGCAGGGTGACAATATACAGCCTTGACGTACTCCTTTTCCTATTTGGAACCAGTCTGTTGTTCCATGTCCAGTTCTAACTGTTGCTTCCTGACCTGCATACAGATTTCTCAAGAGGCAGGTTAGGTGGTCTGGTATTCCCATCTCTTTCAGAATTTTCCACAGTTTATTGTGATCCACACAAAGCCTTTGACTGTGTGGATCACGATAAACTGAGAAAAAATGCTTAGTTTCTAACTTTTTTGAAGATAAACTCTGACATAGTGGCTCTGACTGTTGGTAGTGAGGAAGGACCAAAAAGAAGAGACTTGGAAAGAGCAGCAAGAAACAAAACTCTGCCATAATGCGTTCAGCAGTGACTTCCCAAAGCAAGATATTTAAACAACTCCCCATGTGTTCAAAAGGCTTCATTTCAACCAGTGCAGAAATGTAGCAAGAATTTCAGAAAGATAATTTAAAACTAAGCATGGGGCAGTGAATCTCAATTCTAGACGGTAAAGAAATGGTACACATGAATTCATGGAACTCACTTGGCTGCCAAAAGTTTGATATTTCACCTTGGTACTATGGGGAAAGAATTTAAGAGGACTGCCAACTCGACCATCCTGCTTCTTAAATTAGACCCATTTGATAGTCAAGGAAAGCTACCTTCACACTCCAGAAACTCTTCACTACAAGTCAGTTCTCTGCCTGGGACTGGGCGAAGAATTGCATTGCAAAAAAGGTAGGTTTATACAACTCCTGATACATTAGATACCAGTGCACTAAAATACCTGAGTGAAACCTTAAAAAATCATCAAGATCCTTTATTTGTAAAAGTTCCCACTGGCCTGGCTTTTACTCTGAGCTTCTATTTTATTTAAAATATTTTAAAATAGGTAATACTTGAAATTGGTTTAAAACTTCAAACTATGGCAAATGTTGACATTAACTAGTATGCCTCCCTCTCATCACTGAACTCGTCAACAACTACGGTCACCCTCCAGATGATTCTCTGTATACAGAAGCATCCAGTCCAGTCCAGTGTTAGTTGCTCACTTGTGTCTGACTCTTTCCGACCCCATGGACTGTGTAGCCTGTCAGACTCCTCTGTCCATGGGATTGTCCAGACAAGAGTACTGGAGTGGGTTGCCATTTCCTTCTCCAGGGGATCTTCCTGACCCAGGGATCAAACCCAGGTCTCTGGCTCTGCAGGCAGATTCTTTACCATCTGCGCCACCAGGGAAGCCCATTATATACAAGCATACGCATACACAGACATGTATAGATAGAGACAGATACTTTGCTCGATTACTCCTTTTAAATAATAAGAGAATATACCTTCTTGTTGCTTTATATATTAGGTGTTTTTGGCACTGTTTTCATTTGGTTACAAACATAATTTTGGAGATTATTTTTCTATTTTTATCGTATGTTAAATTCACCATCCATATTTGGGTATATTTTTGTTCATTTGAGGTTTCTCAATTTATTTATATACCAACATTGAATTGTGAGTTACTAAAGCTTTGTACTATGTCTTAATATTTGGCCTACCTAATTAATACTCCTTCTCCCAATTATAAGGGGCTTCTCTGGTGGTTCAAAGGTAAAAGAATCCAGCTGCAATACAGGAGATGCAGGTTTGGGTCAATAAGATCCCTGGAGAAGGAAATGGCAACCCACTCTGGTATTCCTGCATGGGAAATGCCATGGACAGAGAAGCCTGGCAGGGCTCTAGTCCATGGGCACGGGGTCGCAAAGAGTTGGTCATGACTGAGGGACACAACAACAACAACAGCAACCCCCATTTTTTTTTTTGAGAATTTTCCTGGCTATTCTTAGATATTTTACTTCTAACCCCAGTTATAACACTTCCATACATACACCCCAGATATATCACTTCTAACCCCAGTTTTTAAAATCGAAATTTGAAGTAGGATTGGTTATTCAGTCCATCCCCTACTTCAAATTTCGATTTTAAATAGAAGTGATATAGCTTTATTTAAGTCTCACACAATCTTATGAGGTAGGTACTCAGGTTATGTCTTACCGTGTGAGTTAACATATAGACCAACTATCTTAGAGTTTACATTTATCTAGCTTACAATTATTGGAGAAGGAAATGGCAACCCACTCCAGTGTTCTTGCCTGGAGAATCCCAGGGACGGGGGAGCCTGGCGGGCTGCCGTCTATGGGGTCGCACAGAGTCGGACATGACTGAAGCGACGCAGCAGCAGCTTACAATTACAAATGTTCACTTTTTCATCTCCTTTATTCTTCTTAACTGCTCTGGGACTCAGAAGGTCCTGTATTATGACTCACATTACGGATGGAGAGAGGCTCATGGACTTGTCATGGCTGGGGGCAAGGGTTCTTCCCAATATATCAAAGGCAGACAGCACTGGGATTCTCCAAGGAATATTTTACAAACAGGGATGGTTTTCATTTTAGTGCCATGCCGCATTTTAGAAATGTTGGCAGACCATCAAATTATTAAACTTTTAATGACATTTAAAACTTAATAACACTGGCATGAACACAGCAAAACCTGAACTCTCATGAACTGCCAGTGGTAGAGTAACCTGGCACAGCCCTTTTAGAGTGCACCTGGGCGACACATACTAGAGGTCTTAAAAGCGTTACAGAGGAAGAAGACTGCTGCTGCGATTCTGGGCCAAAGCCTACACCTCCCTCCACAGTGCACGCGGATCCTTCTGCAGCTGGGCCTACTCCCCCATTGGCTTCTGAGTGCCTGTGGCCACGGCTCATCTCTCCCCCGTCTGCTGAACCTCTCTTCCTCTCCTCCCTCCTGGCTCTTTTCTCCTAGACCCTGACCTCATGAAGTCTCACTTCTCCTCTTTCCCAACCTTTCACATTAGTTTCTAATTTTTATGTGCTTCTCTCCCTGCTTTCCAGTCTGACAGCTTCTTCCAAAGTTTCTCCACTACATGTCCTGCTGGAGACAACTGCTTACTTCATGTAGTTTATATGTCAAATGAATAAACACTGTTCCCCAAGTTAAAATTAAGTGAGAAGCTTTTTCAGACAATGCTTATCCCCTTCCTCACCCCAGAGAATTTACATAACTTTTCTAGAAATAACAACAAAACAAATAAGAGATTAATTGAAATGATTTTCTTGTAATAATAACCCTGATCTATAATAAACAGAAAATATTTTCTACAGAAATCAGTTTTAAGATGATTTGTGAAAATTCTCCTTCTTAATTAGGCGAGTATTTTTATTCCTTTGTTCAAATTTGCTTTTGATTTAGAAAACAATTTTCTCTTAAAAAAAAAAACTTTTAAAATAAGTGAAATAGCCAACTTTTGGATAAGCTTTGGCTAGCACTATTCATAGTAGTCAACAGTTCATACCGAGTAACTTGTGGACAGTGCAATTTAAAATTGATTTTATTTTCCTCTAAAGACCTTGGTTTATTCTTGACCTGAGAAACTTGTGTTGGTCTCTTTATGGTTCATCTTATACCTTCTCAAAATTAAATCAAATCACTTTACCTGTTCTTAGTCAGCATCCCCACCATATGTTTGACAGTGATTGCAAGGTCAAATATGATACCATTTCATCAAGATGTTCTTTCTTTGGGTATATCCATAAAAAATCATAAGTAACCTTCAAATTGTTCCAAAGAATGTCACTGTTGTTTCTGACAGAGTTGTGACCACAACTGTTAGTAACAAATTTGAAAAACTTTGCATTGTACAAAGCACAAAAAAACGCCACTGGCATTTTCTCCAAATTCTAGCCTGTATATCTTTTCCTTTACCAGTTGTGTGAATACCATTATGATGGTATTGCCCTTGATATGTTTTTAAAGTATTTAAATAAAATTAAAAAATCTATTTTAGTTTTTTTGAAAACTTAATGGAATCATATTATATATTTTATTAAAATAAATATATTTGCAATTTGAATATTTAATACCCATCTAATTAGTTGCTAATATACAGAAAAAACTATTATGTTTCATGCATTTATTATCTGGATCTATAATACATATATACCTACAAATTTAAGAGTAATATGAGTCATACTGTTTTTAAGTTTGTTTATTTGTACAGGCTCTAGGGCACCAGGCTGCAGTAGCTGCAGCTTCCAGGCTCTAGAGCACAGGCCCGATAGCTGTGGTGCAAGGGCTTAGCTGTGCCATGGCATGTGGGTCTTCCCAGACCAGGGATGAAACCGATGCCTCCTGTGTTGGCAGGTGAACTCTTCACCACGAGCTACTAGGGAAGCCCCAGTCATACTCTTTTTCAGCCAGCACATGCAACCACTGTGGACACTGTGTCAATTTATGAGTATATACCGAATCTTGAATTAGAATGTGAAGAGAAGAAGGATTTGATGAGCGAATCTGCCTTTTCTCTTAAAAACTTATGCAGCTCAAATCCTCCTCCAACTCAGGCTTATATAACACCCGCCTAAGACTCTGGCTACAAGACAATCCATAGACCTTCATGTCATTTGGCAGCAGCTGCTTTTTTTGGGGGTGAGGACAGTGAAAAAGAAATATATATATATGTAACAAAACATTCGCCACTGTAACCATTTTAAGTGCATAATTCAGTGGCATTGTTTACAAAACTAAACAACTATCACCACTGTTTCCCCAAAGTTTTCATCACTCCGAACAAAAGGTCTGTACCCATTAAACAATAATTCTTCCTCTCCTCCACCCCTGGAAACTTCAAATCCACTTTCTGTCTCTGTGAATTTGTCTTTTTTAGCTATTTCACAAAAGTGAAGCCATGTAATATCTGTCCTTTCGTGTCTGGTTTATTTCACTTAGCGTGTTTCCAAGATTCGCCCATGTGGTAGCAAGAATCAGCACTTCATTCCTTCATCGGCTGAACAACAGGCCATTGTCTGCATAGACCACATCTGCTTACTCATCCATTAGTGCCTGCCTTTTGGTTCAGGGCGTGGCAGTGAAGGGGGCCTGAGCAGTGTTTGTGATAGGAGGTTCTGCACACAATGTGGGGTTGAGGGCAGGAGGCCTTCCCACCAGGCCTAGGAGAGCACCAAGACGCACAAGAATCACTGAGGGACACTCTTGATGAATCCAGCCATACAGTTCCCTCTGAATTCCAAAAGCACTTGTAATCAATGAGGTAAAGTTTCCATTTATCTAAAGAGGGAGTTACTGTTGCCCTCCCTACAACTGAACTTCAAGCTCTCTTTCTAGTCTCAGGCATTGATGCTGGTAGTTGGCAGAGGTGCAAATAAAGACTGGCTCTCAGTGTGCCCATTCCTGTGAGAGGTGCTGGCACTCAGCAGATGTTCATTTTTTTCCTTCCTCTCCTCTGCCTCTAACATGGCACTAACCACATACCAGGAATTCAAAACTATAGCTGCTTAATTAATTAACTGGAAAATGTTCTTCTGAATAAAATACGAGAATTACTCATGAACTTTATTCTTCCTTGTTCATCAGGGGAATTGATTTCCCTGCCCAGTGAGAAGAGGCAGACCAAACACAACCCTCAGGAAAAAGACAGAGGCTGCAGAGAAGTGGGTTTCCTAATTACACATGGGAGGGTGATTTCTTCTGTCTTCCTTCCCAATCTTATCTCTGTCTGCCTCTGGAGAGGAACCACCATCCTTTTCGCTGGCAGCAGTACGTCAGGACATGCTCCTTTGTGCTATTCTTCCTTTGTTACTATCCTTTTGGTGTTTAGTTGCTAAATCGTATCTGATTCTTTGCAACCCCATGATCTGTAGCC
The DNA here is from genome assembly GCF_014754425.2 of Oryx dammah. Taxonomy (NCBI): domain Eukaryota; kingdom Metazoa; phylum Chordata; class Mammalia; order Artiodactyla; family Bovidae; genus Oryx; species Oryx dammah. Next base: position 32,577,687 of record NW_024070195.1, on the reverse strand, counting down.
GGCCAGGCTCCTCTATCCATGGGATTTCCCAAGCAAGAATACTTCAGAGGGTTGCCATTTCCTCCTCCAGGGGATCTTCTCAACCCACGGATCAAACCTGTTGATTGGCTCGACTGGCAGATTCTTTACCACTGAGCCACCAAGTCAGTCCAATCCTGAGAATTCTTTTATTTCTCTCAAAGCAGAAGTGCAGCATCCCTGTGGATGTCTTCTTTTCTTTGGCATAAAAAGAAAGACGACTTCTCCTTCAGTGAGGTAATATGAAGCTGCATCTTTATACCGCAGGTGACCAGTGATTTTATTTAGCCTTATAGCACAAAATACTATCTGCTGGGAATGAATTTCTTAATGGGGCAAGAGAAAGGTTCCCTACTAAGAATGCAGACAACTACAGTCTGTGTGGGAACCTGACATATTTCATGACAGCATGTGAAGCTGTTATCCAATGAGAAAACAGTTCTTCCAAATTTGAAAACAAGATGTCTAGACTCTTTTCCTAATTGATGGCCATGCATAAAAATGTATCATAAAAATGTGTCTGAAACTGTACAGCAGCATACCACTAACAAAGGCACTTTTATCAGAAAAGTTAGGCTGTGTCTCTGGGAATTCATAATCATCTCAGTAATAGCCGTGTCTTAATCTCCAAATAATTCGGCTATTTTGGGTTCTTCAAATCTTGTTTTCTAAGTGGTTATTTCTGGTGCCTATAATTTTTCAGTCAAAAGCTTCCTGAATGGATAGTGATAATTCAGTGCCACCTCCGTCAGGGGATAGCTTCATATTTATAATTCCTGTCATTAAAAAACCTATCTATTGACTATCAACTGTAGCCTGCCTTATATGTTATCAGTTTAATTGCTCATAAAATAGCCATACCAGTAAAATCTGACTTCACCCATGAAGAAGGATTTTCTATAACAAGGCCAACTCCAAAGCTCAATAATTAGACAATGCTTTCTTGGATTTAAACAAAACAAAACAAAAAATACCCCCAAAGCAAGAAACTTGTCAGGACTTCCCTGGTGGTCCAGCGGTTAAAAATCTGCTTTTCAATGCAGGGGATGAGGGTTTGATCCCTGGTTGGGGAACTAAGATCCCACATGCCATTGAGCAGCTAAGACCATACGCTGCAACTCCTGAACCCACGCACCATGAGTACAGAGTCTGTGTGCTACAACAAGAGATTCAGAGTCAGCACCCACTAGGGCTCCAGCATGGTGCGAGGAGCTAAGCTTCATACTTTCTCAGTGCCCAAGGATTCTTCAGAACATCTGGTATATAATTACCCACTGAAAATATTCATTTTAAAATAGATACTGCTCATGAGGTAACCTGGGCATGATTTTGCCTGAGATTCCAGGGGAATCAATGATTAATGCTGGATACTAATAATGAAGCAACCATACCATTTTTATGGCTTTGCAGTGATCTATATACTGTTTAATCAAAAGTAGTGGAGTACCCATGTTTTTCCAGTGGTCATGTATGGACGTGAGAGTTGGACTATAAAGAAAGCTAGTGCCAAAGAATTGATGTTTTTGAACTGTGGTGTTGGAGAAGATTCTTGAGAGTCCCTTGGACTGCAAGGAGATCCAACCAGTCCATCCTAAAGGAAATCAGTCCTGGGTGTTCATTGGAAGGACTGATGTTGAAACTGAAACCCCAATACTTTGGCCACCTGATGCGAAGAGCTGACTCATTTGAAAAGACCCTGATGCTGGGAAAGATTGAGGGCAGGAGGAGAAGGGGACGACAGAGAATGAGACGGTTGGATGGCATCACCGACTTGATGGATGTGGGTTTGGGTGGACTCCGGGAGTTGGTGATGGACAGGGAGGCCTGGTGTGTTGCAGTTCATGGGGTCGCAAAGAGTCGGACACGACTGAGTGACTGAACTGAACTGATCCAGTTTAGGATATACCAAGTTCAGGGGCCTAAACCTGACCAGGGAGATTAAGATTGGACTTTGTCCATTGGAAGGCTGTTCTCTCTTCAGACCATCATTTCACTCATCTGTCCATTCACTCATCCATCTTTTATGATGAGCTCCAAATAAGCAAAGGCCGTTGTAATTCACTGAGGGAGATACAAAATGATTAAAACACAGTCCCTTGGTCTATCTGGGGGTAGGTAGACCAGGATATACAAAATATCTTGGGCAAAGTGGGTCAAGGTTCAAAATTTGTCTCTGAAGGAGAAAATAGTTCAGAGGGAGTCAAAGAAATAAGGAAGAGGAGGGATTTGACACTTCCTACCATACCCTGAATCACCAGGAGCTCCCTGGGCCTAGATCTATCCAAGTGGGAAAAGGTTTCCTTCTCTAGACCTTGACCCCTAAAAGAAGTATGGGCGTACACAGAAGCTGCTTCGATATTAAACTGGAGACAGTGACAAAATTCTTCCAAGCAATTGTGAGAAACACTGCTACCAAAATTAGAAAGGGCCTCAGAGAGTTTGTTCATATAATATTATAGTATTTTTCTTTCCACAAAGGAGAAATAGAGAAAAATTCTCAGTTTAGGTTGGAAGAAAAGAGTGTAAGGGTTGGATGCTGAAATAACCTGGGAACAGTGATTTCACAGTTAAATTCTTAGGAGGTTTTAGAAAAACAGTATAAATTCTCATTTATCTTGAAAAACTAAAGGGAGGCAGGTCCCACTAAGATGGACTGAGAGAACAGACCAGGACTACAACTTAAAAGTATCATCACCAAATGATTTTGTTGAATTATGAATCCTTTCACCCAGATACTTGAAATTAAATTTTCACACGGGTACAAGACATATTTTAAGAGAGGTCAGTGACTGCTATCTGAAGTTTAGGATTTAGGAATCAGTGAAAGCAGGAATAGGAACCTTTCTAGGTAAAGGTCATTTCTTGATCCTCAAGCTGGAAACTTGCAATCAAAGCCAGTTTGTGATGTACTATATCTTGCATTCTTTCAATCTAGAGCTTCCAACTTCTCTAAGCTCTCATTCCTGGAAAAGCTTTTGGCAGTCACTTTTTGCAACCCACAATTTCTGTAGCTTTTCATCTTTTTACCATACCCTTTTTGCATCTAAGCCTCACTTCCCATATGTGGTCAGTAATGCCACCACCACCGGAAGTAAAATGGTCCTCAACATGGGCCTGTTTGCCCACACGGGGGCAGAAATGTGGGGCAGGAAAGGAGTCCAGCGGTCATGGAGCTCAAGATACTCTGAAACTATAAAGAACACATTATTACCCACTTTGTACACGTGAATATAGACATGAAAACAGCAGGGAATTCTCTGAAGGCTACAAAGAAAGACAATCAGTGTGTCTGGGTCTCTGCCCCATAGTCACATGTCAGACTGGATCTCCTCTGCACCTTTCAGAAGGGCATACTAGCCATGCCATTTCTACTTCTGTGTTCTACGAGGATGACAATGATTTAAACAAAAAAAACCCGTGTTTGCTTTGGGGAGCATGTTCTCTATTTTAGGCATAGTGCTAGGAACTTTCAAGTGTTACTACTAAATATTTGCTAAAAAAACCCAGTTATTTTCATAACTGATTAAACTGGGGTTCAGGCCAGTCATCTGACTCCAACTATCAAAGACAGCAGAATGTCAAATGGTGACTTAACATGAAATAGTGTCAGTGAAATTTGGTTCATTTAAGATAATCTTTTAATGTTTATTTAGGATAGTCCTAATTCTACTATCTTTTAGGCTGTTGGAATGATGAAATGGTATTATACATTTAAAACCCTTAGAAGACAATGTTTTAAGTGAGGCTACTTACGTGTATACAGGCACATACACATAAATTCTACCTGTCAAAAAGACTACATAAACACACATATACATTTTGAATAAAAGTGACAGTTTAATGCAAATCCTGGGCTCACATACCTGGTGCTGACTTCCCATGCAGTCCCCCACATCTCTGAAAGCACACCAGGAGAAGGACTGACCAGGCTGTGCCAGCGTGACTGACTGGTGAGCTCCTGAGATGTCTTTCGCCTCGGCAGGACACAGGGAGTGCCCCATAAACTCTCAGGAGGATAAATGAAGCCTCTTGAGCGTTTCGGAATAAACACCTCCAGGCTTGCTGGGACCACAAGTAAAGGTGCCTAGAAGCTCGATCCTTTGCTTCCAACAGTTTGTGAGCTATGACGCTGAGATCCATGTAATCCAAGCATTTGAAATGCTTCCATGCCATTTCAAGTATAATCGTGAAATTTAAAAATACTCCCCTAACATCATATAGAACAGAAAAAAGTCATTCTTTGCAAAGCTTTTTAAAGTTAGATATTTGCATATCTGGAGATCAACCCTGGGATTTCTTTGGAAGGAATGATGCTAAAGCTGAAGCTCCAGTACTTTGGCCACCTCATGCGAAGAGTTGACTCATTGGAAAAGACTCTGATGCTGGGAGGGACTGGGGGCAGGAGTAGAAGGGGACGACAGAGGATGAGATGGCTGGATGGCATCACGGACTCGATGGACGTGAGTCTGAGTGAACTCCGGGAGATGGTGATGGACAGGGAGGCCTGGCATGCTGCAATTCATGAGGTCGCAAAGAGTCGGACACGACTGAGTGACTGAACTGAACTGAAAAGCTATTTTAAAATTCTATCAGTATTGCTTTACTCTGTCAGCATACTAACCTTCCCAGTTATTAAACAGTAAGTGATTAACATTACCCTTTAAAGTATTAAGATTACCCCCATGGAGAGAGTTGGTAACCTGCAAGATCAAGTTAAATGGCATATTCAGTGACCAGTGAACTCCTAGAAAATTAGTTTAAAATGATGCATCACTTTGTCAAACTCTTTTAGGAACTAGCTTTTTAGGATCTCTCTTTAGAAATATGAAACCCCTCAAAACCATTACCACAAATAGCCAATATCTAAAATAACTGCCAAGCCACCTGCTTTTCTCCAGGAAACACCATAAAACTCACAAGTTAGTAAAGCTTTGTAGAGCCTACAAAGTCTCGATCTTTCTGATGAAGTTTACTTATTGTTTGAGAGACTTTATTTCCCCTTTTCTGAGCCATGAAAAGTCCCCACATCAGGTTCAGTTCAAGATACAGGGTTACGTGTACAAGAAGGTCTCTGGGCAGAAGGGGATGCTGAAGAACACCTCTTTGTCACTTTGGTCTTGGCACAGTGTTTCAGATGGTATTCATCTGGAATAAAGAGATCGATGACATAACACGTCCAACCCTCCTAAGTGGCTGGCTTTACTAGAAGTGGATAAGGGCAAGAAGATATAAATTCATCTGTCTGTAGGCAACCCAAAACATATCAGCTCATCTTGGAGTAATTTAACCAATAAGATGATTTAGAGGACAGTTCAGTGGCACCATTTTTGGAAAGTAAAAGCTTAGCAGAAGGAACGTAAATCAAAGGTGACTGGCAGGTAAAGGATATATGCAGCAATCAGCCAAACCATGTGCATACTGGCACCAATTCAATAAGATCATTTATAAAATTTTTAAGGCAGGAGTATACAAAAGGGGGTCTGGTGCTAACTAAATCCACAGATAGCTTACATGCCACTGAAATAAACACTTCCAGATGCGGGTGTACAAAAACCTTTCACAGAAAGAAATGTTTTCTTTCATAAAGCTGAAGGAGGGACTCGTAGCGGGGAAGGGCAGAGAAGTCTGAGACTGAGCTTCTTACAGATGGTTGTGTCGGTGAGCAGGGAGTGTAGGGTGAGGATGAACTGAGCATGGCACGTCTCCACTTAGAAGCATCGCTACCATCGCTAACACTGGATTTCGGTAAAGGTAAAAAGGCTAACAGTACATCATTCCATCATCCTCCAAAATCTGCTGTCTAAGTCAGCGTTGCTCCCATTACTTCCCTGAGACTTTATTTTGGAGGAGGTGATGGAGACAACAGGTTCACCAACATTTAGAAAAAAGATGCTCTGGTTACTTGTACCAGCACAAAGCTACTGGGGGCATGGCTTTAATGATGAAAACATTTCCAAAATCTGGCCAGATTACAGTCATCTTTCAGGAATGCATGGCCAAATTCATTAATGGCTTAGAAAGTCAATTTGTCCACCCAAACAGCATAATAATACGTGGGACTTTCTGGTTATATATCTAAACACTCCCAGAAGTTCAAACAGAAAGTTAGAATGCCCGTGTTTTTTTTTTTTTTTTAAAAGGTTCAGGTGAGCCATGCATTGAGCTCTCCCTCCCTTCCCCTAAGGAAAACCCCTTAATTAGTTTTCTTGTTGAATCTTTAAGCTCATGCAAATTCTCTGTAAGCATCTGGGTAGAGAGTTTATTCTTGAGACTATTTCTAATTATCTGCTTTATGCACTGACCTAAATCACAAACTTGTCATCTGTTATTCTTCTTTCATTCCGGATCTTGTTCTACTTGTGCTTTATGGCAAATATCTCTTGAATAGAGCCCCGTCTTCTCTGCTCTCAGTGTCACTGTCTCGACAGAGGCTGTTCTGTCTTCTGGCCTGTAATACTGTGGTGGCCACCTGGTCAGTCTCTTTGCCAATTACATCTCCTAACTCCAATCCCTCCTCCATCCCATTAGCTGGGTTACTTTTTTTTCCCCCCAGAATTCATGTTTGTTCATATGAATACCTTGCTGAAAAACTCTAAAATCGCTCTCTGCTGACCATACCTGTTGTTTACAAACAAATTTTCCAAATAAAATCTTCCTGAAAACTCAATGTATATGACAGATAAAAGCTGATCTGTACTATTTAGGGAAAACGCTTTATTATTCTGCAGAAGACCTGTAAACTAATCTGGGGCTTCTGTAGAGCATGATTAGACAACCACTGGCCTGAGTGATAAAGTCCATATAAACTGGCCTGGGATTCAAAATCCCCCTCAAACTGTCGTCAGCCGACCTTCAGCGCTTCACCTGCTCTCAGTGCGCTCCAGACTCAGTTCCTTGCCCTGGTCCAAACAGCCATTCTGCCTTCCCACATTGTATTTTTCCTCATTTTATTCCTGCTGTTCTTTCTGCCTGAGCCGTCTTTTCACAGTTCTCACTCATTTCCTTTACCTCCGTCTCATAAACTCAGTTCAAATGTTAGTGGCTCAATGAAGCTTCCCTGACTTCCTCAGGCAGACAGTGGCCTCTTCAGTGTGCTCCTCCCCCCAACCCTGCCCCCGCAACACCAACCACAGGGCACGGCTTACACGCGCAGCTGAGTATCTCCTTCACTACATGGAACATCCAGCTACTCATCTCCATACAGTATAGCCCCCTTTCAACAGATTTTTAATACACGTTTAGCAACTTTTACTGAACTATTAAATGGAGATCCCAGAGCTATAAGGATTTCAGGCCATGTGGGGATGTTAACCAGCAGCACTTCCACTTCTAAATCATGGTTCAGTCGTACCAATAAGGATTCTAACAGATGAACGGTTACTATCTAAACCAAACCAAGAAAGCAAGTGCTATCCTTTGCATGTGAAGGGTAGCTCATGCTATCAGGAAGGCATATACTTCGAGCTGCTTTTCCAGCACTGGCAGATGACAGACTGACCTGTAGCAGTGCAGTCTTGCCTCCTTATTCATTCTGCCTTTAACCACTTGCGAACCGGTTGTATGGGTGCAAGATGCTGCTGTCACCAAAACCGGAAGTGAGGTTCATTCACTCACGTGAGGATCAATTCCTAATACCATCTTTAGACAGTGGCTTCAGAGAAAAGCACGGTGTGGAGCTCGGGCCTGCTTCTTCCTCCTCTCCTCTCTCTTCTTTTCTCTCCTCTTCTCCACACCCCCTGTCTTTTCGTTAAATACCAAAAGCTTGCTTCAAGGAGGAATGCTTGTCAACTACAACTTATTTACTTATTACGCTCTTAACCTAATTAGTCCAGCATATGAGAATGGGTGTTTCAGGTTAGATCAGGAATGCAGAATTAAACCAGGGCCAGAAAAATAGTCCTTAACTTCTCTCCTGGAAACTATAAAATCTGCATGAGTGTTTGAATTGGAATTGACAGGAGTCTGCAGGTCGGGCTGTGAACTTCTGAAGCCAGAGAGGCAACTCAGATACTCCTTCCCTGGTCTTTCCAGCAGGGGCACAGTTGCCCAACTGTCACCTTGAATGCACCTGGGCAAATTCAGAACCTGACCCTGGGCTCTGCCCTTGTGACCTCTGCCAACTCATCAGCCAAAATACTTCCAGATCTGGAGAGCCTACTCCATATCTTGGGTATATGCCCAGAACTGCAAACGCACTCCAGTCAGGTGGGAGAGCCTCTCCAGGTGCCAGGGCAAGAATTAACATCTGACTGACATATGGGCTATGAATTTTCTCTTCTCACAGCTTGGGGTCATGCAGAGGCGGTGTGTGGGAGTGGAATATTTGATCTGTGCATACACAGCCTGGGGGATTTGGTTTAAATCAAATCATAATTAAAACACCAGTCAGGAAAACAAGGCATAATTATTTTTTTCCTGCATTTTTTTTCCTACCTTGCATACAGTCTTAAATATATGTTGGGCACAATAAGACCCAGGTATCAGTTTCATTTTTGGAAGGTGTAAATTTTCCACTAAAAACAATCCACTTATTATGTTGTAGGAATTAACTCTGCAACGACATCAGTAAATTAAGTGACAGTTCAATGATTGTATTTGGGTGACTAAAGTATGTAACCCTATTTAAGAAATCATCAAAAAGTAAATCATCTCCACTTCAACAGGCTCTCATCATGGTTGTCTGGAGGGAATTTTTGTCACACTATCAATAAAACAGTACACGAATGTTTTACTTAAACCAAACACGCTATGACTGTTAGATGTTTCTGGCAATGGTTAATAAAGAATCTATCCCAATAAAACTAATGTGTTCTTCTCTAATATTCATCTACTTTAGATATAAAATATTAACTGAAAAATTTAAATGATATTTTTGCTAGGTGAACCTTGGCAATTTAATATATTGAGTTTATGTCTAACTCAATGTTTACAATCTTATTTATAGACTTAAAAGGAAAATTTCTTGCCATTTTTAGGCCATACTTTTTAAGCTCAGAAATATCTCAGCTTAGTTTAGTTCCTCCCAACTAATATTTTTGCTGCTTTCATGAATTTATGAGTTGAAAGAATCCTGCGAATTTTTAAAAGAAAAAATAATTTCCTGTCGGGAGTCACTCAAAATATTTTTCTATTCTTTCTCCATTCTCTCCGAAGATTGCAAAAACCTAGGAACTACAATAACACATTCAAATCTCAAGATGTGGTCCTTTTAGAATATTCTGCTCAAAAAGCTTCTTAGTTGTCAATTACTGCTTCTTCCTTGCACTCATGTTCAAATTCTTCCTCTATTCTCCACCATACAGCCTGCCTTTTACAATGAATAGAGATAAGTTAACTTCTTAAACTACTTCAAATCCATGACCCCCACTAGAGAACTCTGATTGTCTCTTTTTCAAATTATTTTCCTGAAAATTCTAGGATTCTCTGCAGGATTTCTAGGGGCCTCTTAGATGTTTGATGTGAATGCCCATTTACAATTTTTTGTGCTACTCAAAATAAAGGTTCTGTCATCTTGTGTTTTATATTTGAACTTCTTGTAAATGTTTTGTTGTTTAGGAACCTATGTCTTGGAATTCTGGCCTTTCAGGTTTTTGTTTGTTTTGATATTCAAAGCAGTCCAAGTAAATAAGGAAAACTGCAAGAGTCAGTATGCCACCTTTGGCATACTGTGTATACAGCCCATGCTGAACTAAGTGTGAGGTTCTTACTGCTGATATTAAGGCAGATAAAAAGCAAAATGTCCCTGTTTACTGAAGAGACAAACCAGCTGTTAATAACACCAGAATTTTTCAAAATGGAACTGGGTAACTCTTTGTAGACAAATTCATGGGCTGTCCCAGTGTTCAGTTATTAGTGCAGAATGCTCAGATGACATAAGATCTCTTGTCCCTTCTCCCTGAATTCTGTCTGATGACTAAGAAACATTAAGTAAACATATAACATGATTATGCCAATTCTACTTAGCAATATAGAATAAGACGCTGTGACAACAGCAGAAAAAGTATTGGTAATGAATTCACCAAATCTGGCTTCAAGAGACAAAGCCAAACAAATCCAACCCTGAAACTTTGAACCCCTGGAGAAGAGAAAGGTGACTCACTCCAGTATTCTGGCCTAGAGAATTCCATGGATTGTATAGCCTATATGGGGTTGCAAAGAGTCAGACACAACTGAGTGACTTGCACTTTCACTTTAAATAGCTTATACAGTTTTAAGACACCTTAAAAATATTTCCAGAAAACCATGAAGAGTTATGCTTGAATAAGAAATCCATATATTGATTCCCTTTAAACACAATCAGTTTAAAAATGTCACAACTTATTAGATATCGTTAGTGAAACAATTTTTGAGCAAAAAATTTCTTAGTATTTCTCTTTTGAGGCAAGACGATTACAGGTTTGTGTTGATCATTATTAAAAAACTGTTATATTTGTGAACTGAAATTTCTTAATGCTTAATGTAAATAAAATAAAATGTGGAAATAAAGTAGATACTGTGATGAATATAATGTTACAACATAACTTTGATTTTGAAACATCTTCTCTATTCCTATTGAATGAGATTTTCAGAGTGGATCTTCTACGTATAACAATCAGATTTCTGGAATATTTGATAAAGAAACCCTTCTCTTATGGAGCATCTTTTAATTCCTCTTGGAACACTTGTCTTCTATGCAATGTAGCTTAGGAAATGCTATTTCACATTTTCACAATAAGACCACTTAAATAGTTAAGAATAGAGGCCAATATGCAAAAAGAGAGTTAATGAGGAAGATTAGTGGGGATTCATTGAAGCCTGTGATCCCTGTGAGCCACAGAGTATTTCTATTTAGCTCTTGTTATGATGTAATCTTAAGCTGGTTACCTGATTTTTCTCTAAATATCAATTTTCTTACCTATAAAGTGGGGAAAACAACACTCATCTTGCTGTGTTGTAAGAATAACACAAAGTAAATGAAAAGTTCCTAACAAATATTGTATGTTATTAATCAAATAATACTTTTCTGATTCTAATGACTACCTCTCAAGAAGTTTTCTAGTATTTTTACTACTCCATTTCAAACGTTCTCTCCCTAAGTAACCCTCAAGTGAATACTGTGTTAGTTGAATCATTAGATTTCTAATATTCAACTGCTTATGACCTAAAGAAACCATTATTTCACATAATTTGACATCATAAATCTTGTAATTAACATTTCTGCCCCACTTTATTTTAAAATTAAAAACTAAATTTAAAAATTTACCCCTTTTCTAAACAATGCTCAATTTTAGGTTATTCTTATATGATAAAGATGTGTGTGTGTGCGCGCTCAGATGCTCAGTCATGTCGACTCTTTGCGACCCCATGGACTGTAGCCCACCAGGCTCCTCTGTCCAGGAATTTTCCAGGCAAGAAGACTGGAGTGGGGTGCCATTTCCTCCTCCAGGGGATCCTCCTGACCCAGGGATTGAACCCGCGTCTCCTGCATTGGCAGGCAGATTCTTATTTACCACTAGTGCCACCTGGGAAGCCCCAGATGATAATAAATATGCCACACATCAATTTTTTTTCTGAGAACCAATGGCCCATACCTATGAAAACGTACTTGGCTCCAACCTAATGATAGATTTAGTACTTACACAAATATACTGAGAAAGTTTTACTTCCAGTTAAAAAATATTCTTAAAAAAATATTTATGAATTCATCCACAATTTCTACTTGGTATTTACATTTAAAAATTAATATTTTATAACATTTTATTTTCCAGGTTGAACACATAAGATGCAGACAAATTTTATGTGCTCAAGACATAAGAATTATTCACGAATGTGAAATTCTAGATCAAAATAGTCAAAGCAATCTGCTATGCCACTTCTGTTTTTAAAAGTTTAACATGAGGAATTCTTAAAGGAAATTTCTTATTTTTGACTCTTATTTGTCTATTGTGAATATTTCTGAAGAACCAATGATATGAGAGCATCTCCAGCATCCCTAATAGACGTAACACATCAAAGTAAATGGCCACAAGGGAACAGTAGTCAGCTTAGAGTCGAGAGGCTGGATGCCAGAGCCAGCCGAGTCATTCACTTACAAGGTGCCACTGGGTACAAGGCAAAGCTTCTCTGAGACGGAATTAAATGACTTTCTCAAGTCTTTGTTGCTGTTTAGTCACTAAGTCGTCTCTGACTCTTGCGACTCCATGGACTATAGCCCGCCAAGCTCCTCTGTCCATGGGATTTCTCAGGCAAGAACACTGGAATGGGTTTGCCAATTACTTCTCCAGAGCATCTCACAATCCAGGGACTGAACCCTCATCTCCTGCACTGGGTGGCAGGTTCTTTACCACTGAGCCACCTGGGGAGCCCTTCTCAAGTCTTAGCCAGTTTTAAAATGCTCAGCCAGATGTCTCACAATTTAAGACAGCCGAGTGGGTTTCGAAGCCGCTCACTTCTAGGGACACACTTAGGTACCATTCATATAAATGACCATGCTTAAATGAGAAATTTTAGTTTTACTATTTTGCTTCAATGGAGAGTCACCTGGTAATGTGTAAGTTAAGGAGGGTGAGGGGTGAGACAGTTTTCCACTGTGAATATCATTCAGGAGAAACTAATATATATAGGCATTACACATGGGATTATGTCATCCCCTTGGTGTACATACTTTGCTTTCTCTGGCTTTCAAAATTACAGACCCGGTTTTCTGTCAGCCATTTCCAGCACTTCTCACTGAGCACTGGGACTGCGATTCAGAGGCGGCAACCAAGGGCACCACCCACTGCTTGTACGCAGCCAGGATCTAGAGAAAACACATGTCTGACCATCTTTTTAGTGACAGATAACACAGTCCACTGAGTTATTCTTTGCAGGTATTTTCTTCAAGAGAAAAAAATAAAATGCTCTAATTGTAAAATATACTTCATTCACAAAATTTTAAAATGCTTTGTCCTTTGACCTGAAAAAGAATATTCTAAGATTAAAAAAAAAAAAAAAACCATTACCAAAAGCATTTGAATCCTTAGGCTGCAAGGAAATACTCTTCAGTTACACAATTAAATTCAGTTAAAACAATTAAGTACCAATTAACTGTCTGACAGAAAAACTCCTTTAAAGCTTTTGCTATACTATTTTTTTTAAGGCCCTAAAAGTTTCTTAATATAAGTTTTATTTTATCCTTTACTTTTTTATATTTTAATTTTCTAACATACTAGCATTATTTTCATAATTGGCAAACTGAGGAAATTTTAAAAAGTGAGAAAAATGAGACTAGTAATAATTTATGCTTAAAAATTATACCAACTGTGATATATACAACAGCCTCTGATAACCTTTTTACAATAACTTACACAAATATATAAATTCATATAAACTGAATTTGATGAAGCTTTATAAATCTGAGGCTGTGCCATTTGTTCCAGATTTCTGTTTCACAGGAGCTAGTAAGCAAAAGCTAACTAGCAAGCAAAAATCAAGTGGAAACTATGGACACTCAGTTGCTGAGACTTCGTCTTTTAATATGACAGTGGTGGTTAAAAAAAAAATCCATTAATGTTCTTCAAGCACGATTAACTCAAAAAGTGAAAATGAACATTCATTTATTCCCAGGGACATTAATCTTTAAGTAGCATTTACATCTTGATGGTATAAACTATAAGTCTGTAAAGAAGTCACATTATAATTCAAATTTTAGTTTCTTCTAGGATTACAAAGTGAGGCTTCTGTGTGTGTGTATCTGTGTATTTCGTGGTGGGGGAAATGGTTTCTACTTTATTCCATTTGTATTTTTACCTGATTTTTTTTTTAGAAAATATACTCCAGCTATTACTGCTACTTCCACTATTATTAACGAAATACATTAAGAGCTCGTCACTTGTCAAGTTCACAGTGCCCCTTAGATTCTATCATGAAGTATGTTCTATTAGTAAGCCCACTTTACAGATGAGATAACTGAGCCACAGAGAGGTTAAGGAACTTCCTTAAGGCTACTTTGCTAGTAGGTACAGAGCTGGGATCTTAATCTTGGCCATTTGGTTCTAGGGTCAATCACCATGCAATATAACTTCACATAATGCAATGCCAACTACAATGAGTATAAGGATAAGATGACAAGCATCAAAATGTCTCAGGATACCCCAGTTTGCTAAGTACTGTAATGACTACAAATCGCAGGCTTTGAAGTGATTTTCACAATTATTTAGGAAAAATCAATAATTTAAAAAAGGTAAACTAGTCCTTTTAAATGTTCTTTAGTATTTAAGATAGATACAGAAGCTAAGTCACCGCCAGAGAAGATCAGGCATACAGCCATGGGAAAAGTTGCAAAAAAAAAAAAAAAAAAAAAAACTAACTTAAATTAACCTCAACTTAATCTCAGTTAATCTTTTAGCTTCTAGGTACGATACTCTCTTCTGATCTTCTGCAAAGGATTGAGAATAAATGAAAACACTGAAAAGAAAGAAGTCACCGAGGAAAACCAACATGCCAAAGGCAATATAGCTGTAATTGGCTGAGTGGGGATTGGAAGTTTATAAGTGTCTCCACAGCCCTCGTATGAATGGCAGGAAACTGCTGTTTCGGTCACACTGTCCCCTCCCTCTCCAACCCAGCAGCTACTCAGTGCAAAGCACTGCTGTACTCCTTTCTCCCCTCCACCTTACATGGCTTTAATCACTCCTTTCTTCTACCATTTCAGCTAACTATTCCCAAGGGGAAGAATTCACTTTCAATTCTTCATATAATGAACTGTATTCCTGAAATCTGTAATGGTGTAAATTTGTACAATCATTTCACAAGTCACACAGTAGAGGACAGAATGATGCCACATCAAAAGCAGAATGCTTTTGGCTTTACTGGTTGACGCTGGAATTTAGTTTCCAAGTAACCCACTGGCTGTCATTTTAATTCTCCAAATTAGTCTCATAGTTTTAGGAATTAGCTATATATCAGTCAAGTTATGAGTAGTCTAAATGAGATATCTCATTTATATACATCATTAGACAAGCACTTTGTGTGCAGAATGACATGCTGCAAAGACAGAATCTCTATGTTTCATAAATATAAACTAGCTGTTAATGCGATTTTAGTTGACAAAGGAAATTTCATACTGGAGGTAAGTTAGCTCAGCCTTTCTGCATAATTTAGGTCCAGTCTAAGCTTGCTAGAGATGCAGCCCACATGCCTCCTCTCCTTTTAGGAGCCACAGCCCAAAGCCCAGGAAGCAAAGTGTCCCTAAAGCAGCATCATATATCATCTCAGGGAGTGGGCATCAGGGAACTCGGCATCAGGGAACTCAGCATCAGCATCCTCCCAGCATCAGGAGCGTCTCCTCTTAACAGTTGAAAGTATGAGGGAACCAGGACTGGTGTTCACACTGTTAGCATATGTAGTCTGCAAATCTATTCTACTTTAAAGAGAATTTTTAACTTTAAAAGGCAGATTTATGTATTGTTATACATAATACTGCCTGATCCTACTATTCATGATAGACAATGGAGTGGATATATAGCCCTGTGAGCCGGGCAGATCCTTACAGTTCCCAGTAATGGAGTAGACCATTCAAGGCCTGAGGCGTGAAGAAGACTCAGTGTCTGCCTGTGCTGCCTTCTTTCCCATCTGGTGTTGACGCTGTTCATCTGCTCTGGCAGTGGTTAAGCGGGCCTTCAAGATCATGGCTTATTTGATCTATTTTCCAGATCTATTTACACTAAGCACTTTTAAATTGAATTATTAGTTTAAAAAACCATATTGATTATATGTTTATTAGACAAAAATCAGCTTAAACTATATCTGAATATATATATATATTCTGAATATTCCAAGTATATTTCCTGCCATATACTACGATCTTGGATTATAAAAGCAACAATACATGACCATCAGGTTGAGATACGGAGGAATGAATATATATGTATACACAGACACACAGACACACAGCGTCATCAGCCAAGATGGTTCTCAAGTGATCTGACCAGTGTTTTTAAAAACAAAAAACCTGAAGAATTAAGGAGCTTCCCACCACCACCACTTTCGTTTGAAGAAACATCACAGACCTTATGATTAGGAGATTTCCCCTTATAGTAGATACATTTTCCTTTATGTAATTTTACCCATTACTTTTAGTAACCATTTTAGGTTATTTCTCAAAATCCCTGTAGCTCTTTGCTACCCTTTAATTAGTTCTAGATTATTATCAACTCTGCCTTTTTCTTCTCTCTCTACTCCATTGCCTCAGACTATTAGTCATTATTTGGCTCTTATCTATGCATCTGAAAATTTTAATCCTTTGTTATAAATTGGTTCTTTCAATTTCAGTTGGTTTTTAAATTCTTCTAATCAACTCATATTTCTCTAAATCTCATCTTCCTTTTGGCTAATCACTTAAAATAGTCTCACTTGTCATGTAGGAAAAAAATAAAACAAGAGATACAGACTTCATTCTTTCAATTGTAAATAACCTAGAAACACTCATGCAAAAGGATACACTGCTTATCAGTAACATATAATTAATATAAATATGAATCATATATATGACAAATTTAATACATTAACCAGAAGTGGAAATAACTGTCACCATTATAGAAAGCTTCTAGAGACAAAGAAGCTCTGATACATTCTTGCAGTCATATTGATAATGCATAAGATTAACAATAACCAATGAAAACAAAGAATGCTAAGAAAGCATTCTCTTTAACTGAAACACAAGAAAAAAGATGATGAGATAATTTAGAAGAAATTATGACTTCTATCAACAAATAATAGCAAAATCTACTCAGGAAAAAACATATATGCTATGTACGTATGTATGTGTAATGTTACACATACATATTCTGCTTTAGTATGTTAAAGCAGATGTGAACACAAAAAAGTGAAATAAATGGTGAATTCTACTGTGCTTTAGTCATAAATCAAACCTAGCTTTCTGAAAATCAAACCAATCCCTTATAAACAGAGAAGGACTTGGAGAAAGTTATATTAACATGAATAAAGATTTTTCTTAAAAGAGCCATAAGATGAGCATTTAATTAACACACATACACACACTCTTTCTTTAGGCTGTTGAAATATAAAGTCTTTAATTCTCCATTAAAAAAAAAAACAAACCTTGATTATAAGCTTTAAAACCATTTGAAGATGTGGAAGACTGTCTGCCTTTCAGCCTACTTCAAAGCCAGTAGCGAAATCATTTCTTCTTCTTCCAACTCAAAGTATGTTTAGGAGCAGAACATCTGATAGAAGTGGTATTGCCAATCTAACCAATTCTAAAATATAAAGTGCTTCTAGCAATATTTGGATACATATAATTTGACAAAAAAAGGTTTATAAACCTAAGCTTTGAAAAATAGAAAATATAAGCCCCAAGGAAAAAAAAAAGCATAATTTGTAATTGAAAGAAAATAATATTTTGTAGAGAAAAAAACTGTTCTTCCAAAAAGAGACAAAAATGACTAACTCTTATTTCCCAAGAGAATTATGCCACTTTTATACAACAAAATTACAGCTACCACAAATTGCTTTCAACAATTCCACTGCTGCTTCATTTGACCACTTGAAAATCAAAATTCTTTCAGATTATAAATATAACTTTTTATAACTCTGTTATTACGTACTGTGAATGGGGAAAGGGGGCCAATCTTGTGGCCATAGCGTCGGATGGCCTCTCTGATGTGGCTGGGCTGGATGGCATCGCTGTGAGCCTCAACACCACAGGCCGCAGTGCTCTGCGACAGAAAAACACATAAATTGTTACTAAATCAAAAACACACAACACAACTACAGTGTATAAAATATGAAAATAAACTTTTATAAAATGGACGGTTTTTTCCCTTAGGATGCACATCAGTGCTGCCATATACTACATCTAACAAAAAAAAAATTCCATTAGCAAATCAAAGATGACTTTTACATGACCCCTTCCAAGCAGACCAACCAAATGCAATTTTTATGCCCCCAATATTTCACCTAGGCCTGCATGTCAAGGTACAGGAGAATAGAGCCAGTTGTGAGCGGTTGAAAAGTGTCATGTGAGCTTGCTGAAAGAACTACAGGAAGCTATTTTTTTAAAAAAACATTTATTACTATAAATGTTTCTTGGGAGCTTGTTGGATGAATTTCTGAAATAACCTGAAAGTCATCAATTTTAAAATAAAAAATGTAAAATTGCTATTATTTATTTATAATACAGGGGATGGTCATAGAAAATCATTTCAATTTGGTTCCTAGTTTTCTAAGTATCCTCTGTGCAAAAACAAAATAAAACAGAAACTACTACTTTAATCTGCCTCATCTGTAAAAGATAGGTTTGAAAGTACACAAAGACACAAGAATGAAAAAGGTTATTTGCAATAAGAGTATAGATCTCAACTCAAGAAATGGATGTAACATGATTTTAAACAAATGAAATAGAGGTATTATATGTTTGTGATTTAGTTGTAGGCTCTGGCTTCTCAAATACCTTGGTCCAGATCCCAGCCATCTCAGTTACCAGTTCTGTCAAGTCATGTATGATACCTGTATTTTAGTTTCCTTATCTATAAACAGGATAATAATTTTAACTGCTCTGTAGGGTTGCTGTGAAAATTAAATGAGTTGATATGTTTAAACTCTTAGAACAATGCCTGACATATGTTAGCTATCAACAGCAGTAGGTTATTATTTAAATTAAAAACAGCACATCCGTGTTCTTGAAATGATAAGCTAATTTACTTAAAAGTGCGGTAGGTACCAGATGCCAAGTCATCAACATTAAAGAATCAAGGGAAAGAAATAGTAGCCCATGTATTACTTATCACTCTCATTGCAGAAGTACCATTCTCAGAATTCCTTATAGAGGTATATTCAGCATGACCTCTATTGAGAGTGAAATGGCAAATCTCATCAAAATGAAAAACTACAACCATGTTTGATCCAACAATTTCATGATTTCTAAGGATTTATCCTGCAGATATATATTATACAGGCAAAAAATAATATATATAGCTAGATAGATAGTCACTGCTGTACTATCTGAATTAGTGAAGCAAATGTTCATCAAGGAGAGAACCATAAAATCAATTATGATACATTCATTCAATGCAACAGAAACCACAGCAACCACCATAATGAAGGAGGCAGCTTCATACAGATTCCTATGGAGCTATCTATAAGACACACTGTTTGAGAAAATGCCAGGTGTACAACTGGATAACCATGTTATCAGCTTTTTTTTTTTTTTAAAGGCTGAACAGTACATGCTCATTTAAGCATAGGTTATTTCTGCAAAGACACCCTGAAAATTAGTAACAGTGCAGAATTTCCTTCTCTTGGAGTACAGATGGGTATCTGGAGCATACGGGTTAGAAGAAACATTTTTCACTGTATATCCTTCTGTGCCTTTTAAATATATTTTTTGCGTCCTTTGCGTGTTTTTTTTTTATTATTATGAACTAGTAAAGTAATTAAAACATTCCTACAAAGAGCATCTGCTAATTATTCAAGCTGAACCTGAAATAAGACTAAAATATAAAACGAGAGCTTGATTATTTTTAATTATTTTTAAGAAGATTTGAAATAAGCCAAATAGGAATATACTCTAGAGTATCTTTCTCAATTTCATTCCAACAATACCCTAAATAACGTAACTGCTGTGCCCACAATAACAAGGATTAAATTATCTTAACCCCTCACTTTGGCACCCATATAAAAGTGCACACATAGTTTTTCTTTAAAAAGAAAAAATGCTTTCTTGATTCTTATCCCAAGTACTTTGTCCCAATTGGAGTATATTAGAATAAATGCAATTATCAAGTACCTGGTGAGGCTAAAGACTCTTTTGTGAGTTGGGCTGGCCAAAAAGTTTGATCAGGATCTTATAGACAAGCCAGAACGGACATTTTGGCCAACCCCATACAACATGGGGACATTAAGAGGGCAATATCCTGCAGACTAAGGGGGTAAGGGGTTCTTCCAGCACTTTTCTCTGTGAAAGCTCCTTTCTCCCTGAAAAGTGGATTTATTTCTTTGCTACATGGCCACTGAAGAGGGATTCTTCCTTTACTTTCCCAAATAAGTTTGATTTTGGTATAGAATATGTTGGTCAAAATCTCTCAGAACTTCTGGCATGGAGATCCAATCGACTTCACTGAAGAAGGAAGTGTAAGTTAGAAACCACTTGTGGCCGCTATTTGTAAGATGGCAGCAAGTAAGCCATCCTGTTTGAATCATGTTATCATTGCTAAAAAGAAGAAGTTACCTTATATAAAGGACTTCCCTGGTGGCTCAGATGGTAAAGTGTCTGTCTACAATGCGGGAGACCCGGGTTCGATCCCTGGGTTGGGAAGATCCCCTGGAGAAGGAAATGGCAATCCACTCCAGGACTATTGCCTGAAAAATCCCATGGACAGAGGAGCCTGGTAGGCTATAGTCCATGGGGTCGCAAAGAGTTGGACACGACTGAGCGACTTCACTTCACTTCACTTCACCTCACCTTATATAAAAATAAGAATATTCAATTTTGTGAAAAATGTCATTAAACTTTCTATTTTGCCAGTTTCTGGTTTATCTACTATAATTAAGCCACTGCAAACACCAGCATAAGTTACCACATGCACTTCTTCACCCTCCTGATTTGCCCATTGAGTTCTTTGCAAGGAAATCTTTAAATCTCAAATGTTGTGTCTGCATTATTGTTTTCACCTCTAAAAATACCTTCTTATTTTTGTAAACACCCCTTCCCTCACCAAAGTACTAGTAATCTAAGTTCAAAATTCATATCAAGTTTAGAATTTTTGCTTCAGCAGTGACTTCATAAATTTTCTAACAGTCTTCAAAACTGTTACAGAAGGATTAGCATTAAATTTATGTATTTGCTACACTAATAAAAATATTATGTTATAAATACATATGAAGACTGTTAGATTTATATACCAATTTAGCTTTCTCATTCTGCTTGAGCCCACATCTTGGAATATTCTTTAAATTTTCAAAAATGAAACCCACATGTTGGACAAAATACTGAATCTTGTTGTCTATAGTGTATTTGTCAGAATTTCTGTGGGGACTAAACTAATTTCCTAAAGTCAAGACCGAGGTGCTTGGTAACGTTGTTCTTCATACGTCAGGCGCCCCTCCCCCGGCTGTATTCATATTCCATTCTTGGAGTCTTCCATTTCGTTTTTAGTTATGTCTTTTTATTCAGAAGCTGCTGCTCAACACTGGAAGCTGAAGTATCGCACAGAGTTCTCCATACTTCCTGGATCTGAGCATTGTCCCTCTTCTGTCCTTGCTGGCTTGATCTGAATAAAATTCTTCAACAGCTTCAACTCTTAACTGCCGTACAAGAAGTTACACTGAAACTTCGGTTGCCCCAGGATCTCTTATCTGACTCTTTTCTTCCCAACATAAAAGCTGTTGGGAAGAAACAACTTTTTAAAAAAAAATCCTTTCTCAGCTTTCCCCTTGCCAGGCAATCTAATATTTAAGAAGGACCTGGGATCTCAGATAACTCTCTTACTCTTTTCACGACTACATCTTCTGTTAAACTTGATACATTAGATTCTACAGAGGTGTAACAGAGGAGTAATATGTATCTCCGATCAGAGCAAGTGAAAGGTTCAGTTCAGTTCAGTCACTCAGTCGTGTCCAACTCTTCGCGACCCCATGAATCGCAGCACGCCAGGCCTCCCTGTCCATCACCATCTCCTAGAGTTCACTCAAACTCACCTCCATCAAGTCCGTGATGCCATCTAGCCATCTCATCCTCTGTCGTCCCCTTCTCCTCCTGACCCCAATCCCTCCCAGCATCAGAGTCTTTTCTAATGAGTCAACTCTTCGCATGAGGTGGCCAAAGTACTGGAGCTTCAGCTTTAGCATCAGTCCTTCCAAAGAAATCCCAGGGCTGATCTCCTTCAGAATAGATTGGTTGGATCTCCTTGCAGTCCAAGGGACTCACAAGAGTCTTCTCCAACACCACTGTTCAAAAGCATCAATTCTTCGGCACTCAGCCTTCTTCACAGTCCAACTCGCACATCCATACATGACCACAGGAAAAACCATAGCCTTGACTAGATGGACCTTTGTTGACAAAGTAATGTCTCTGCTTTTCAACATGCTATCTAGGTTGGTCATAACTTTCCTTCCAAGCAGTAAGCGTCTTTTAATTTCATGGCTGCAATAACCATCTGCAGTGATTTTGGAGCCCCAAAAAATAAAGTCTGACATTGTTTCTACTGTTTCTCCATCTATTTCCCATGAAGTGATGGGACCAGATGCCATGATCTTCATTTTCTGAATGTTGAGCTTTAAGCCAATTTTTTCGCTCTCCTCTTTCACTTTCATCAAGAGGCTTTTTAGTTCCTCTTCACTTTCTGCCATAAGGGTGGTGTCATCTGCATATCTGAGGTGATTGCTATTTCTCCCGGCAATCTTGATTTCAGCTTGTGCTTCTTCCAGCCCAGCATTTCTCATGATGTACTCTGCATAGAAGTTAAATAAGCAGGGTGACAATATACAGCCTTGAAGTACTCCTTTTCCTGTTTGGAACCAGTCTGTTGTTCCATGTCCAGTTCTAACTGTTGCTTCCTGACCTGCATACAGCTTTCTCAAGAGGCAGGTCAGGAGGTCTGGTATTCCCATCTCTTTTAGAATTTTCCACAGTTTATTGTGATCCACACAGTCAAAGGCTTTGGCATAGTCAATAAAGCAGAAATAGATGTTTTTCTGGAACTCTCTTGCTTTTTCTATGATCCAGTGGATGTTGGCAATTTGATCTCTGGTTCCTCTGCCTTTTCTAGCCTTAATACCGACTTCTGTCCCTCACTGACCAATGGATTGATGTATGATCAGAGTGGGCAGGCAAGTGTCTTTTTTCTCCTTACTCTTGTACACAGAGCTCTCTCAGTTCTTCGAGTTTATAGAGGATTTCCTTTCATATGAAGCTGGGCCACTCCTTGGCCAAAGGCTATAGTATAATACAGTTAAATACAGTTAATTTTCTCATTCCAAAATTTAGCTGAGATGTTGTGTAATCTGTCATTCTATGTAAGTATGAAGTGATTTTTTTTAAAACTAAAGAAATTAACTAGAAAAGGTATTTGAAAAGAAAACAATAAAGAATCACCAAATTCAAAGATTCATATATTATAAAATTTGGAAAAAACATACATATTATCTATTCTAAACTTTCCCAACTCCCCACATTATAGGTGATACAGTGAAGATAAGGGATACTCCCAAGATTAAAATGACAGTATTAAGATATGATTATACATCAAGTTCTTTGGCTTTTAGTACCATCACAGCTGAGGTTTCCAGTGAGCAAAAAATCAAAATATAGCAAGAGCTTGAATATGGAGTAGGAAATGGTAACCCACTCCAGTATTCTTGCCTGGAGAATTCCATGGACAGAGAAGCCTGGTGGGCTATAGTCCACGGGGTCACAAAGAGTTGGATACAACCGAGCAACTAACACTTTCAGTTTCTTGAATGTAGAAGATGTGGATAAGTAAATTAAAAAAATAAATAATTTTATATATGCATAATTACCAGGTTAATTATACATTTCTACATAGTTTGTAAAGCAAATCCACTGAAGATGTCCTTAAGTAATATTTTATACTCTAGTTTTAGTTACTGAATGAGTTGGAGAGTGCTATAGCCAAAATTCTTTAGAATTACTTTACAATGCAGAAGTTCCTTATTGTTTGGAGTTTCCCTTAATAAATAAGCACTGAGATCTGTCACTTTGAAAATAAAAGGGGGAATGCAGATATGAGGATGAAATTTAAATCTGCTTACCATCAATTCTAAGATTATATCTTGGCACAGTTCCATTACTAGTAGTGGCAAATAGTTTCTATTGTGCCAACCAACTTGTAGAGAAAAGTATAAATTTTGGACAAATTATAAAAAACAAGTACCTGAAAGCAACAGAGTGATCTAACCAGGACAAAAACTGAAAGGGCATGTACTATATATAGGAGAAGGGAATGGCTAGGGGTTGGTTTTCTGTTTTTCTGTTTTAGCCTAAGGGTAGGCCCTAGTCAGTACAGGGTCACGGGACCTTAGAGGCATGAAGAACTATACCTCAGCGTTCAGGGCAACCACAGTAGGTGTAAAGAGAAAAAGAAAATCCCAAAAAAGGACAGAATCAAAGAAAGGAAGACAAATATGCAGTGCATAAATTTTACCCAAATCTCTGACTAACGTCTAAGCTATTCCTTTGTGGGACTGAATCCAAGAAACCAAGGTAAAACTAAATAAAGGAAGAGAGCGTCTAGCTGTTGAAGAGGCATTTGAATTTGGAGTTTATAGAGTTCCATCTAGAAGAGTAAACAGTCTGCTTAACAGACACATGAACACACCACCACCAACTCTTCTCACAGGAATACTACAGAACCTGAAATTTCTACAATATGCTACTCACAATGTCCAGCATATAATTTAAAATTACCAGACATGCAACAACACAAGAAAGTGTGACTTATACTCAATGGAGATCAAAACAATCCAGATATTTATCATATGAGAATTTTAAAACAGCTATTATGAAATAAAAGAAGTTAAAATTAAAAATAACAATAAACTATAAAAAGAAATCAGAAGGAAATTATAAAACTCTAAACAAAATATCAGAAACAAGAAAATAATGGATGAGTGTTAAGACTGAACTGACAGTAGATAGAGTTTGGAACATAAGGGAAGATCAACAGAAGTTATTCAACCTGAAGAACAGAGAGAAAAGATTGAAAAGGTCTTTAAACACAGCTTCAGGCACACGTTGAACAATATCAAAGTAACTAACAAAAATATACCTGGAATCTCAGAAGGGGAGAAGAGAAAACATGAGGCAGGCAAGATATCTTAAGAAATAATAGCTGATAATCCCCCCCCAATTTAAAAGTATTCAATTTTCAAGAGGCCCAGAGGATTCTAAACAGAAAAAATGCAAAAGAAAACCATATCTATGGATATCATGGTCAAACTGCTGAAAATCAAAAATAAAGATATAATTTGGAAAACATCCAGAGAAAAACAGAACATTACAAATACCAAAAAAAGCTACAAAATCTTCTGACATGTGATTAAAAGCAGTGGCTGCTAATATTTTCTCCCATTCTGTGGGCTGTCTTTTCATTTTGTTCATGGTTTCCTTCGCTGTGCAAAAGCTTTTATGTTTAAGTGGGTCCCATTTGTTTATTTTTATTTTCATTACCCTATGAGGTAGGTCAAAATAGATCTTGTTTATATCAGACAGTGTTCTACCTAGTGTTTCCCCTAAGAATTTTATATATCTGGTCTTACATTTAGTTCTTTAATGCATTTTGAGTTTCTGTGTATAGTGTTAGACAGTGTTCTAATTTCATGCTTTTACACATAGTTATCCAGTTTTCCCAACATCACTTATTGAAGAGACTGTCTTTTCTCCATGTATTATATATTTTTGCCTCCTCTGTCAGAGATTAGTTAAGCATAGGCATAGTTAAGCATAACTGGGTTTATCTCTGGGCTTTCTATCTTGTTCTATTGATCTATATTTCTGTTTTGGGGCCAGTACTATACTGTTGTGATTACTGTAGCTTTGGATAAAATGATATGATCATTTGGGAAAAAGTTCTTGTAGTTTCTTTAAAAACTGAACACACAGCTACTCTATGATCCAATAATTTCATTTCTAGCTAGTAATTTCATTTCACTTACCTATGAAAAATGAAAGTATTTGTCCATAAAGACTTGTACAATAATGCTCGTAACAGGTTTATTCATAATACCTCCAAAACTGGAAATAGCCTAACTACCAAAATGAGAATGAGTAAACTGATATGCAAGCAACTTACTCATCAATAAAGAAGAATAAATTATACTTGTACTTAAAAACATAAACTTTAAAAATACCCTGAGTGAAAGAAATTTCACACAAAAGAGTATACACATTATATTCTCTTTGTATGAGGCTCCAGAAGAGAGAAAACTAAAAAGTCAGAACAGTGTTTGCTTTCCTGGGGATGGTGATGGGATTGCCTGGAAGAGGTGTGAAAGAATTTTCTGAACTGATTGTAATGTTATTTTTTTATCTTGAGAGGGTATCAGAAAACAATGAATTTATATATCTGTCAAAATTCAGCAAATGGTATACTTAAGAATTGAGTGGTACACTGTATATAAACTTTACCTTTAAAAAAAAAGTATAATGTATACATTATAAATTTGTTTATAATTATAAAGAATTATAACTTCTTTATATATTAAAAATTTCTTTATAATGTATACATTATACAAAATTATGTGTTTTGGCATGAATTATACTGATGCCTGCAGCTTACCTTTTAATGTATCAAAAAAAAGAACTGGTGGATGGATAAAAGAATAATCAGATGTACATATATAGTAAATATATTAAGTATAGTAAAATTTTAATTACAGAATCAGATGATAGATATATGGTATTCACTCTACATTCTTTTAACTTTTTTGTATGTTTGAAAATTTTTATAATAAAATATTAGAAAACATCAATATCTTGCTGTAAATTGGCTGTTTCTAAAATCTGATTAATGAGAAAAACAGAACACATTTTCCATACCTGTGAACTCAGTTAAGATCTCCCTGTGCTGTGCTGTGCTGAGTCACTCAATCACGTCTGTCTCTTTGTGACCCCATGGACCATATCCTGCCAGGCTCCTCTGTCCATGGGGATTCTCTAGGCAAGAATAATGGAGTGGATTGCCATGCCCTCCTCCAGGGATTTCCTGACCCAGGGATCAAACTCAAGTCACCCAGATTGCAGGTGGATTCTTTACCATCTGAGCCATCAGGGAAGCTCCAGAATACTGGAGTGGGTAGTCTATCCCTACTCTAGGTGATCTTCTCAATCTAGGAATCAATTGAACTAGGATGTCCTACATTGCAGGTTGATTCTCTACCAGCTGAGCTACCAGGGAAGCCCCAAGATCTCTCTTTGCACCAAAAAGAAAAAAGAAAGAAAAAGAAATAGAAAAATATCATTAACCTTTTTTCTTTTCCTTTGTTTGGTCTTAGCTGAGTCTTGTCCAGCACTCCCATTCCCTAGGGATCCTGATGTGGTCTTCCCCGAGTGCTGTGAGCCCACTGATGGAGCTGTTGGTGTAGGAGGAGGTGTGTTCTCAGGAGAGTCTGGATAGGGCTTCATGCAAGACCCCTGTTCAAAAACACGTGGCTCTGAAATCAGGCAACCAGAACTTCTACTAACATTTAATTTAGACAGCTCATTAATTCAACAATATTTAAAAGTTACAAATACAAAAACCCAATTTATTATTATCCAGTCCACAGAAATGATGCCATCATCTTACCCCTAAGGGTCTAAATATATTAATTTCTAATATATTAATTTCTAATCTGTCTGATCATTCAGATAAAAAATAGGATTCCTCGGATACAGCTTCCAAAATTTCTGCTGATTCAGTCAGATACAGATATTTTTACTGAGAAGTTTTGTCAGTATTTCAAAAGTACTCAAAAGGAAGTTCTAAACTTTCCCCCCAAACAGGATGCCTTTCAGACATTCTCTGTATCATGGTAACCAGCCTTCACTTCAAGGCGAAATAACTCCAACTCAGTGCTTTAGGGTCACTGTAGATTTATCTCTAGCTCCTCCAACACCTTCTTCCTTCCTTCAGAATATCCCTCATACCTACCCGCTTTCTTTGACTATGCCTGCAAGTCTGCTCTCTCTCCCTTGTGGAGGTCCTTCAAATATTTGAAGACTGTCTATCTCACAGCCTCTTCCCTTCTACAGGTCAAACACCTCAAGTTCCTTCTACCACTTATTATGAGACATGCTTTCAGGGTCCTCCTCCCACCCCTATTACTCTCCTTTAGATAGCCTCCACTTTGTCAATGTCCATCCTCTAGGATGGTGCCTAGACACTGAAACAAAACAAAAGATATTGTGATGTTTCCTTTTCAGGACCATCACAATACTTATCATTATCAGAAACTTTTAGGCAAATAAGTCTTTTTCATATATGGTATTATAAATCTGTATCTTCCCAATCCTATCAAGTGTAATAACCATGCTATCTACTGACCTATAGTTCTTTATATTTTAAAAATTATGCTAAACTTTGTAAAACATTTTGCTGAAATTCAGATACTGTTTTCAAGAGTATTTCTTTGATCTGCTTGCCTAGAAACATCAAACAAGAAGGAATAAAGCTAATGTGGCATGAGTTGCTCTTAGGAAAAACAAGGTAATTCCTAGAGATCATTCCTTTCAGAATATAAACCATATGTTTGACAAAAAACTCTGAAAAATTAACTGAAATTAATATTAACCTTGATAATCTGAGAAACCTAAGCTTAACTAGCTCAGTTAGTGTTCAAGAATGACAATTATTAAAATAGAATGCATGTGATTAATTCCATGCCTTGTGTTTCCAATCCAATTGACTGTACACAGCACCTCCATTTGGATCTTCTTAAAATACCCTTTTGAACTCATCGCTCCTTAGCCAAGAAACTTTCAATTCTTCCTTCCCTAAGCATCTAAGGCCTTTATTTTCTAACTTCCTACTTCCCTTCTCAATGAATCCTTGGCTTGAATATTTTAATCAGGTTTTTTCCTCTCTGTACAACTGCACTTATGCTGCCTCCAAAACCTACAGTATCTTCCCCACTTTTACCATCTCATCAAAGTTTTATCTTTTCTTCAACACTTAACTTCTTTGCTGAAGTCTTCTTTCATTATACTTAGGGAGCTGCTTTTATCTCTGAACTTTCTATGACACTCATTTAGAAATCAGAACATAAAATCTTGAATTGTCTGTTTGTTCATTTACTGCTTTGCTAGTTTTGAAGAATGTTTTATCTCCCTGAATACAGATCATATTAGTCTCCAGAGCCCCCATGGGTTCCTAACCTGGTAAAGTCCCTAAACCAGCCCCTTAATTGTGCTTACTGACCTGCAATGCTGATGAATAGAAATTCCTGGCCTAGAGTGGTCAT
Source organism: Oryx dammah (assembly GCF_014754425.2). Taxonomy (NCBI): domain Eukaryota; kingdom Metazoa; phylum Chordata; class Mammalia; order Artiodactyla; family Bovidae; genus Oryx; species Oryx dammah. Next base: position 32,548,734 of record NW_024070195.1, on the reverse strand, counting down.
TTTTGTGTGTTGAATCAGGTAATAAAGGGCAGAAAGACTTCCAGTCCCTCCAAATGTTCATTTTGACCACTAGTCACATTGGAGGAGGAGTGTCTGGCAGGCCAGGGAAATGCTGGAGGCTTGTATTGACATATTTAGCCAGGATGCTTTCTGACACGCCTGCTCCCACCTCCCAGAGAGCCCAGGAAGTTCAACACATACAAGCCATCTCTCTTAACTGCTGGGTAGCTGGGAGCAGCAGCTGTGGTTGCTGAGCATTGCCCAGGGCAGCTTGGCCACCCTGGAGAATCAAGAAAGTGGGGCGGGGGGGAATACAGTTTTCCTAGCCACGTAAGCAATCCCTGAATGTTCAGGGAAAACTAGGCTTGTTATGTTCACTGTAAATTTCTTTAATTAGAAATGCTACAACAAATTTGTCTGATGTTAATGAAAAGCATACTTATACACATATTCATAAAGTGAACACGTACCAAAGACAGTTTAAAGGGTGTTCTTTGACATCATAATTTGGGTTTGTAACATAAAGAAAACAAATACTGTTTAATCAACCGAGTGTGCTTTAGGGACTTTTAAATCATGTTCACTGATAATGATGTATAACCTTTTTCAAGAAAAAAAATGGATTTTTAATGGGCATAAACAGTTTGATTCCTACTTTAGTTCTAAGCCAATCTGGTTCCACAAGGGGCATAAAAAAGATGTCATATTTTTGGCTTGTAATAAGATACAGGCATGTATCTTTATATATCTCATAAGTATTTCAGAGCAGAGACATTTAAACATGGAGTCCAGTGGGTTCACAGATCCTTTATATTCATGGAATGGTTTCAGAGAGTCTCTGAATGCCCTGAAGTTGTATACACAATGTGCAAATGTATTTACGGAGAAAGGATTTACAGTTTTCTCTGGATTCTCCAAGGGGCTTAGTAGCCATTTTCAGGTTATAGGTTTCACCTAACTTGATCCGAGGCTCACTTCATATTATACATGTGAATGTTAACCAAACCTCCTTGCTGTCCTCTTTATGGCCCTTAGGTTGAATTATATGAGACTGATGTTTATGTTAGTGTAAAAAAAAAAAAAGATTATTTGCAAATTCATTAACTAGACACTACATTTCTGGTTTTTAGGCACATGCTGTTTATAGCAATTATTTTTTATGCCAAAAATGATACATACTTATTATACAAAGCCTTAAAGTTGGAAAGAAAACTTCACAGTCCCCACAGGTGGGGATCCCAGCAACAGTAACTGAATATAGAAAGGATGTGATTTTTTACATGATTGGATCAATCAAACCACAAAGGATACATGGAGCCATATTTCTTTAAATCATGTTTAGAGATGGATCCATAACTGGAAAGTCCAACTATCAATAATGCCAGGAATTATCATTACATGAATAAAATAATCCTTTCATCTTTGAAGCAAAAATTAAATACATAACTTTTCTCCATGTTATTCAGTTAACTAAACCAAGTGTTTATCTCCCATGGAAATGAGAGATACTCTTTCACTGAAGGGTCAGGAATGCTAAAGAAGGCTAAGAGAAGGTGATAAGATCACTGCATTAATGGACTGTTAGGGCCTGAAACATAGTAGGTATTTGTTTGAATGCTGAATGTATTAAGATTCTGTGACTGAAGGCTATATATTCCTACATAATCTTTTTCTTAGAACTACTAATGGAAATACCAGACATGAGGACAAAAGAAATCCACAGACCTGTCAAAGCCAGATTCTTTAACACTCACCTCAGTAGAGTTGTGGTACTGAATGAAGGTGGCAGAAATGGCATGGCTGAAGGGGTCTCCTGCCTTGGTTACCATGTCCTGCCTCACAAGAAGAGCCAGATCCACTAACTGAAAGATCAGAATAAGAAAGTCACAGAGCTGGAAATAGTCACCAAGGTGACTGAAACGGTAAAACTACATACAAGCATTATATCCCAAATGTTATTAGTAAGATGGTCTGCCTAAAAAAATCTGTGTTGTGGACATACATGTATGCTTTCATGGCTGGTAAGTGGACCTATTCATGAACAGAAAGGATATAGTCTGACCTCCTAGTGGAGTAGTTCTCAAAGTTTATAATCTCCGGGGAAAATTTTAAAATACAGATTGCTGGGTTCCATGCTCTGAGAGTCAATAATAATTTGGTACGGCTGCTCTAGGATGTAGCTTAGAAATTTACATTTTAGACAAGAACCAAGGGGAAGCTGATGCTTGCAGTCTGAGAACCTGGCTCTGAGAAACTACTAGAGGACAGTGATTCCAGACTCAGGTTTTGGTAAGCACTCAGTGGATGGTACATTTCTAGAGAGGTATTTTTCAAAGTCCAAAAGTAATCTCTAGGCAAGAGAGATGTGTACTTGGAATTCAATGTTGACGAAAACAAGTTGCAAGGAACAGCAGTCACTTTTGCCTAACATCCACTGGACCTGAGGATGCAGAGAAACATAACTGGCCTAAATTTCAGCAAATAGTGAGATTATCATAGAAGAGAACTCATGGCTGTTTTCAGTCCTGGTAGAGCAGCAGGCGGAAGAGGAATTGATCATGGACAGGAATAAGGGGAAAGCAGCTACATACAGCTTGATACGACAGATTCAAGTTCTTACCTGTGCCACAGTTTCATACGCTAAATATGCTAAAATTTCCATAGCAATAACATTGGGCTTTATCTCCATACTACCGCAGTCCAACCAGTCTCGAAATTTGGACCCTTTTTTGGCTAGTCATTAAAAAAAAGTAGAGAATATTTAGTTTTTGAAGTGTTTTAATACTGCATATTACTATCACAAAGTGAAAAATATATCTATTGAAAACAATGTGTATAAAATGCAATTAAAAAAAAATCTTATTAGTGTCTAGATATATTCTAGTCCCAAGAATGCCTTTACACATTTGTGTCTTTCCTATCTCTGCTGCCTAAAAGTACGCTAAACCACTGAATGCTTAGCACTTCTTATAGTGTGTTAGAATAGGTTATCACTGACCACAGATTCTGTTCTAACAATAGTCAGAAGAATCACTTGCTTGATATAACTTTATTCTTATGGAAAGAAAATCCTGCAAGAAAGAACCTGTGATGAAAAAAGAAGCACATGGAAATGTATTTTTACTACCTTTCAAAATAGGTCTATTTCTTGAGTAGGCTCGAAGTTGTAAATTTAGAATTAAACGGAACAAACTGATATCTGACCTGATCTAAGTCTGTGCTTACATTTTCCTGATGAAAAACGTGTCCAAATTCTTAAGCGTGATTCTCAAAACCACCCAGAATGATTCCAACCTGCCTTTGTATTATTCCCTAATTAAAATGTCACCTAGGCTTGAGTTAATCTTCTTTGTGTTGACCCTTGCATGGGATACTCTCCTATCACTTGGCTTCATTCATATGAATCCTGCCCAGGGCCACAGACACACGTTCCCCATTCCAATCATTTACTGAACTCTTATCAGAGATCCTTCTGTGTCTGCTCGTGATTTCACAAGCCACATTACAAGTTTTGTGGGTCAGCACCACACATCTCATCTCTCTGCATACCTAACAGTACTGAAAACACAAGGAATTTTCTGTTAGGTATCTCGAAACTGCCACAGCACTAAGCAGTCTAATGTGACATAGGGCCTTCATTAGATATTACTAACTTAACTAGTAATCTAGAGGAAAAGATTGATAGTGAAGATTTTAATCACATCTATAACGTAATCATCTTTAAAAAATCCACTGATTATTCTTTTGATTAATCTGGTCCCACAGGTCTGTGAAACACTTAATGGTAACTTCAAGCATGATGTTTTGATCCTGATAGATACAGTACTCCTGGATTCCACATACAGAGAGTTTTCTGCGAAATAAATCACAGGAGACATTAAGTCCTGCTATTGAAGCACGTATCCAAAGCTGTCAGCCGTGGCCGAGTTACGGTGATCCCCACCAAAGCTATCTCCCTAAAGGAACCAATCTTCCCAGTGCTCTCTGACATGTAACATTCCATCTAACTAGGAAGCTGCAATAGCTCACAAACACTTGGTTCACATCTGTGGAATACTTCTGAAGTTAACAGGCAGCAATTTGGCAAGATCAATAAAATGTACCTTATTCATTTCTCCCTTTGACAGACAGTAACAGGGAAACTGGTTGGGGCATAGACTTGGATTACCATGATACTGAATGGTTTGCCTTAGAAAAGAACAGAGATCCTTCTTTCATTTTTGAGATTGCATCCAAGTACTGCATTTCAGACTCTTGTTGACTATGATGGCTACTCCATTTCTTCTAAGGGATTCTTGCCCACAATAGTGATATAATGGTCATCTGAGTTAAATTCTGGTCCATTTTAGTTCACTGATTCCTAGAATGTCGACGTTCACTCTTGCCATCTCCTGTTTGACCACTTCCAATCTGCCTTGACTCATGGACCTAACATTCTAGGTTTCTATGCAGTATTGCTCTTTACAGCATCAGACCTTGCTTCCATCACCAGTCACATCCACAACTGGGTGTTGTTTTGCTTTGGCTCTGTCTCTTCATTCTTTCAGGAATTATTTCTCCACTGATCTCCAGTAGCATATTGGGCACCTACTGACTTGGGGAGTTTATCTTTTGGTGTCCTATCTTTTTGCCTTTTCATACTGTTCATAGCATTCTCAAGGCAAGAATACTGAAGTGGCTTGCCATTCCCTTCTCTAGTGGACCACATTTTGTCAGAACTCTCCACCACGACCTGTCTGTCTTGGGTGGCCCTACACAGCAGGGCTCAAAGTTTCATAGAGTCAGACAAGGCTGTGGTCCATGTGATTAGATTGGTTAGTTTTCTGTGATTCTGGTTTTCAGTCTGTCTGCCCTCTGATGGATGATGGTGAAGGAAAAGACCCTGATGCTGGGAAAGATCGAAGGCGGGAGGAGAAGGGGACGACAGAGGATGAGATGGTTGGATGGCATCACTGACTCAATGGACATGAGTTTGAGTAAACTGCAGGAGTTGGTGATGGACAGGGAGGCTTGGTGTGCTATACAGTCCATGGGGTTGCAAAGAGTCAGATATGACTGAGTGACTGAACTGAACTGAACTGAACAGGGAGACAGGTATTTTGTGTCTTTGCTCTAAACACTCGATTTTAAAAGTGAGGGAAAGGAGAGCTCTTGGTCAGATCTGTCCATCTACGCAACAGAATGGGCAGCTTCCTCGTTAGCTCTTCTGCACTGAGAAGGCAGAGGTGAGGACCCTGGGTGTGTCGTGGTATCCTAGCACCCAGAAGAGTGCCTGGCATTAGTTTACTCACCATAAATATTTCTAGAAGAAATGAGTGAGTGAATGAATGAAAGGATAAACAAATGATAGATAGTTCTTTAATAAAAGGACAGGATCCAAACTTCTCCATACATCAAAAAAGATGCACAGAGGTCCCATAAGACTACTTGGTGTCACTAAGTTGCATCTGACTCTTGCGACCCCATGAACTGTATAGCACACCAGGCTCCTCCGTCCATGGGATTTTCCAGGCAAGAATACTGGAATGGGGTGCCATTTCCTTCTCCAAAACCACTTGGGTTACTCCTATTCCTCCAACAGGTAAAGATTCTTAGGTAATGCTGTTCCTGACACATGGGAAGGACTGTTTCAGAGATGGATCCTTCCAGGGTAAAAGTGGGTCCAACACAAGAGGCATAGATACCTCCAGTCATGCTGGTTTGTTTTTAGCAGATCTGAGGGGGCTTCAGACTCAATGAGTTCCTTTTCCTTCGTCCCTCTTCTCACTGTATCAGCATTAAGGGTAATCCTAGAAATTTATCAACTTATTCAGATAAGTTGATATCAACTTATTCAGAATAATAATGATCAATAATAATAATAATGATCAATAAATTTATCAATTTATTCAGAACCTTGACCAAAGGTCAAAAGTTCCTAGGACCATCCTCTTTCTGATACTCCCTGGTTTTTAGCCTGTGCTGGAAATAAACTTTACATAATAATTTCATCTGGAAATGTAAGGTTAGTTAATACTCATATACTTTGTCTTTCTCGTCAGTAATTGGGGCAAAATTCATTCCATTCTCACCTCTCACCCCTCCATGTTATTTTATTATTTCTGCCATATCCCTTTTCACCAGCCTTTCCAGTCCTGACCCTTCCCTCGGGGCTCTCTGTGATGCTCACTGTACTCCGAAGAAAGCCTTCTGCAACTTCTCTCTCTGCAAAATCACTGTTATTTGGGTGAATCAAAAATAGCCTTCCTAAGAAGGCATGGTTTTCTCTGGAATTTTTTCTTTCCCTAAGATTTTTTTTTTTTTTTTGATGTGGACCATTTTTAAACTCTTTAGTGAATTTGTTACAATACTGCTTTTGTTTTATGCTTTGTTTTTTTGGCTATGAGGCATGTGGGATCTCAGCTCCCTGACCAGGGATCAAACCCACACCCTCTGTGTTGGAAGGTGAAGTTTTAACCACTGGACTGCCAGGGAAGTTCTTTCCCTGGAAACTTCTATAGTAGGGGGTTCCTTCTTTCTTTCCTTTTATACCTATTTATTGATCAGCTATAAATAGGGATGGTGTCATAGCTCAGTTGGTAAAGAATCTGCCTGCAATGCAGGAGACCTGGGTTCGATTCCTGGGTCAGGAAGATCCCCTGGAGAAGGAAATGGCAACCCACTCCAGTATTCTTGCTTGGAGAATCCCATGGAAAGAGGAGCCTGGCAGACTACAGTCTACGGGGTAACAAGAGTCGGACACGACTTAGTGACTAAAGAGAGAGAGAGATTGATCAGCTGCTGCTTGCCAGCCTGTTAATTTCCCCATATATTGTAGGGCCTGGCAGCAACATCTTCATTCTTTTCTCCCACAGGGAAACCATGAAACAAGTAGACATCAGATTTCTAACCAACAACAGAGGCAAAAAGACAATGGAATCATGTTTTAACCAATAACTATTAGTCTACAATTTCCTACTTAAATAAACTATCAGTTAAATATGAGGACAAAATAAAGGCATTTTTTTAAGACAAAAAGGAGTGCTTTCAAGTACTTTCAGAGGCTTGAGAAAAACAAAATTAGGCTGAGATGGAAAGTTTCAGATACAAGTATACCTTGGAGATACTGTGGGTTTGATTCCAGACCACCACAATAAATCATATATTGCAACAAGGCACATTACATGACATTTTTGGTTTTCCAGTACATATAAAAAGCTATGTTTAAACTATACTGTAGTCTATTAAGTGTAAAATAACATTATATCTAAAAAAATGTACATAGCTTAATTAAAAATAATCTTGTTTGAAAAATGGCACCAATAAGACTTGCTTGACACAGGGCAGGGCTGCCACAAATATTAAACTTGTTAAAAAGAACACACTATCTATGAAGCACAATAAAGCAAAGATCGACAAAACAAGGTATGCCTGTACTTACCAACTTAAAGACATTTTAGGCCAGGAATGTGCTTTAGAAAAATTAAGGATAGCAACTAACAGCAATAGAATAAGTAATATACAAAATAGTTTGTGAAAAATGGAATCAAGAACAGCCCATCAATCCAAATAAAAGGAGGAAAACCAAATAAAAAAGCACAGTAAATTCAAAACACAAAATAAGACAGCATATATAAAACCCAATGTATAAGTAATTAAATACATATAAATTAAACTCATCAATTAAAATACAAAGAGACTCTCAGATTGATTAAAAAGAAAATTTAGGTTATCTGTTTACAAAAACCACACATGAAACAATGGGGTTGAAAGGACTGGGAACAGGTTTATCAAATTATAACTAAATTAGAGCTTTGTGAATTAATATCAGATTTTAAAAGACTTTTAAAGGGAAATGATGATCTGACTTTTATAAATATAAAAACAAAATACTGGTGAATGGGGTCAGTGTTCTAATTGTAAAGCTCACCCTCAGCCTTTATAAGTTATAGACAGGTCATTTTTAAATGCACCAGTAGCCTCAGCTACTGAGTACTACGATTAAATATTTAAAAAGACGCAAATGGCTGGATCACAATTCCTGTACCTTGGTCATGTATCAGCAAAGGTATGAAGAGTCTAGTTCTGGACTGAGCATTCTCAAAGACAGTACCGTGGCACAGAAAACAGATTCTCCCACTAAGGCTTCATGATGAAGTACTGTGGGCACTATATGAAGAAATATTTTTCAATGCCCAAATCCCTCTTCTTTAAAGAAAAAAAAATGGAGCATAAGAAACTCCTTATACTGTAATTATTTTACACAGAAATGGAAAATATTAATTTTTAATCTACTGCAGTTTATTATTGTTATGAACCAAAAAACTCAATTACGAAAAATCAGATTTTTAAACAAAAGAGGTATTAGGACACTACATGTTTTAGTGTGAAATAGCACTTGTTTCTTTAAGTAAATTAAGAATGATTCAAAAAAATAGTTCAATAGCACCGAATGTTACTTTATAAAATGGAGATTTATACTTATAAAAGACTTGAATGCCATTTTTAAACCTAAAATTTACAATACAAAAACCTCTCATTTGCTGAAATTGCCATGATCTGAAGTGTCATTTACTTAATGCTTCACAGATGTATGATGCCAAATTGTTAGTCAGACTGCAAAGTATATTTAGTCAGGAGAAAAAAAAAAACCCTTCCCAAACATGTTTTCCTATATTTTCCTGACATTTACATGGGGTGCTATTTGAAATGTGTCATTTATTTGCACTTTATGATCTATAAATGAAGCTCTCATTTTCTTTTTCCAAATTGAATACGCTGTTACTGTGACCACATAATAGCTTGTCGTTTAAAGACACCATTGTGTCTATGATTTCTCAGACAAGGGTCATGTGCTACTTTGTCATGTTTTTAACTGGACTTTTCATCACACTTACTCTTTGACCTTTACCCTGAAAGTCTTAGTCATCACTGAACTGTTGCTGTAAGGATGTTTTTCCTACACAATCTAGCCCACTATTTATCACAAGCCTTTATGTCCTCTTAATAAGCTGTGTGTGGGGGTGGGACGGCACTAAGTTTACCATCGGTACAAGGTGTGGACTAATGAACTTGGCGAACAGGGACCACGCACGACGGCAGGAAGTTACAGACGAAGACAGAAGAGGCTGTTGACATATTCTATTGTGGTAATAGTATGCACGTGTGAAGGGGAAGCTGGGCATTTATTAACATTAAGGGCTTTTAAATGTCGTGAGTGTACTACCATAGCCCACCATGGGTCAAGCACAATTAGCCAATACCAGTGCAAACATGACTAAGAAACCGAAAAAGAAATTTAAATGGGAATACTAAGGAAAATGGAATTTTTCTGACTAAAAGTAACGTGAATAATTAACATGGGTCTTTGTGTATTACCAGCACCCTTTAAAACTTCTTTATACTTAGAACTGCAAAACAGCAGAGTGGGTTAAAACCTTTTATGGGTTCCCCTACAATGCAGAGGCTGTTTCCATAACAGTTATAACTATGCATATATGTATTAAATTCACCAATTTCTATGGAACAGAGATTGTGTTGTACTTTCGTGTATCTGTAACACATAATCTCTTAAACATATAATGAAGCCAAGTTAAGTGCTTACTTACAGAAACTTAAATGTCGACTTTCACAGAACTCTGCATATTGAGCTGAATCCATAACTCGAGTTTGTCTTTCTGCTCTCTGATAGATGAAAATAAAAAGACACACACCCAAATTTAAATCAAGCGGACGATTATATGTTTTCACAGCTAAAAGTCAAGAGCATAAATTCCATTTCCTTTCCTTACTTTAGATGAATACTTTAGTACCACCTTAAACACCATGATACACCAAATTTTGGTAAGTAACAGTAGTTTTGAAGCTTGCTTGTTTTTTAAGTAAAGTTTAAAAAACCATTTCCTGGTCCTCTGTTACTTTTACTATATTGGAAGAAAAAAATACTAAAGGACCTGACTTAGACTGTGCACTTCTGAATTTTCTTTAACTGTACCATCCTCTTAAAGAAAAAGAAAACTGTGAGGTGATAACAAATTAAACAGAAAATCTGTTATTAACTTTTACTGCCCATCTGCCTTAAAGCTGGGGTTTTTCAACATTAACATAGGAGTCAGCAAATGGAACCCATATAGTTCCCCATAGAACATGGAGCCAGAGCTAAACAATCTATATTTTAAACTGCAAAGAAAATCAAGAAAAAGGTAAACACAACACAGATCCTTTAGTCTGTGTCCAGGTATGATTCACAGTTTGGTGTAGTTTCATTCGTGGGTTTTTGGATTCAGTATAGCAGATGTTTGCTGCTTCACTGTCCCACCAGAGGTAGGATAATTATAATTCATCCATAGTTTGGTGGGAAAGAATATGACCGCTTCCGCTTCCTTGGCAAAGGAAGCATTTTGAAATGAGACAGGCTGGTACTTCTTGGAATGAGTTTCTGGCCAGTAAAGGAAAAAAAATTCCCTGAGATTTAAGAAAAAAAATTTTTCTGCATTGGAAGGACTTTTAGCAAGTTTTCTTTATCACAGTTGGTAGAGTACATTAAGTACCACTTCTAATGTCTGTGGATATTTTTAAGGAACTGAAATTATTCTTTTTTGCATTTTGTTAGATTTGGGCGGGTAGACAACTTAATTCTAACAATCCATCAGTTAATGGAATGAATAATGGTGCGCTAGCTGCAGCGCCATACAGAAAAGATTGTGTCTGTGTGTGTGTGTGTGGCAGCGGGGGGTGTTAAGGCAAAATCTGATGATTACTGTGGTTCCTTCTAAGACTACCGATTATTGTTTCCCTTCCTTCTCTTCCTCTTCTCCCGCCTTCTCATCTTTCCTTCCTAATCTCCTTGATACATACTCTCAAACATATATATGTGCGGACACAAACCCAGGCTTCTCTATTTATCCTCTTGGTTCAAGTATTCTTTTCGGACACTTGCAAGAAAATATTACACCCACACCCGTGCATGTATGTGTACAGGTACCCTGGTGTGCATGTATCTGAAACATCATGTTTCCAGAAGAGTATATTACTGAATTTTTACGTACTCAGAAGTATTTTTTTTGATACGATTTAGTTTTGTCCTTTTTAATGTATCTGATACATGACTCAATAAGAGTCCCTTGGACTGCAAGGAGATCCAACCAGTCCATTCTGAAGGCGATCAACCCTGGGATTTCTTTGGAAGGAATGATGCTAAAGCTGAAACTCCAGTACTTTCGCCACCTCATGAGAAGAGTTGACTCATTGGAAAAGACTCTGATGCTGGGAGGGATTGGGGGCAGGAGGAGAAGGGGATGACAGAGGATGAGATGGCTGGATGGCATCACGGACTCGATGGACGTGAGTCTGAGTGAACTCCGGAGTTGGTGATGGACAGGGAGGCCTGGCGTGCTGAGATTCATGGGGTCGCAAAGAGTCGGACACGACTGAGCGACTGAACTGAACTGAACTGAATGGAAAATGGGAAGCAAGAAAAGGATAATTTATGTACTTTGAACATTTCAAATTAGTTACTAATGTGTTTATTACAAAAACCCTCCCTCTGAGTCTGATATCTTTAATTTATGTATATATTACGTATACAAGTCGGTATATACATCTGACTGTTTGTCTGTGTCTGACTATAGCAGGAACCTCTCAGGTTTGAATTTACAGCTCCTAGAAAATATCTGACATGTGGTAAATGAGAATAAAACACTTGTGGAATAAACAAATGCTACCATAATTGGTCTACCTTGTGGGCAAATTACCATAATGCCGCCAGTCCTTGATTATCCAGGTGTTCTCCAGGTCTCCTCTGCTACCCTCCAGCTAGACAGCCTCACCCACCAAACACACACTAGACAGAAAGGACTCAGGCAACTATATAAAAAGCTCCTGACAAGACTTTTAATATTAACCTTTCTGGTGGCTCAGAGGTTAAAGCGTCTGCCTGCCATGCGGGAGACCTGGGATCGATCCCTGGGTTGGGAAGATCCCCTGGAGACGGAAATGGCAACCCACTCCAGTATTCTTGCCTGGAGAATCCCATGGACGGAGGAGCCTGGTGGGCTGTACAGTCCACACCATGGACGGAGGAGCTTGGTGGGCTATATAGTCCACAGGGTTGCAAGGAGTCAGACACGACTGAGTGACTTCACTCTCACTTTTCTTTCTTTCTTCCAGAAGTTGAATATTTAAGACCCGTCACCTACATACAGGCAGGCCTAGACAGTGACAGTTGATGTATTTTATTAACAACTCCTTCAGCATCAGTGCAGAAACTTTCGATTGGGAGCCCTTGAAGCTACTAGATCATGTACAGAAATTACTTACCAAGTGCTTAGCATATAGCAAACACTCAATGTGGAGCAGTCGACTCAACAGCAGAGATTTATCGGCAGTACAAAATCATGGCATATTAGAGCTATAGGGCAGCTTGAAATTCATCTTGTTCAGTCTCCCTCATTTTATACTTGATCTTAGCCAAAAAGTTAAGAAAGCTCTCTCATTTCAAAGATAAAGAAATTGAGGTTCAGAGAGCAATGATTTGCCAAAGGTGATCAAGTGAGAACTGAAGTCCAGGACTCTCAATTCCTTGAAGAAGCCTATTTTTTTTTTTTTTAAATTATAAAGAGTTGCCTCAAACCTACAGTAGTTTTTAATCCAATATTTTTCTTTGGGATCATCCTCTATACATTATCTTTACTAAAACGTATCACAGAGTCACTGTCACTAACATGCCCAAACTGTTCTTAAGAAAATGAAATTACGAGGCCCTGAGCGGTTAAACCACCACCACCACAGTCGCTCAGTCATGTCCAACTCTTTGTGACCCCGTGGACTGTAGCCCGCCAGGCTCCTCTGTCCATGGGATTCTCCAGGCAAAACTCCTGGAGTGATTGGCTGCTTCCTTCTCCAAGGGATCTTCCCAACCCAGGGATGGAACCCGTGTCTTCTGCATTAAAGGCAGCTTCTTTACCGCTGAGCCACCAAGGAAACCTGTACTTACCTTGGTGTGGCATATCACTTTAAAATGGTATCACTTTGTACATGCCTCACAATATGAAAGGGGTTGGGAAGCCCTCCTGCTAACATCCTCGGAATACACGTGATGGGACATCGGCACTCATGCTTTTCACAGCACGGTCAAGTGTGATCAACGGGAAACTAGAGATGTTTACTGGGAGCTGAGGATGAAGAAGATGATTCAGATTCGCCCCTCATGCTAATTTTTCTTTACTTGTCTCTCTTCCCAAGGAATTGTTTCAAATAACCAAAAAAGGGGGACAAATTTGACCTCATGAAAGCATCCAAATGATTTAGCATCTGATTATACTATCTCCTCATCTGACACTATCACCTTAAACACTGGGAAAGTCAGAAGGTATCTAACCTTCATGGACTACATATTCTTTGCTTCCTTAATCTCAGTGTTGGCCACTGCTTAGCCTGGACTCACCTGGGCCTCAGTAAACATTTGCTGGCTGACTGAAGAACTGGGCAGATGGACGGGTGAACTGAGGCAAAAGAAATGCATATAAATCCTTACTGGCTGATCTACAATCAGGAACTGTAATATCTGGGATCCAACTGTACAAATTTCAGAAAGAGTAGGCAACTTTTTTGAAGCCAAAGACCCATAAAAAACAAGATGTTGGCCAACAATGAACTAAGGCTGGCTCTTGTTTTCTGTCTTATCTTAATTCCACTTTCCCTTCTGCTTCTCTTCAGAGCACTCTCTGTAATCCACACTAAAGTGCACATTGGCAGTCCCTTTTCTATTCCTGGAACTTTAAGAAATCTCTGGAAAAAGATGCAAGGGGGGAAAAATCATAAGCCTAATAAATAACATGACCAAAAAAAAAAAAAACAAAAAAACCAATCCCTGCTCTTTAGATAGAGCAGCACAATAACCTTTAGGATAAACAGTTTTCATAGCTCCATCTTACAAGCTGAGCACACTGAGATGTAGACAAGTTAAAAAAATTAAAGCATAATGTTAATAAACAGGCAACTGCTGCTGCTGCTAAGTCACTTCAGTCGTGTCTGACTCTGTGCGACCCCATAGATGGCAGCCCACCAGGCTCCCCCGTCCCTGGGATTTTCCAGGCAAGAACACTTGAGTGGGTTGCCATTTCCTTCTCCAATGCATGAAAGTGAAAAGTGAAAGTCAAGTTGCTCAGTTGTGTCCAACTCTTCGCGACCCCACGGACTGCAGCCACCAGGCTCCTCCGTCCATGGGATTTTCCAGGCAAGAGTACTGGAGTGGGGTGCCATCGCGTTGGTAAATCTTGGGTGGGTCCTGAATGACCTACTGTGGGGTAGTATCACTAAATAATCATAGCAGACTAATCACAGCTTTTTTTCATCCTGCTGCTAAGTCACTTCAGTCGTGTCCGACTCTGTGCGACCCCATAGACAGCAGCCCATCAGGTTCCCCCGTCCCTGGGATTCTCCAGGCAAGAACTGAACATCCTCAAATGACACACATTCTCCTGATCTCAAGACTCTCATATGAATGTCAGGTCAAGTCTGCATTACTCATGCTTTTGTATCTACAAGTCCAGTTCGTCTTCCGCTTAATCTGGCTCTTCTACCCAATCCTGCATTTCTCTAGGAATCAGCAGTGCTCCGAACATTCATAACAATATGCTTCATACTCAGAGGCTTTTCTGAAATTGAACCTTACTAGTACTACAACGTAGCAAAGCACTACCAGGTAGGGGCATACATTTGAAAGAATTATTACCTTGAAAAAATTACTTCTAAAATCTTCAAATGCCCAATGTTTTAAAATCTACATGAAATCACTTATTAAAAAGGTAAAACAGAAGAGTCATGCTAACAATCATTCACCTCATTATCAAGCTTGTTCGTCTTTCTGGTTATTGTAAAACAAAAGGCAGAATTGCAAGGCAGGTAAATTTACTTTCTGGGTCCTACTTGAATGAAAACAGGGGAGCAAATATCCCTACAAATGTGTATGTAGTATAATTTGTTCAACACCCGAACGCAACAGACTCTCAGTATGTATTTGTTAATGCAAAGTTTCAGTGAAAAGTTTTTACTTCAGTTGATGTGAAATTGCTTGCATCTTTGAAAAACACTTTCAGTGACAGCAACGACAATCACCATTTGCCCTGCATGTTTCAGTTTGAGGTATGAGGCTGGATTCCTTCTGTAGCATGCAGTTTCATTTAAATTCTCTCATGCTTTCACTGAAGCATACGTAAAGGTTATAGAAGCTGTGCACTGGCGTATCTCTTGGCGGCTTCTCAAGACACATGACTTTCTTCAGCAACACAGAATCACAGAACGTAACATTTAAACCAAGATGAAAGCTTATCTGCTTTCACTTCTACCTTGAATTAAAAAAAAAATCTTATTTTGATGACACTTAGAAGTCTTACAAGTGAATTGCAAAGTCCTTTCTGGATGGAAAACGCTAAATGCCAATGGTAACCTACGAAATACCTTATGTTAGACAGGAATAGGTTGCTGAACTTGAAAGCTACATACAGAGCAATTGCAGCAGCATCCAGCCACTTGACAACACATGAACTGTGGAATGCTGATGACGTTCATGTTTGCTGTGGTCTACGCCAGAAGGACACGCAAAGATCAGTAAACACCATGGCATCCTGAAGAATCTCAGAAACCACAGACATTCCCACCTCACTGTAAAGAAGAAAGCTGAGGTCCAGAAAGGTTATGGGGCTTTATCTGGATTACTGCAGAGGCAACCTGGTGCCCAGGTGAGTGCTGGCTCTGTTTGCTGGGTCAGTTTGTAATTTACTGGATTCCCTTCCCAAGAGTTCAGCATGTTTCCTGCAAAACATCTCGTAGATTCCCCTGCTTGTAATTGCCCACTGCAATGCTCATCAGTTTGGGCCTGGAGGACCGCAACAGGGTTCTGCTGGTGCCTTCCAAATATTTTAACTCTCCCAACGAATCTGGGTACAATCACTTTAAACAAAAACAAGGAGAAAAGACCTAGGCATAGAGGTCACCCTTTGTCACATCTGCCACGTTCGCTTTCCCCTGCCCCTCCCTCATGACTGTGTTGGACATCCCCTCTCCCATCCCCATGGCAACTTAGCTCCTTTTCTTTCAGCATAATCCTCTACCAAGTTTGCCAACAAGATCTACCACCTCCTTTAGCAAGTTTTCCCTCAAGATCCCAGGCCACATTGCTTCCTCTCTTCTAAACCGTACACGCTCTTCTGGCTAGTATCATACCCCATGCACTTCTCTGTGTGTGCTGCTTCTGTCTCCCCTCAGGGATTATAGCTGCAAGAATGTATCATTAACTGAAAAAATCAAGCTGAGAATTAGAATGCTGTGTGTCTTGATCCCATTTATGTTGAAACACAAAAGTGTCTGCACACAACATACATACATGTTTGCAAACATCTGGAAGTATACGCATTATGCTTTTAATGGTATTCATCTCTGGGAGCAACATTAGAGGGAACTTTTACTTTTTCAGATACACATTTCAGTAATTAAAAATTTTTTTCTTAACTGAATTACAATTAGGGAAAAAAAAAGATTTTGGAAAGTAGTGAAATCTTGAGTTACAGAAGGTCATTAAATAAAGGTCCATGTGCTAAAACAGTATCAAAGCGAGGACTCAAGAGGCAGAAAGTCAGAGAGAGACAGCAGTAGTTGGGATATATGTTCTCAGAGAAAGTGAAGGAGGGTGAAAAAGGAGAATGTCACTGTGATGTTAAGGGAGCCAGTTCAGAATCCTGGTTGGTGTAACCTTGAAATCAAAAGTTCATTTAAGCCTGACCCAGAACTTTCTCTGAATTATATAACCAGTAAAGTGAAAGTGAAAGTCACTCAATCATGTCTGGCTCTTTGTGACCCCACGGACTGGTCCATGGAATTCTCCAGGCCAGAATATTGGAGTGGGTAGCCCTTCCCTTCTCCAGGTGATCTTTCCAACCCACAGATCAAACCCAGGTCTCCCACACTGCAGGCAGATTCTTTGCCAGCTGGGCCACAAGGGAAGCCCAAGAATAACTGAGTAAAGATACAATATATTTCCTAGCCTAAAAATAAAGGTTTCCGTTGTTATTGATTTCTTCCCCCAGAGTGATTTTTATAATCCACCAATTTTATATGCCCAAGGTACTAAGAATGTATTATACTAGTCAAATGAAGTTTCCTGAAGAAACAGCGCTATAGATTCTAGGAGAACATTTAAGGAATTTAAAAAGAATTTTTGTGCTAAAAATAAGTTAGTAATTCTCAGTAAATATAAAGCATCAGTGATTGAGAAATACTCAGAAGGATATTTGTGATATTAGTTCATAATAGAGTTGTTTCAAAATATTGGATTTTTTGGTCTGTACTCTGGGTCTAAATATATTACTGTTAATATAGGATTTTTTTCTTTTTTCTATATTTTAAACTACAAAGAATAAGCATGAATGATTATATAAGGAAAATATAGTTGTTATCAAAATCAAAATACTACATTTTAATTTGGGGTAATGCCTGCTTCACATTTTAAAATCTGAATTTATTAGCTAGTAGTGGAGAAAATTATTCTCAATAAAACATTTCCTGTCTTGGGATAAAATGCATGCTAGGAAAAGTATCACTTAAAAAAAAAAATGGAATAAAATTGCTTTACAATGTTGTGTTAGTTTCTGCTGTGCAAACAACTGTATCATTTTTTCCCATTAACTTAGTACCAAACAACCTAAACCCATGTTTAGTTGTAGACTCTCAAGTAGTATTAGTACTAATGTTCACTGATGTTTTCCTGAAATTGTAAACAGGCTTTGTAATAACTAAGCTGGCAAATAATATAAAAAGCTATGTGAATTTCTGTCCAAACTAGCTCTTTAAAGTGACAGAAGATGGACCTCTTTTTTATTTTCCTGATTGAGAGTTCTATAACCTTTTTTGTGGTTTCTATTTGGCTGTATACCCAAAAGTGAGCATATTAGATTAATATACGTAAGCTCTTTAGGTATTCTGAATAATTCTTCTAAAAATTCTCATAGGTTTATGCAATATCCAGATGAGTCGACATGACTTTTTAGAGTCTAGCAAATACACGAGGACATAGTGAAATATGTTGGTTGTTTAGGGTAAAAATTCACAACTGGAAAATACGTATGTTTGTTCCAATGACTGCACAAAATTTACTTCATGCTTTCTCTTTCACCTTGAGTTAGATCAAATTCTTGAGCAGTCCAACATATGTACTGAACTCAGGCCAGCTTCACTTACATATTTTTAAAAATAAAATCCTGCGAAGCAGGGAGACTGTCATTGCAGCATAGGCCTCATATCCTTGTCAAGGATATAGGGAACTCTATATAAGAGCAAGAGAGCCTTCCTTGGAATTTCCCTGTTGTTACTATGTGTTACATCTGAGTATTTTCAATGAAGACTTTTTTAATATATGAAAAAAAATTTTTAGCTTACTTAATTCCTTCTAAGCAAGTTCCAGGAGTTTTGCCTTTAACATATACCTGGAATGACTTTTCATCACCTTCCACTTTCACTCCTACTACTCTGGTCCAAGCCATCGTCCTCATCTCTCCCTTGGACTACTGCAATAATCTCCTTGTGGGTCTTCCTGCTTCCACTCTGCCTCTGCTCCTATCCCCAACCCTGAGTCTTGACTGTGCACTAGCCAGGATGATCAAGTTTTCAGTTTCAGAGTTTCAGAGTTTTCAGTTTTCAAAAACTGAAAATCAGATCATGCACTTCCATGGAGCTATTCTTCCCAATATAAAGTAAAATTTAAAACAAAAAACAGCTTATCACATACAAAATAAAAACCAAAATCCTCAGAATGGCCCATAAAGCCCCTACACAATCTGGTTCCCTATTACTCTCCGACCTCACCTCCTACCACTGTCCTCACTCCAGTTACTCTGGCCTATCCTGAAGTTTCTTGAAAATGTCAAATAACATTCTCATACCAGGGTCTTTGCACCTACTACACTCTGTCCAGAACGTTTTAACCCCATATCATTGTCCAGCTCAATTCCTTAGGTCTCTGTTCCAAAGTCACTTTATACAAACTGTTTATGGCCACTTAATACAAAATAGCAGCTCCCTCAGGTCACTCTCTGTCCATTACTATGCTTCATGTTTCTTCCTAGCTCTTACTACCATCTGCCACAGTAATATTACTCTCTTATTTTCTTGTCTATTTCTTTCCAACTAGAATGTGAGGTACCTGATGGCAGAGATGATGTCTACTTAACTCAGTACTAAGTTCCCAGTCTCTACAGAGCTTGACATACAGTAGTGTTTCATAAATATTGGTGGAACAAACCCATATATACTTTTTTTTCTATATTCTTTTATAATTATTAAAAAAAAAAATTTGGCTGTGCCATGAAGCATGTGGGATCTTAGTTCCCCAAACCAGGAATGGAACCTGAGCCCCTTGCAGTAAAGATGTGGAGTCTTAACCACGGGACTGCCAGGGAAGTTCCTTTCTACAGTCTTTATAGAGAAAAGTTAATACTAAGGCAAGGTTTCTCAGTCTTGGTAGTACTGACATTTTGAGCTGAGTAACTCTTTGTTGTGAGTCTGTTCTGTGCCCTGAAGCATGTTTAGCAGCATCCTTGGCCTCTACCCACTAGATGCTGATACCATCTGCCCACCACTTTGTGGGCCGTGAAAACGAAAACCCAAACATTGCCCAGTGTCCCGCTGGGAGCAAAATCACACCAGCTGAGGACCACTAGTCTAAGGGGAAGGGGACTAACACTGGTTGACTCACGACTATGTGTGTGTGGGTGTCACACTTGGTCTTTTCATTATCTCTTTTAATTTTTCCAATAATCTCAATGGGCAGATACGATTCCTGTTTTTAAAATGAAGCATCTATGATCAGATACATTAGGTAACCTCGTGTAAGTTTGCTAAGCAGGTAAGAGGCGTGTACATTCTGAAGCCAGGTCTGTCTTATTCCAAAGTCTATGCTGATCTTTTTCCTACCTTAAAAAAATTTTTTTATTGGAGTATGGCCGCATTACAAAGTTGTGTTAGCGTCTGCTGTGCAGCAAAGTGCATCAGTTACACTAATACACAAATTCCCTCATTTTGGGACTTTGTTCCCATTTAGGTTACCACAGAGCTCCGAGTAGAGTTTCCTGAGCTATACGGTAGGTTCTCATCAGTTGTCTCTTTTATATATACCAATAATTGGATTATAGGCTTTTAGTATTTGCTCTGTTCCATTAATTGGGTTCTCCTCTTTGGGGGGGTTTCAGTATACAGCTGTAGGAATTTCTCTGACTGACTTCTATGCTTGTCACTTTCTCTTAAATCCTTTTCACCTCTTTCTTCATTTCTTTTAGAATTTTGACATTTCCACTTTTTAATATTCTATTCCTGTCAAGACAGTATTTTTACTCTGAAGCCTCAGTAATGAAACTGCTAAAGCAGAGGTGACAGAGGGGAGGGAAGGAGTCTAAGAGTCAAGTTTCTTTCTCCTCTACAAGGTATGTTTCAATCAAACACCAGAACCCGCAGGGCAGAACTTGGAAAGCATTGGGCTCTCCCATGCTGCCTGCCCTTCAAGGGACGAGCACTGTGCCTCCACCCTATGGTTTCAAAACAGGGGCCACACCATGCCTGGGACTCACAGGATGACCACGATGCTAAAGGAACAACTCACCCCACACATCAGTCAGTGACCTTTTAAAAATGTAATCACGTTGTCGTTTCTATCTAACTCCTCTTTGGTTCTGACATCACTGTGAGGTACTGCATGCTAACACACTTCATTCATGTCTGACTCTTTGTGACCCTGTGGACAGTAGCCCAGCAGGCTCCTCTGTTCATGGGATTCTCCAGGCAAAAATACTGGAGTGGATTACCATGCCCTCCTCCAGGGGATCTTCCTGACCCAGAAATCAAACCCGAGTCTCCTGTGTCTCCTGGATTAGCAGGCGGGTCCTTTACCACCAGCGCTGTTAGAAAAACGGCAGGCTTACTTGTGGAGGATAGACAACATAGAGCTCCTAAAGCAAGGACCAGAATAAATGCTGCTCCTTTCAATCCTTCTGAACGAATACACCAGGACCTACCCTTGCCCCTCATCACTACTCCCTACTGCAAAGCTACGCTATTGCTGCCAGAAACAGCAGAGATAACTGGCTCAGTGGTGGATCAGAATAACCAGTTCACAGTCTCTGCTTCCTACAATTTATGCTGATGCTTTCAATCTCTTAGTTTATAAAACAACTTAAAATTTGGCACTTCATATAGTAAACCTTAAGTACTCTAGCTAAGAAGGTATTCTAATAAAATGGTTAAAATTTTCATTTAGTAATTTTCATCTGAAGGAAAACAGTGCTGTAAAAACTGTGATAAACAGGGGTGTAAAAACCCATGTATAACAATAAATTTGAATCACACATGCTTTAAAAAAATTCAAAAGAAGAAACTATGAAAAGAGGAATAATGAAGTCTATTAGGCACCAGTGAAGAAACAAAGTCATCAGTCTGGGAAAAATTCTCAAGGGACTATGTGACAGAAGAAAAAATAGGCTTTTACAACTGGACGCCATCTGAGTTAAGATTAGAAACAAGACAAACCAAATTAAATTGTTTATTTCCCTAAAGAGAATGCTCTTAACCATTTTCAAGCTGACGTTTCTTTTCTCATAATTGGCTGAGCTGTTTTCGTGAGTCAGAAATGAGCAAGTTCATCAACAGAAATCTGCCACAAAGACTGATGTAGCTGCAAGCATGAGTTAACCCCAAACAAAAAGAAGAAAAGGATTTCCTGACAATGCCAAGATTTAATCACTGAAAAAACCCAGAAACAGACTTGACCAAATATGACTCTGATGAGAATACAAGGGCATTTTGGCTATCCCAACTGCTTTGGTTTCAAACATAATAAATGAAAAATTCTTAAATTATTAACAGGAAAAAGCAGAAATATCTACACATTCAAAAAATTAACGTCTATTTTTACTTCTACCTTAAAAACTCTTACCTAATTAAAAAAAATTAAACAAAAACAGAAATAACTTTAAATAACTGTTAAATAACTGCAGGTTCAAAATCTTGGAAAGATAGAGTCCCGTAGGGCCTTATCTTCTGAAGAAGCCTTGGATGTACTTAAATTAGTATTTCAAGCAGCCTGAAAACTATGATAGCCTCTTGGGCTTCAAAGAATGCAGAACAGCAAAATCCCCTAGAATCATAAATGTAAAACCTGTAATTATGGTTATTTAACAAAATGGTTTCTATTAAGATATTTGATGATGAAATTCCCATCCTCAGATGTCGGTGCCCAAATTTTAATCAGCCTTTACTCATGAGTAAATGTATTGTAACTGCTATTTGATTAAATGTCAGTGGCCATTAGGCTGGGTTTTTCAGAAAGAAGGCTTAAAGAAGGCATGCCACAGAGGGTGTGGAATGGATTACAAAGGAAGGAAGAAAGGAGAATTGTTTTGGTAACTGGTGATGTTCAACAGTGCTTTACCTTACGTGAAGTAACCACAAAGACTTTAAGAAGCAAAGACAACCTTGGCAGCAAGAAGAACGGGAAGACTGGAGGTGGTAAAACGGTGATGTCAAGTAAGGAAGACTCAGCACAGAAGAGCAGCAGTTTTGAGTTTTATGTGCATTGCTTTACTTGTTGATTCTCCTGACAACTGTCTGGGGTCAGAAGGTCAGCTATTATTACCATCTCCATTTGACCAATGAAGACACTGATGTCAATGAACCTCTGTGGCTTCAAAAAAAAAAAAAAAAACACAAAAAAACAACCAACTTCATATTTTGAAATCATTTTAATTTACAGAAAACTTACAAAAACAGGACAGAAAGTTCCTGTGTACTTTTCCCCCCAGCCTCACCAGCCCAAAGACTCCTTGTCCCTTCTGACCTCAGAAGCCAAGTGGGGTTAGGGTGCGTTCACTACTTGGATGAGAGTGTTGTGGCTTTTCCTTAAGGTAAACGCATACTGCTAGGGAGTTAAGACTCCTTCTTCAAAACCAGGATTTTTTCCACTATGATACTGATTGCTAGAACAAAACTTGTCCCTCAAACATTTTCTGTCCAAATATGGATAGAATTCTCCAAGTAAATTTTACCCAAGTAACATTACCCAAATAATTCAACTGGACATTAGTGCTGCTCCAACCTGAGCTCTGTGTAGCTTTGAGAAGACTTAGAAAAGCCTTCTATTGCGAGCAAGACATTTAACAAGATACAAGGGGACAAATGTTATGGAACTGTCTCATATAGTCCCTTCTGAAGATACATGCTACATTTCTAGAGTCATTCTACTGGGTGAGAGCAGGAACGGTCAGAAAATAGCCCAATAATTTGATCTTTCATGTGTGTTGTAAACTCTTTGACTGGTTCTGTCTCCGGTCACTCTGAAAGGAAGACTGTACCTAAACTATATTCCATTTGCATGCATATGCACAGGAACTTAGCCTTCTTGTACATTTTTATAAAGATTTTGTCAGAGACAGATACTGTTTTTTAGACACACATGTGCTGGGCATTGAACTAGGTACGTTACATGTGTTTTCACAAATCCTCCTCAACAGTTCAAAGATGTGGCTTCAGTTAAGGAATCTGAGAGTCAGAAACATTAAGCAACTCGCCTAGGATAGTAACAAAGATACCTGGGACAAGATAAGGCATGGAACCGTGACTTGAGTACCAAGGTCTGTCTGACCTCAAAGCTGATGCTCTGGTCATAATACCATGTAGTATGAAGAGAATCTCAGAAGGAAGACAGGTGCACTGCAAACAGCTTGGTAAAAGAGTTTTTAACACATTGTCATTCTGTGATAAAGGCTTTTTACTCGTTGGTGATGACTGACATCATTGACTCAGAAAATGATACCAAGGAAACAAACACATTGATAAGCACTTTGAGAATAAATAGTATGTGTGTGTGTGTTTAGTTTGTAGGTTTTCAGTGGGAAACACACTACAGTGACCTAAGCATGCTCTCATCTGTCTTGGAAGGTCAACTCTCTTCCAAAGAGTAAGAAGCAACAAGAAAGCTCAAGGTGAAGGTGAGGTGGGGAGAGCAGAATTTAATTAGCTGGTCAGAGAAGTCCAATAACCCTGATGGTTAGGGGGCAACAAGTTTCATAACCAGATTGCCCAAATGTTAGAGGTGAATTAAAAACACAACCAAAAACACATAGACAATATTGAAATGAATGATGACAATCCACACAATGAAAATATGACCTTAACAAAATAATATATTAAGGTTCTTCATAGGACAAAAGTAATCCTCTAGAGTTGTTTATATTGTTGCTTTCTTGGTACATTTACCATACGATGAAATAAACAATCTGATTTGTATACAATTTTTTTCTTTTAATTTTTTTGAAGTATATGGCCAATTTACAATGTTGATTTCTTCTGTAGAGCAAAGTGACACAGTTTAAAAACATGTATATACACATATACATTCCTTTCCATTATACTGTGTCACAGGATATTGAATACAGTTCCCTATGCTGTATGGTTGGACCTTGCTGTTCATAAATTTTTTATGGGGGTTCCCTGGTGGCTCAGTGGTAAAAAACCCGCCTGCCAATGCAGGAGATGTGGGTTTGACCCTGGGTCGGGAAGATACTCTGGAGAAGGATAAGGCAACCCTCTCCAGGATTCTGGCCTGGGAAATCCCATGGACAGAGACGCCTGGCAGGCTACAATGAGGCTGCAAAACAGTCAGACACGACTGAGAGACTAAAGAACAACAATACCAATTTCTAAGTAATACTCCTATTGTACCACCTCAGGTATCCTGTAAGTATAGTTAAATGAAACGTGCCTTTGCATAACCTCTTTTGCATAATGTTCTTTAGAGGACGCAGAAAAACACACAGCCCAGATGGTACTTATTTTCTATAGCACAGTATTTTAATTTCTTAAGTAGCAGGATGGATATTTTGATTAACAAACAAAAAATATAAAATCAAATCCTTTCCCATATTTTCCTCTGGAATTTAAGCAGCAGGAAACATAGTACTAAATGATGAATGACTTCTTCAACCTTCTGATGTTGATAAGTTTTGACAAACAAAACTTTAATTAACATGAGACTTATGCCGAAACACTTGTCATGGTATTAAAGTATTAACACTCATCGCATGGCTATGGCAATTCTTTGAAAATCACAGGCCACATGACAGAATATTCCTTCAATATGGAAAACAGATCTAATCACTTTCTAGAAGTATATTCTCAATTTTATCAAAGTCTCATTCACAGGTACTACTAGCTAAGTGTTTTTGGATGAATATAATACAATTACAAATTATAGATGTTTAAACAAGATAGAAATTTATTTTTCCTCACATAAGTGAATTCTGGAGACAAGTAATTCAGGCTTAACATAACCGCTTGTTGATGCTGTGGGAGCCCCAGTTACTTCCAACACTGGCTCTGACATTTTCAAGCTGTAGCTTTTTATTTTTTTCCATGCTTTAAAAGTTATTTATTTACATATTTATGCATTCAGACATTTGTACATTCATTTCCCACCACCTCATCCCTGCTTCACTGAGATATAATTGATGTATAAAATTGTGCAGGCTTTAGCTTTATCTTCATGATATAGAATAACCCCCGAAACTCCAGATAATCACATCTGGATCAAGTAATCAAACATAGGAAGATAAGAAAAGAGGTATACCCCTCTGCTCCTTCTATTTAAGAAAACCAAGAGAAGTCCAAATAGAAATTTATGCTTACATTTCACTGGCCACAGCCCAACAGTATGACCCAACCTAGCTGCAAAGTAAGAAGAGGGGTGTGGTACTCTGGATGCCAACAGCTACAAACCAGGTCCATAAAGGAGGATGGATACAGCATGGTGAGCAGCTGTCTCCATTGTGCTGGTGTACATAGTTATTACACATTTATGTGATCTATTATATTGATTTCTAGACCTGATTTTCAGCAGTCATAGTGGCCATGAATGAGCTTAAGAGTCGGTGTTCTCTCTCATCACAATACTCACCAACATTTTTTTAAAATGCAATTTATATTTTTTTAACTTCAGTGAATGCTTTCGAGGACAACATGGAGTCAAACAAATAACTATTACCTTAACTCCAAAAAGACTGAGATACTCCAGTTTAAAAAGAAATAGATTTACTTGCATTTATCTATTTGCACACGACAGCATAAAACAAGTCAAATGAAGGTGAATGACTTAACAAGGGGCTTGACAAACGATTCACTACAATGGGTGTTTCTTCAATACTTACCATTTTTAATCTACACATTCTACATGAATGTTGACTGGCAGGATAAGGACATTGCTTTTTTACCTGTCCTGTCCTAAAAATTTACTGTAATCTTAGCTACAGCCAATGAAAAGCAATCCATCTCAAACTTCATCAATGAGAGAAAAGACAACTGAAGCAGACTTGGGGGTGGGATGCAGATGGCTGAAGTGACCTTGAGAACAATGAAACTTGAAAGTAATAAAGAGATGGATATAAGCAAATGTAGGATGGATCTTAATGAAGACACTTCGCATCTTAATGAAAAACCTAAAATTGAAAAAAAAATAGTGCATACTTCTTAGGAAGCTCTCCATTTATGCACTGTTTTATTTTGATGATAAAGATATAAACAGAAAGCAAATAAGACGACATTCAAGGAGGTGTATTTGAAAAGGAATGGATAGGGTATATTATAGGGTTAATACAATTCCAATCCAATCTCTATATCCTCTAAATACTGATTTTGAGTGGTAACAGCTTTTAATCATAATCTGAAGCTCTGATATATCTTCTTATATGACCCTGAGATACGTTCTATTCCATCAGAAAAATTCTAGAGTGGCCAGAGAAGAGAATGCTGCCCCATGAATCAGAAGACCTGTATTCCAGGTCTTGTTTTGTCTCAAACACAACATGGGAATCTCCAGGTTAAGCTGCTTCATCTCACTGTGACTGACTTCTGTCTCCTCTGTATTGTGCTGATGTTCTGTGATTCTATGTGTATCCTGTACCTTAGTGAAGTCCTGAAATCTTTAGAAATACTTCAGAGCTATAGATTCTAAGATTTAAGAGATCAGACAACCTGTGCAAGTCCATACTAGAAAATAGCCTCAGTGTATTTGCAGTGATTCTAATATAGAAGAAATATCACTGGAAGAAGCCATGAGGTTCCTAACTCCTGGGAAATAGCCAGGCATTTCAAAACGGAAAACGTCTGTGAATCACTTCTCCTGCAGCACTGATACAGCTATTTACGGCATCAACTTTTGTTATGCCTCCCTTGACTCAAACAGAAGGGTAATGGATTTAGGAAACCAGCAGGTCTTCTGATATGGACAGTTGAAGAGAGACTGTGGCATTCATAACGATCTGTACTTTCATTATAGATGGAGAAAAGAAAAAGAATTCAAGGTACATTTTTTCAGGGAAGTTAAAGGTTAGGAAGATCACTACCACTATGGATTGAAATACCTCCCCCTCAAGATGCTCCTTACTGTAGTGAATTAGGTCTAATGCAAGAAACCTAAGGCGTACTCATGAAACTTGCAAAAAGTACAAACCACCATGCAATTCATGTGGAATTCATATGCCTAGTAAATTAAGGAAAAAAATAAGTACACAGCGAAAGCTATTAGTTCTTTTAAGAAAAGTATGTATAAAAGACTATAATATTCAAAGATATACACATGTTCAAGCTGGTTTTAGAAAAGGCAGAAGAACCAGAGATCAAATTGCCAACATCCAATGGATCATCGAAAAAGCAAGAGAGTTCCAAAAAAAAACATCTATTTCTGCTTTATTGACTATGCCAAAGCCTTTGACTGTGTGGATCACAAGAAACTGTGAAAAATTCTGAAAGAGATTGGAATACCAGACCACCTGACCTGCCTCTTGAGAAATCTGTATGCAGGTCAGGAAGCAACAGTTAGAACTGGACATGGAACAACAGACTGGTTCCAAATAGGAAAAGGAGTACGTCAAGGCTGTATATTGTCACCCTGCTTATTTAACTTCTATGAACAGTACATCATGAGAAACGCTGGACTGGAAGAAACACAAGCTGGAATCAAGATTGCCAGGAGAAATATCAATAACCTCAGATATGCAGATGACACCACCCTTATGGCAGAAAGTGAAGAGGAACTAAAAAGCCTCTTGATGAAAGTGAAAGAGGAGAGTGAAAAAGTTGGCTTAAAGCTCAACATTCAGAAAACGAAGATCATGGCATCCGGTCCCATCACTTCATGGGAAATAGATGGAAAAACAGTGGAAACAGTGTCAGACTTTATTTTGGGGGGCTCCAAAATCACCGCAGATGGTGACTGCAGCCATGGAATTAAAAGACACATACTCCTTGGAAGAAAAGTTATTACCAACCTAGATAGCATATTCAAAAGCAAAGACATTACTTTGCCGACTAAGGTCCGTCTAGTCAAGGCTATGGTTTTTCCAGTAGTCGTGTATGGATGTGCGAGTTGGACTGTGAAGAAGGCTGAGCGCCGAAGAATTGATGCTTTTGAACTGTGGTGTTGGAGAAGACTCTTGAGAGTCCCTTGGACTGCAAGGAGATCCAACCAGTCCATTCTGAAGGAGATCAGTCCTGGGATTTCTTTGGAAGGAATGATGCTAAAGCTGAAGCTCCAGTACTTTGGCCACCTGATGTGAAGAGTTGACTCATTGGAAAAGACTCTGATGCTGGGAGGGATTGGGGGCAGGAGGAGAAGGGGACGACCGAGGATGAGATGGCTGGATATCATCACAGACTCGATGGACATGAGTCTGAGTGAACTCCGGGAGTTGGTAATGGACAGGGAGGCCTGGTGTGCTGTGATTCATGGGGTTGCAAAGAGTCGGACACAACTGAACGACTGAACTGAACTGATACACGTGTTCTTTGAAAATAACAACAACATTTTCAAATGGGTATCTGATCACATAAACATAAATGAGCATAAAGGGAAACCCCGTGATCAAATAAATTAGTGTAGTGTGACACTTTTTCCTTGTACTAGTCTATACAGCATCGATTGTTATATTAAACTGGACACTCTATGAGAAAGGTCATTGATAATTTGATTATAAGGAAATAAAAGTGAGGCTTCAAAAACGTAGGCAAATACAATGGACATGTTTTAAACTTCCTTTAAGAAAGTTAATGTCTACTTCCCAACACTAACAAAGGCAGTAGATACCTTCTGTAGACAGGGAATGTACCTTTCCATATTCCTTAAGAGAAGCATATCCTTTACCATTAACTGAAGAAAGAATAAAATCCCTACCGAGTCCTTATTAAAAAGAAGTCAGAGTTGGTATGTCTGTGACAGTTTAAAGAGCATATTATGTGGGAAAACAAAATAAACATTTAACCTGGCCAATGAAAATGGTTTTGGCGTTTCAACATTTGGCAGACAGGTGGAATTAAATTCAAGTCAAGTATTCAGAGAAACTAATATAGTATTTAAATATTTGCTTAAGTAATATAGTATTTAAAATAACATATTTGAAGAAATGTTTTTGTTGAAATGTTTTACAGTTTTAAGTGAGGATATTTTTAAGAGAAAAGGCTTGACTGAAGAATATTTTACTTACTTTGTCATTCTGGGAACTTTAGTGGGATTTTTTATTTACTCTTTTATTAGCCATGTTCTTTTAAGTCTAAGATAACTGGAGAGTATCCCTTGTAGCTTTTAAAAGGAAATTAGATTTAGATTAAAATTATATAATCATTTTTGAAGGAAGACACTGAGAGTCTCAAAGTTGGATCTAGCGGATGTGTGTGCAGGCTAGAAATGATGAGTGGACGAGTGGAGGGCTGCCTGGAGGCAGTGAGCGTCCACGGCACTGGCTGCCTCCACTGCTGCAAGGTTGCCCTACAAGCCTCCATAGCCGAGTGGTTTACTGTGTGGCCCTGCCTTCTAGCCATGTGGCCAGCTACCTGCCTGGACACCCAAAACGAACCAGGTCAATCAGAGGCCATGTACTGAGATTTGAGATTCCTATCCCAGAGGGTTGGGTCTGCCTCTCTCCAGGTGAAAAAGCTAACTTGGGAGCACGTGCTGGCAGAGCATTACTCAGGCGGTAAAAAATGTCAATCAACTTGAAAAGAAAAACGAAGCCTGTGCAGAGAGAGAAGCAGGAGATCAGAAGCTGTGAACAGAACACTGATTTCGTTGGTACCTGCTTTGCAGTTTCCGAGGCCCAGCTATATTTCCGTTGTTGGGTGGCTTAGGAGATACAGATACTCTCATGATAAAATTTGTCGGTATGCAGAGCTCAACATTTTTCTAAACAACATATCATATGGGTTATAAGTGAATTTATAAACTTAGCTTGTCATTGCTTGCCTCTGAATGAATCCATGGTGTCTATACACTCTGTACACCAATTACAGAAAGAAGAGTGGCAACTCTTATTGACGTGTAACTCCCAGAATAACTTTGTACTGTCATCTTGAAAAAAAAAGGATCTCTTTGCTATGTGTAACCAACACTTCTTTTATTTAATAGCACAGTAAATTAATATACATCTTTAATTTACCATCAGAACATTGCCAGTAGCTTGGACATAAATTATGTAAAGTCTTAAATGTAATCATTAAGTCCTTTACTCAGTAGGGAATATGATCACCCTAAATAACCTTATAAAAAACAACTTAGGTGGAGGTGCCAAAATTTTTTACTGGCCTCTGATACCAGTAGTTTTGTTACCAGAGAAAACAAGCTGGATAAAACAGTTTCTAGAGATGCGAAGCAGTTCTACTGTACTGAAAATTTGTGAACACGTAAAACTTAACTTTTAAAACTAAAATACAAAATCCTCCAACTTAAATCCTAAAAGTGTGTTCTGAATTCAAGCTGCACCTTCTCATAGAAATATTGTTTTAAATGGTGCGTAGGTTCTGAAGTAATCTTACAAAAACCTCTTTAACCCATATGTATCTGGACTGTATCCAGTTTGTGGAAGGATCAGAAGAGGCATAATTAATTAAGAGAATTTGGTCCTTGTCCAGAATTATGCAAAATTATAAAAACACAAAGCTGACATCTTATTTTATTTCTGAAACATCAACCTCCTAGAATATCTCTCTTGAATCTTCTCTTTCCCAAAGAAATAGAACATAGCACATCACGTAATGTTCTCTACCCTTAAATTTCTCTAAAATTCAAACTACTTTACCTTTACCCCTTGCTGACCAAAAGTCTTTAAAGAGAGTCCCTTTCAGCAGATGATTAAGAGGTAAGCAATGTAATTCACATCAATATGTAAATAACCAAGTGTCCTTGGCTCTGCAAGTATTTTTAAACATTTTGAAAGAAGAAACAGTGCTCTCTCATATCAACCATGGTTTTGAAAATCGTGGATTTAAGATAACAAAGGTTCACATTTGTAAAACAAATATGATAAATCTCTTATCTTTTAAAATGTGTTATTTTTTTCAGCCATTACCTGAAATAGCCAAAGAAAAGCAAAAGTAAAGCAAATAAGCTTCTTTCCCTTGAAGCTCGGAAGGCTAGTAACCATATACAACTCAAGGAACTGCTTCCAGATCAATTTTTCCAAGGTGGAAGAAATATGACACTTTTCTGCTATTTTCCTTTTCCAGAATAGTGCTTGCACCCATGAGTTTTCCTTCCTAGCATTTTTACCTTTTAACTGTGATCTTCAGCAAGTGCTTTAGGGTCCTCATTTGCAAACAGAGGATAATAACAGAACTGACCCCAAGGGCAGACGTGAGCTGATGTCTGTGTCAAGGTTTAGAACACTGGTGTGTACTAAGTCTACACAGGATTCTGTAGTTATTATTACTCTATTTGTTTCTCTGGTATATTACATGTTTTGTCAAGGAAACAACGTATTGTGAATACCATGTCCCCACGATCTAGTACAGGAGCTGGCACACACACTCACAAATGAAATAAAAAAAATACTACTTCATTTTTAAGGGTCATAAACTGAGACATACAGATTTATGATTCCTCAGCATTTAAAAATAACCACTGAAAGAATTACGTACAAGATAACTCTGAAATTACAAATAAAAAAGAATTAATGAAAACAGGTGAGGAAGCAAAAAACTGAGGATGAATAAAAAAAGATAAAAATGCATGTGCTATGTAAATAAGGGTAATGTCATCAATTGAAAGAAATTAAGGCAAAAAATATTAATATACTGTTAAAGACAATCATACCAAACTAATTGGTTCAGAAAGACTAACATTAAAGACAGGCAAAGTTGTAACAAACTTAGGTATTCACCGGAACAAGAGACCCAGACCTGGACATGATGAAGGCTCTATCAACAAGATGTGATAGAGCATATACGGAGATGCAAGATTTCCATGCCACAAGAAATTCAACAGGAACTTAAAAGACATCTACAAATCCAAACTATTTTCTAAGTAGAAATCAGCCAATAACTAACAGAACTGTCCAGAGAATTATTTAATGGATTAGAGAAGTGAACAAGTATATGTTATTATTTGAAGATGCTAATTGTAAAATCTTATAATAGCAAATACACAAGAAGTGCATAGCATTTATTGCCAAATGTTCTGAACTGACAACTAGAGGGAATGAACCAGTGGTCATAGATGGTATCGGTCCATTTGAAAAAAAATCTGTTCATTAAAATTAAAACTGATGCTCAGTATCAGCCTGTAGACATATCTGAACACTGCAGGTAAATATTGAAGCAGTTTGGTTAGGAGAACTTCTACAGCTAGAACTGTGGAAAAGCCACTACTCTAATTTAAACAGGAACTTATTTAAACAATGAAAACTATTTGCAACTGGAAAGCACCTTAAAAGGTGTGTTGAAGAATTCCGGGTACAAAACCTTCATAAAGGTATATAGCTTTTTTTGTAATCCTATGTAAATGAGAAGAAAAGACTAATTTTATATACCTGGAAACTGCATTCTTTAAGCAGAAGAGAAAAAATTCAGGTTGTCCAAAGAATAGATTAATAATATTTGCATATATCACCTATTAATTCTCCTTATTTGCACAAATAGTTAATGAAAGTTTATAACGTTCAAGCCACTGTGCTGGGTACAGACGATATGAAAGTACAGTATGTCCATGCTCTCAAGGACCTTATTTAGTAAGTCAAACTAAGCAAAAAACAACTAGTTATAATCTATCACATACTAAAATATCAGAACTCAGATGCGGCCAGATGGAGAAAGATTAACAGAAGGGAAGAAAAGATGAGTGCCTATTTAGGGAACTGCAAGTTCAAGGGGCTCCTTAAATAGTGTGGGGTGGTGATGGCGGGTGTGTGTGTGTGTGTGTGTACGTGTGTGTACGTACGTGTGTGTGTGTATGTGTGTGTGTACACGTGTGTGTGTACGTGTGTGTGTGTACATGTGTGTTTCGGGAAGTCATATGGGTAAAGAGGAGGAGCAGGAATGGAGGGAGATGAACATGGAAAAGTTTGTTGGGGCCATATTATAAAAGAGGCATGAATAACGTGCTAGGGAGTTAAGACTCTTCTACAACGGAGTCAGGAACAGAAAAAGCCTGGCAGGATCTGATCTGGCCTTTGAACCAATCCTTAATAAACAGGAGAATTCCCAACAGCCATCCACATGCATCACTAAATATTTACAGCTTACTCCAAAATTCCTATTTCTAAATGAGGAATACAATGATCTAAGGATAAGTCTAATTGCTAACGCACCTTGATTTGCATGATTTACCATAAGGTGGTGGCAACAATAAGAACTGATCTTAAGGCAGCTCCTTAGCAAGGATGCAAATAAAGGAACAGAAGGAAATTACCTAACCACACAATCAATGATAGTCTAATTCCACTCAATAAATGATGGCATTGAAAAGACAAAACTCTTTCCACAGAATACATTTATTTTCATATTTAGAAGGACTGACTTGTTGAGATTAAACCAGTAAAGATAAATAAAAGCCAGGCTACGTAACAAAAATCTGCCCACCTACTGTGGGGAATTCG
This sequence comes from Oryx dammah, assembly GCF_014754425.2. Lineage (NCBI taxonomy): Eukaryota > Metazoa > Chordata > Mammalia > Artiodactyla > Bovidae > Oryx > Oryx dammah. The sequence goes on along the minus strand of NW_024070195.1, from coordinate 32,514,805 downwards.
GGTGAAGGAGAAAGAATAGGGAAACATAATCTACAAAATATTCAGGACAAAAATATTTTGGTTATTACAACAGCCACAATTTGAGAACTATAAACATTAAATGTAAATTAGTGGTAAGTCCTGCGGTGTTCTTAAACTCGATGATATTTTAAAACTCTTCTCTGCCAAGGTGTTTTATAAACAAGCTAGCAGACTGATCTCTAAGGAAACCCTTGAAATGTATCTTTTTAAAAGTGAAGGATTTCATTTTCAAAAGGGTAAGGTGAAATTATTTGAGAAAGAAAATATTGATTGATTCTATTAAAAACTTAATTGGACAGTGTCATCAGAGGTGTTCGGAGGAAAATCAAGACTGAACAGTGCAGCCTACAAAGTGTACTTAACAAGACTCAACAGTGCAGTGCAGCAAAGCCGGGGAGATACGGATGGTCGGTTTGCATCACTGCTGTGCATCTTTCCCCTCCGGAAAATGATGCTCTGCTTTACTGAAGCTGAAACTTCTGGTGAGGAAGGGGGAAGTGGATAGCCATCACTGTTTCTGTATTTTACTACCAAGGCCAGATTTAAAATACATACACTGTCTCCGAAACAAAAGATACCAATGCACGTCGGATTCCAAGTCCTGATTTGGGTTAAGGGAAATATGACTACTATGAATACTGCTTCAATGCCGTCACCATGTATCTTGCTCCTTCATAGACTAGGCAGGGAAGATAATTTTTTTTTTTTCAATTTCACCCAGACATTAAATAGTAAAAAATCCTCAATGACTCTGAAGGTGGAAGATGATACTTGGAATATGATACTGAATTTTTTTTTATCATAGAGACAGTAGTTGTTTATTTGACTGATTTTGCTCTAAAATTTTTCTACAGCAAAGCTTAATCCAAGAGATTAAGCATCTTAAATGTGAGAGAATGATCAAAACACTGCTACCATCACCCAACCACTTCTGGTTTCACAGCTGGTACGTGGGGCACTCTGAGCAAAACAGAAGTCTGACTTTACCCTAGTTCACAGCTCATAGTTCACATGGATAAGAAAAGCCTGAATGAATTCTTTGAGGAACATCTGTCAAATCTGATGTATTAACCTAAAGGATGATAAGGACGTGGGTAAGAGTTAGGGAATATTCTATTGTTATAAGATTTGTAACTTACTCTTCATGTCATTGATTGAAATATGTCTTCTCCAGATGTTTTATTGCAATGAATATACAGGTCTCTACCATTCCATAATCAGTGTTAGTCCCTCAGTTGTGTCCAACTCTTTGTGACCCCATGGACTACAGCCACCAGGCTCCTCTATCCCTAGGATTCTCCAGGCAAGAATACTGGAGTGGGTTGCTGTTTTCTCCAGGGGATCTTCCTGACCCAGAGATCAAGCCCAGGTCCTGCATTGCAGGAATATTCTTTACTATCTGAGCCACGAGGGAAGCCCAATAATCAGAAGGTGTGGATAAAAAGTAGTTTGATAGAGCTGGAAATTAGTTTCAGAGTTATATATCATACCAACCTTTGGGTTCTCCTAAAGTCATGTAACACTCCCTGGTCTGCAGATTCTAGGCCAGAAAAATATACACTAAGTTACATTAATTCTGCTCTGTGCTAGCTAGAATTACCAAAGATTTTGGGGGTATTTCTATTAGTATTCCCCGAAGAACAATTTCACAGAGTATTTTTAGATTATCTGAATGAAAGTTACCTTGAAATGAATAAAAAAAGACACAGTGATGTGTTCTTTTGATGAATCTCTTTCAGAAACGAATCCTGACTATCACACTATTTTATATGTTTTAAAATGGACCCTAGTACTATTATTCTGTTTTGTGTCCTCTTCAACAAACCACACTGAAGCTAGTTGTATAAACCACTCTGAAGTTAATCACAAAATATTTCTTGAAGAAGACATGTGCTTTACTTCAGAATAAACAAAATTTCAAATAAAATAGCAAGTGAAATAGAATATACATGTCTTCATCACACAACCAATAATCTACTAAGAAGGTTCAAAATTCAAGACCAAATATAGAAATAGTCATAAAAATGCCAACCATTTATTGAGCCTGTATTCCCCTTACCAGTGTACTCAGCTAGCTTTTGATTTGCCAGTTATTACTAAAGGCCTGTGAGGGCAGAAACCATATTTTGTCTTTTTTATAGTTGTAACTTCAGGACCTAGTACAGTGAGTAACTTCAGGACCTAGTACAGTGACTGACTTACAAAAGAAGCTCAGACAAATGATGAATGAATTAAAGAGTGGAAGGACAGATGGATGGATGGTTTGCCTAAATCCAAAGAAAATGATTTCGACTCATTCTAACATGCTGTCTCTAAGGGAAAAAATCCCAGAGATTTGAGCAGAGTCAAGATTATGATGTACCTCCTCTGCCAATTCTTACACATAATGAGAGGTCCTTTATCCTTTTCAGCACCTATTCCTTCTTCTTAAAGCTGGAGGGACTCATGCTTTTACAGAGGTTAACTGTCCCCTCTTTGGAGATGGAGCATATGACTTAGGCTAAGCCAATCAGAGCATGGTCATCCTATCAGTACAATTCAGAAGGCACATGAGGTCTTATTCAGCTTTCAGTCAATTTTAAACAATCTTTAAGCTGCCTCAAATTTTATGTATTCCATTCTACTTTCTTTCTAGATTCCAGGATTAGGCCTCTGACTTAAAAACAAACAATAAACAGTCACTGAGGATTTTCAGCACCCTAAGCTGTTTAAAGGCTGCCCTTTGGTGAGCTCTGAACTTTGGTCCCCTGTTTATTTTACCTTTTTGAGGATTAGTCAGAAAGTAGAGAATTCACTCAATTTTCTTTTTAGTGTTCCTTATTTACACCTCCTTCACAAACCCTAGCAGCTCATTAGACAGGATATTTTACTTGGTTAATGTTAATGAGTAGAGCAGCAGGGTCTTAGGTGAGGCTCTTATGTGAGTCACCACAGGTCCTTTGTTAAGAAAATACAAAGCTACCTGCAGGCTTTAGTGATCCTTTCTTGGCCTTGGTTGTTAGTCACATTTAGTTGATTAGGTCTCAAAAGATTGGGATGCAAGAAACAGGATCAACAGTCAAGCACACCTGGGTCTTTCTGGCGGGGGGGCCGGGGGTGGGTAGAGGGGATCTGAAAGGTGCCTGGAGGGGAGTTGTATTTATATGTATTATGCTTATTTTTTCCCTGCTTCTCTTTCCTAGTCTCTCAAATATACTAAAGCAATTCTGAACACTGTTTAATCTACACTTGATAATTTAAGAGGGATCTTCAGAGGTCATGGGTCATAGATCTCTACTATTCATACACCAAAGTGTTGGTGATGGGGAAAGATAAATGGAGTAAGAGTTAGTTAACTTAATATGATGATGGACTAGCAAGTAGATATAAAAAATGGACATAAAAATTTAGACTTTTTTATATTTCAAATATATAATACTTAACGAAGCAAATTATGAGTAAAACACAAAGCCAAGCACACACACAAATCAGCTGAAAACAACAGGAAAGAACTCAAGTTTTTCATACGCTTCCTCAATGTTTTGAGAAAAAGCTAGGGTCCCAAGAGAGTTTTTATGTCTATAAATTTCTTTTTCTCTTCTAAATTACATTTAAATGAAACAAAAAAGAAAAAAAACAATAATAAGCTTTGTTGGTAGGTCTATACCATTTTCATACGTTCTAGGGGGAAGGTAGTAAACAAAGTTTCTACAACTGTAAGTGATGCTTAGAGGAAAATTAAATCACTGAGTGATGCCAGGACTGATTACTCTACTGCACTTTAAAAGCCAGGGATTGCAGTCTGTGAGTCCAAAGTGGTTTCATATGGACTGCCACAGTTGTGGTTTACGCTTGAAACTATAACCTGTCAAATTAGAAGCAGGCAAGGACTATGCTCTTAACGGTTCCACTTTCTACTGTCTACAGTTTTGTCTACAAGTTCAGCATTTTTTATCCAGTTTAAGTTGTGTTATTTGGATGAATAGAATCTCAAAACTACTCTTTGTTATTTTGGTTAGAGATTTTAGTTATGATTCAAGGCTTGGAGAAGCTGACAATCTTAACTTTTCTTGTATAGATGAAGCTGACTTTGACTGCAATTGTTTCTATCAACTATTGATATTTTATTATCCTGGTCACCACTATGCAATATATAATATAACTATAGGGAAGAGAAATTTAAACCGTATGAGCTCCCAAGCTTTTTCTGCCCTACATTTCCAAATATTTGATTCATTTGAACTTGTACCTTACTGACTCATCAGTTTTCCAGGCCCACAGTAGCCTGCTATTATGAGCTTACTGTTACAACATGCTCCATTTCTCTTCTTCTCCTTGATTGTGGAATGCCCTTCTGGGCAATAGACTTAGTTGACAGAGATTTTCCTGTCAAAATTGAAAGAGCTACTTGTTCAATTTCACTAATGTTTTCTGTACAGTCTTTCCTTAATAAATTTTTCTTAATGCCCATTTGTATAATGTAAAAATGTTTAAAAAATAAAGCATAAACAATATTTGCTCTCTGCGTAATGCATCATAAGTAAAACCATGCCACCAAACAATCATATCCTGTTTAGGCCATAATGACATCAGAAATATATGTTTATCATCTGCTTTGGACAACTGAGCATGTTTTTTGCCCAAGGCAAAGTTGAACTAAAATCATTTGCAGTTGCCTCAAACCAAGATAACCACACATTTCTAAGGTAATTGATACCTAAGAAGAACACTGCCTTTAGATCACAGCTCATGATCTAAGCATACTAATTCTTGAAAGAAGGCTGTTAAATTTTATAAAGCATGGATGTCTACTGGACTTCCTCCAAAATTTAACATGAAATAATTATATTTTTAGCATGCATAGAGACTATGATAAAGTCAGCACTTAGCACAATCTTTCAGAACTCTGGAATTACCTCTCTTGCCCAATTTAAAGAGAAGGGGAAAAATGGAGGTGTTTTTTTTTTTTTTTTAAGAAAAAACATGTAAAAGCATTATAAGAATAAGAATGATAAGAATAATGCCTTATATATTGAAAGGCACTCAAATGAAATCAGTCACTACTTTTGTTTTTCCAAAGTATAATATTTAAGGAAACAATTTTATGAATAAATAGCTAGGGTAAATAGAAGGCATACAATTTTTCTTATCCATTGTTAAAACATGCCCAGGGAATCCAAGCACTTGTCACTGACATTGTTTTACAGCAATATAAAGCATGTAATTGCCCTGGATACTACCTAAGCCTGTGAGGCCAACCATAGCCTGCAACTACAGGCTGGAAAATATAGCTCTTCATACCATATGTCAACACAAAAGCAGTAAGAATTAGTTTTGCCCACAAAGATAACTGGATGGTTTGGTACAAAAACTAAGTAAATTATTTAATTATAAACTAGCTTTTATGGAAGAAAATAATATCAGTAAAAGTACAATCCAGAAGGAAGCTTAGGGAAATCTACTCATATTCAAAGGCGGAAACAAAGAAACAGGGGACTGAAGCTGTTTCCCAAAGTCAGCTATGAAGGCAGAGTTTGACATCCTTCCCAGGACTACTTCACTGCACAATGGTGCTTCAGACATGAAACCACTGATTTGGACAATTCAGACAAACATTTAAAGGACATAAGAATAGAATAATCCAATATTATACACATTGCAATGGTTCTTCTATTACTCTAACAAGGGAAGCATGTACTATACCTCCATTCTTTCTTGTTTAACTTCATCAATTTCATCATCTTCAAACATTGCCAAGAGTTCTCCTGTTTGGTCAATAGAGTTGAGAAAGTCTTCAGCAATTTTTTGTCTTTTGTTTACATTATTGCTGCCACTCAATTTGTCTTCATGAAGATAAAGGAAGGAAAAACAAAATATTCTTAAATAGGTTTACATCAGTCCTAACTACTGTTAAGTATGGAATACTGCATATAAAATTCAAAATTGGAATTCTCTCAAAATAATCTTCCAAAGGAGAACCCTTGTATCCAAAAAAAAGCATAATGTCTTACAGAATTGAATCACCTACTTATGTCATGAATAAGACAATTGCTACAGTGAGTATTTATAGATTGATTAAAATTTCTTACCAAAAAAAAAAAAGAAGGGCTATCAGATTTGGAAAAAGAATCCTGCTATGGCAAGCCCAATTGAGAAAATAAAAACAAAGACATAAATACAAAGCATTAGGATTGCAACTTGAAATTAAAAGAAAAAAATACTAGGTACATTACTATGACAATCTATGTAAAATCTATGGAATGAGATTTTACTCTTTTTCTCATAAGAGATAAAACTATCATACTTACTTAAAAGCAAAACAAAACTCTAAGAAGGTTACTACAAAAAGTCAGGAAGGAATGTAACATACAATACGTAATTAGTACAGTTTAATACACAAAAGTATCAGTGTGACTTAGTAAGAACTGGATTATTTTTTAATGTGACAAATTACATACTCATATACCAAATAAAGACAACCCTAACATTTTAGAGAAGAAAAACTGTCATTCCCTGCTCCAACACAACTTCGTTATCACCCACCTCATTTATGTTGCTATTATCAAATATACTACGTCTGTATGCTACAGACTCGACAGTACAATTATTTTCATCAATACAATTGCTAACACAGTCATATTTTCTGTTTACCTACATAATTACATTTATAGATACCCTCTGGGGTGTGTGTGTGTATGCATGTGGATTTAATTTCTACTTGTTTCTATTAATATAATTTCTATTTCTTAATTGGTATTCTCTATTTTGTGAGACACTGTAACCATACCTTTCTTTTGTTATATTTACATATGGTTTCCTTAAGTCTTTTGAATATATTTATCAGTTCAGTTCAGTCGCTCAGTCATGTCTGACTCTTTGCGACTCCATGGACTGCAGCATGCCAGGCTTCCCTGTCCATCACCAATTCCCGGAGCTTACTCAAACTCATGTCCATCGAGTTGCTGATGCCATCCAACCATCTCATCCTTTGATGTCCCCTTCTCCTCCTGCCTTCAATCTTTCCCAGCATCAGGGTCTTTTCTAATAAGTCAGTTCCTTGCATCAGGTGGCCAAAGTATTGGAGTTTTTTATACTCCAAAATATTGAATGTATTTATAATAGCTATTTAAAGTTTTCATCCGTGAAGCCCAACATCTGGACCTCCTCAAAGGCACTTTGTCTTATCTGCTTTTTCTTGTCCTTTTTATGGATCAAATATATCTGTTTTTTTGCATGTCTAGTATTTTGTTGTTGTTGTTGATGAAAAATGGATATTTTAGGAAATATACCAGAGCAACTCTAGATAATAATTCCCTTTCCATCCTGGGGCTTGTTGTCATCATTTGCTTGTTTTTTGTTTGTTTGTTTGTTTAGTGACTTGGCTGGACTAGTTCAAATAAGTCTCTTTCCCTCTCAGTGTGTAGCCTTCAGTGTTGCTCTTCAGATAGCACAGCCTTGAGCATGTGAAGAGCTTACTCCACCACCAGGAATGATTGTGGTTTTTAAGTTAGGTTCTCTTTTGCTGTCACTTTTCTCTCCATTAAATTTCTGGCTGGTCTGAGTCTATTTGTATCATACACAGCTGTTAGCTTCCACTAACTGCTGGCTGAGAGTTCTGCTGTTTCAATAATACTATTGAGCACAAATTGCTCCACAGACTCATCTAAATAATTTGGGTCACTCTGCAGAGTCAAGGTTGACCAGCCTGTAAGTTTTGCTCTGACCCCAGGAGGGGATCTTCTTAGCTACTGCTCTTCTTAGCTACTGCTTTCTTTTGTTAAAACTTTAAGCTGGTGCACTGTTTTCTGTGTTGTTATTAGTATTAGAGTGACCAGCTTCCCCTTATTGGTTCACCACCAGGATCTCCATTGTTTTAAAACACTCTTAGTCAAGAACTTCCAAATGCTCTTTTCCAAAGAGTCAGTCCCTGCAGGAAGAGCTGTAGAGCTCTCTGCTATTAAGGCTCTCTCTTACTGGCTGAATCTCTGCACTTCTGTACTAGAGCTGGAGTTGGGAAGAGCAATCCAAGAAAGCCTGTCCTGGATCTAAGAGGGGGGATCTTGTTAGAGATTCAGACTCCTGTCTTCAAGGCTTGTCTCTTCTGGTGTGAAGCTTTACTCCCTGTGAGCAAGTCAAGATGTGAAGAAGGCAATGGCAACCCACTCCAGTACTCTTGCCTGGAAAATCCCATGGACAGAGAAGCCTAGTAGGCTGCAGTCCCTGGGGTCGCTGCGAGTTGGGCACGACTGAGCGGCTTCACTTTCACTTTTCACTTTCATGCATTGGAGAAGGAAATGGCAACCCACTCCAGTGTTCTTGCCTGGAGAATCCCAGGGACGGGGGAGCCTGGTGGACTGCCGTCTATGGGGTTGCACAGAGTTGGACATGACTGAAGAGACTTAGCAGCAGCAGCAGCAAGTCAAGATGGGGCAACCTGAGAGCTTCCCTATTACTAGAGGATGAGTGACAGTCACAGTCCTTGTAGCTGTGCTTGCCTAGCATTGAAGTTCTGCAACACAGAGCTGAAGAAGACAAGAGATGCTGACCTCCTGCCCTTCCTGGGGTGAAACTGTCACCCTAGATTAGGGGGTAGAGAAGCAGGGGCCCAGTGTTCTTGGACACATGTATCCAGAGTAAAGCTTGTATCACTTTGAGCTGGGGCACCAGGGTAGGAAGGGAGGAGAGAGGTGATGAGAGTAGACTGTGGCTCAAAGGCAACAGATTCTCACTGTTCTTAATGAGATTTAGTAGACTGTTTCTGAATATGTTTCTCCATTTGCTGTCTGCCCTTAAGAACAGTTACTAGAGATTTTATTTTTTATTTTAAACTATTATTTTTCTTAATTCTCATGAGTTAAACGTGTTTCTCTGGGCAAAGAGTCTACCACAGTCCTTACATGGCCATTCCAGAAGACCCACTTCAGTATTAAATGTATTTTACCTGAGTATTTTATTTTATAAATTGTATCAACTACAGTGTACCCTTGAAGAACACAAGTTTGAAACACATGTATCCACTTAAACCTGGATTTTTTTTTTCACTAAATGCATACTATATGACTCTATGTGGTTGGAGAATATGGGGACACAGAACAGTGTGTATGAGGGCCAATTGTAAAGTTTTTGGCAAATTTAACTGTAGAGACAGCTGGCACCCCTAACCATGTTGCTCAAGGGTCAACTGTATTTTAGAAGTTTATGTAAAGCACACGAAATTAGAAAATTTAAATGATAAAGTAGAGAGGTTTGAAATAAATTGAGGAGAGGGCATCAAAATGACCTATGACAGTGTGAGTAAAACTGAATACTAGTCTGAGCTTCTCGGTGTTCAAAGCATCATATTAACAGCCATCATTGATTCAGTGGCAGGAGTGTATCACGTGCTTTTCATACATCATATTGAACTGTAATGGCCAGTAATATAATTTCTGACTTTCAAATGAGAAAAGTGACCCTCAATGATGCTTCTAGAAGGAAAGCAGAGAACCGGGATTAATAGGAATTTAGGTCTGTTTGCTCCAAGTCTGTGTTTTTTATGTTCACCACAAATGAAAGCATTTAAATTCATTTGGAGAACTATTTTGCAGGAGTTAAATTGTACGAGAACTGTAGGAATATGAAATAGACAATACTGATTAAATGTTTGATCAGCATTTTTTTTTTTTTTGACACAGCTATTACTCTTGCAAATCTGTTAAGGATTAATGAAAGTAACTGGTACTCTTTCAAAGTCAGTTAACTCTTTAGTTGGTTCTGAGCAACTTTCTGGAATTGTCCTTAATACAGTAGAGTTTGTTTAGCTACTTTATCACTAGCAAAGGATACCACTATACAGTGTCCATATTCAATACAAAGTAGATGTGTTATTTCTAAAACCACAAACATTTATTTTGATTAGTAAGTATTATTTAGTAATTATCTGTTTTCAGCTTAATCAGTATTTGATTTTTGCAACATAAATATTTTTTCTAAATATCCTAAAACAGGGAATTAACTTGGAAAATCAGCTAAGGAAAAATTCCCACTCTGTGTCAGATTTCTGGTTAGATTTCAAACAGCCCAGAAATAATACATTAAAATGATGTGACTTTACAGTATAAAATATATCAGATACTTTCTATAATAAATTAACAAAAAAACATATGTGTCAATTTCAAAGATATATTACAGTAGTTCAGGCTCCCTACATTCACAACAGAAAAATTATATTTGCTAAAATTAATTATGTTTTAAATCGGCACAATTTTGTCAGTTTCATGATATTCTGAAGTAAAGCAGGTTATTTTATTAAAAGAAGAATTAAAATAACAGATTACTCTGAAGTCACACAATTGGAAAATCACAAGATTTAAGTACGACTATATAAATATTTGGACAGTTACTAAACCACATATTTAACAGAAGGACATACATTGAACTCTGATGGGAGTTATCTACGTTGACTCTGTATAAATGTGTCATCGGCATACAGGTGTCACATAAGTTTTAGTTTAGTGCTTTTTAAGTTACCTTCCAGAAGATCATCCTCGTCAATGCCTTTGACAATCTTTGATTTGTAGTCTCGGAAAAACATGTATTTTAGCAGTCTTCTAAGTTTTTTCTATTAAAAATATGAAATAAGTAAAGAAGAAACCTTACACATACGTTCATTTTAATGATTAAAAACTACAGTGGTAACTAAATCCCCCTTCATGGATCACAGCCTTGTCATGGTGAAAGGGCTTGTGTAACTCAATGAAGCCATGCCATGTAGGGCTATATAAGATGTAGAGGTCACAGTGGAGAGTTCTGACAAAACGTGGTCCACTGGAGGAGGCAACAGCAACCCATTCCAGTATTCTTGCCAAAAGAACCCCATGAACAGTATGAAAAGGCAAAGAGATACGACACCGGGAGATGAGCCTCACAGGTCGGAAGGTATCCAATATGCTACAGAGGAGGAACGAAGGGCAATTACTAATAGTTCCAGAAAGAATGAAGCAGCTGGGCCAAAGTGGAAATGACGTTCAGCTGTGGATGTGTCTGGGGGTGAAAGTGAAATCCGATGCTATAAAGAAAAGCATGGCATGGCATAGCGTGCTGCAGTTGATGGGGTTGCAAAGAGTCAGACACAACTTAGTGAATCAACAGCAAAAAGAACAGTGATAACTAAATAGAATAAACTTGAACCCCAGGACCACTGGAAAAATATAGCAATTCTCAGCATAGTACTATGAATACAAAATTTAGTCATCAAATTCAACATAAAAGCTACAACACAAGCATTTTTAAAAGCACATTTGATTTGAAAGTATTCAAATACTCCAGAATCACAATTAATTTTGTTTTTTGTTTCTTTTTGGTTAAATTCCTTCTGAAGATTGCGATAAATATCACACTCTCTCCACAGTAAGCTGACAATACTGTCTTTGTGGAATTTTGTACACCTTCAAGACCAAATTTCATTTTTTAAAATGATTTATAAACACCTATACAAAAGTTTGCAACAACTGTTTTAAGAAGTCAAGCACTTTCCTTTTTTATTTTTTTTTAATTCCCTGAGAATCTTTTATTTAGAAGAGATGGCTTATGTTTTATATTTCTGGAAAACATCCTGTAATCTGAGAAACGTATTTTTTATGAAACTCAAAGCTGATGAATGATAGTTGAGGCTTTTTTAGGTTTATTAGAAGACTACAATACCGCTTAACTTTAAAAGTAACTGATGTGTGCGCTCAGTCGTGTCTGACTATTTGCGACCCCATGGACTGTAGCCTGCCAGGCTCCTCTATCCATGGGATTTTCCAGGCAAGAACACAGAACTGGTTGCCAGTTGTATGCTTACACTTAGAGTAGATGATTACTGGGTTCTAGTCTTCAGGTTTAAGATTTCTAATGACAGCTGAAACATATTTTACAAAGCTCTTTTACATGCATTTTATTTGATATTTTTGATAGCCCTGAGATACAGACAAACATTATCATCTTTTTTTATATATAGGGAAACTGAGGTTCAAGATAGTCTCACAATTAGAGCCAAGCAGGGCCAGAAGGAACACATAACCTTTGAACCTCAGTCTCCTTATTTACAAGGTAAGTAAAGTACTTACCTTAGAGGAATATTGTGAGAAATAAATCAGAAAACGAGTGAAGCTGTCTAGTGCAGTATGTAAAATACAGTGGGCAGTCAACAACTTCTACTTGAATACAAACTGGAATTATTAAGAGAAAAAAACATATACCTGGATCCAGGTCTTTGCTATCCTTCCTTTCTCTTTGCTCTGATTCCATTCAGTACTTTAGATTTGATTCTGTCTTATATTACAGTTGTGTAAACTACTTTAAATTCTGTTTGGAACATGTCAGCATATAAAGATTATTATTTTGAGGAGAAAGATGAGAACACTGGCAACTGTCATATTACAGCTATGTTCCTGGTTGTTTAAAAGATTCTGATTAAGAGTCCTTCTGGCCAGTAGAAGGGCTTTGACAATCGGTATATGTTCCTGAAGGGTCCACAGGATTTAAAACGTTGACTCCTCCAAGAGGTAGGAAAAAGTGTCGACGTGGACTACTTTTTGTGCTGGCCTGATTACCTCTGTTGATGAAAAAGAAAAACCTACTGGAGGTATTCTGCAAAGGACTGATGCTAACTCCACCATTACCCAGCTGTCTTCATAAAGAACTTGGCTCATGGTCCCCGCTTCTCCAAGGGCACATTCAGGCTCCTTCCTCTCAGCACCACTGGCTGTCTGGTGCCTACTTCTATGTCTTCCTAATGAAGTCACTAGCTCCTGAATAGCCTTACTCTTCACTATCTCGCTAAAACCTTCCTTCCTATTCACTTCCAGAGCCATCATACTAATCATGGTTTGCCTTGATTACTAAGCCTGCACCTTGGCTAGTTCCATTCTAATATAATTGCATGAGTTTCAACCTAGGCAGAAAACCTCCATTTCACCACATTTTACAGACTCTCCATCTTATCACACAACCTTAAAATACTGTGAGTCTCAAAATGCTTCTTCAACTCAATGATACAGATTTCTTAAACCAGATTATAGCTTCTTGATAGTAAAGACATTTCTTTTCTCTTTATAGTCCTCATACCACGTAAGAGTCAATGAACTAAAAATTCATAAAATTTCATGGTAGACTGGTGGAGGTGCAGTTTGTATATCCCACTGCATAAAGAAGAGAAAATCCTTCATTCAGTCAATCTTCAGTCAATCAGAAGGAAAGGTTTTTATGAATACAAAGTAATGGGTATCAGAAAGGTATGTTCACAGGGTATCCTGAAGGTCAGATGGGATGCCTTCTGATAAAAACCTGAGCCACAAACATACAAAGATGGTGCAAGGAAAATCGGTAAGTGTAATTAAAAGACCAGGGGAAAACAATGGAGAAATGAAAGATGGAGCATTAGGAACTAAGCCCTGGGTGCTCATCTGGGTTAGCAGCTACCATAACATGCTGTGGTTCGTTTCTCCACATGTAATGATCTTTTAGATGAAAACTACTAAAAACATGCAAAAAGTCACAAATGTTTTCAACTAGCTACTCATGGAAGACAGTTATGACAAAATTATATGCTTGAATAGTTTAATATCAGATTCAAAGATAGATCTCTAGCAAATAAAAAAAAACCTAAGTAATAGAGTATATATTTTATGCTATTGCAATATTCATCTTGATTGATTTGCCTTTTCCTATTAACCAGTGTCACAGAAAAAACTTTGTATTTCAAGTGAAAAACTGCTCTATGAACATCTACAATCCTGTATAAAATTAGAAAAATAAATATGTCATTTAGTTATATCCCAGTTACCAGAACAAAGTACCCAGTCAAGATCTAGTGAATTTTATGTAGCAATGAAAATGTCTAAATAGATATGTTAAGGATAAGTGAGAATTAGTTGTCAGCAGTTTTACATAAGTGCTCTTGTCCATGTAAAAATAAAAATTAAAAAAATCAATTCTGTTGTAGTAAACCATCTTGTGCAAACTATGAGGACCCAAACATGAGTTCAACACTTATGATTCCAATATGAAAGCCATATAACAAGGGTAGCTTCCTTACATAACTGTAATTAAACACAAAGTATGGCATTTCAATACAGTGAAATTCTTTTACATTACCTTATCCTTGCGCATCAGAAACAGAAGATCTTCAGCAGAGATTACTCTTGCTCCCCGAAGCTGAGAAACTTCAGCAGCTTGCTGTAACTAACAACAAAGGAAATTTTTCTTAATAATCTAAATTAAATATACTACAGTCATGATGTCTCAAGAGAGATAAATACACTAAGAGTTAAAAATCTTTGGGGATCACTCAGCAATCACATTACTGCTTTAAAAAGCAAAATGTCTTATGTTTAAAGGTATAAAAAAATGCAATTAACTTATATGCCCACCTGTAACTGATACAATAAACAGAAATTCTTGATTTCTTTCATGCAAAAGAAAAATCAAGTGCAGCTTCCAGAAATGCATTAATGCACCTGAAAATAATTTTAGGAAATTTTATCCTCATATCCATGTGAGCAATGGTTTTGCTCAGTATCACTAGTTGAATAACGATATTATTAATCTGAGCTCCCATGCTGGTATGATTTGAAATAGGCCCATTCAGAACTTTAAAAGATCAACAAAAACAGTAGCTGTTTCTAATATCCAAAGGAAAAAAAAATAGTTTTAGTTTTGGCAAGTCTTCAGTGGGCAAAGGATTCAGTCCATAAATCATAATACTGGACTGCATTAATTTCTTTCCACACTAATCATATACACACAAAAAGTTAACTGTATCTGGAATGCACAACACAAAACACTGCATGAAAAGTTAGATTCCCCCTGAAATGTTCATCTGGGCCCTTCTATCTACAAAGTTGAGAGTTTTCTGGAATTCAGAAGTCCCAGAAACACAATCTTACTTGAAAATGACCTGGAAAATAAAAGAATGTGAAAAATGATAGTTCTATTTTTTTGGCACAGGCAAAACCAGTTTCTTATTTTGATTAGTTAGGAGGAATATAAAATACATCCAGCTGAAAAAAATAAAGATGCTGGAGAAAACAGTACAAAAATATGCCTGTAACTTCTTCCAAATTTGATCAACGGTGATTGCAGCAAACCAACTCTATCCAATATTATAAAAATATTTACATACAAAAGCTGTTCCTGAATGCATCCTTCTTTGAAAGGAATAAATCTAACACATATTCCTAAGAACTAATCTTTAAAAGTGACACACTGTTATCTTAACAATTACAAAGAAATCAAATAGTGCATTTGTACTAAAGAAATTCTGGATGTTCAAGCAATTTTGCTAAGTAAGCTTCCAACCTCGTCTAAATACACAGACTATGAAACAGACTATAAACTCCCTATGTGTCAGCCTTACCGCTGAATTTCCTGGATACTGGTGGTTGGTATATAAACATAATTCTACCTAAATATAGAAATTTAAATTTAACTGTGAACCATTTAAAAAGAAATCTTGGGGGAAAGGTTTTTAAAAAGATGATATATCTGCCCAGAAAGAAACTAAGTTTTCAGTAGGAAAAATGTGAACATAGTTTTCTAAAAATTGGAAGAATGTCAGGGAAATAAGTGTGCATGTGTTTTTTTCAAACAAAAACATTTCTGTCACAGCATAAAACACACACAATCAATGTGGAGCAGAATATGGACTCAGTATCCATTTGTCTGGACACATACAGAGAACTGGAAGGCCACACTATCAGGTAACATTTTTATTTTCTCAGACGAAAGATGGTATTGATTTGAGAACTTGAAAATACTACACAGATACAAGCAATTTTTTCTCATGTTAAGGAAAGATCAGGATAAGTATACATCCCTAAGTAGTCTTCCCAATAAATCAACTGTTTATCTACTCTACATATAAATAATCTGTATTTATAACACTCTCCAAAATGTTAGTTTAAAAACACACTCAACTAGGGAAAATAAAAAGAAAATGGAAAATAAAGACTTAGAAGAGTCAGCCATTTTAAACATCCTTTCAAAACCAGTACACAACTATCTTGGGATCTGGAATTTATGTCTCGGTTATGTTGTCATAATTAGCAGGAAAACTTTATCTTTAGGTGTTGTCTACCTTATTTACTTATTTCCCTCATCTAACCTGTATCCTCACTAGCACAGGCACTGCTGGGCACCTAAACTAGTATCTTCACTAGCACTGGCTCTGCTGGTCACCTAAACTAGTATCCTCACTAGCACTTCCTCTGCTGGTCACCTAACCTAGCATCCTCA
>NW_024070195.1:32292639-32498148 GCF_014754425.2 Oryx dammah | reverse complement strand
CTAGTATCTTCACTAGCACTGGCTCTGCTGGTCACCTAAACTAGTATCTTCACTAGCACTGGCTCTGCTGGTCACCGAACCTAGTATCCTCACTAGCACTGGCTCTGCTGGTCACTAAACCTAGTATCTTCACTAGCACTGGCTCTGCTGGTCACCTAAACTAGTATCTTCACTAGCACTGGCTCTGCTGGTCACCTAACTGCCGGGAGCCAGCGTGAGGCAAAGGTCATGAGGAAGGAAGCCCGACAAAACGCAAAGGCGTGATCTGGCTTCAGGGGTTTCTCCTGGGTTTTCCTGAATCTACCCCCCAAAACCAGAGTCTGCCTGCTTTATTGTACTGTGCTTTCCACTCTTCTGACATTCTCTGGAAAAAGTTAACTCAGGGCTTCAGTTAACAGTCTCCTGAGTATGAAAAGAATGTTTCAGCTGAAACCCCTCTGATGGCTCTCTAACTTGCCTAACAGTTGGGGACTTTTACAACTTGTGGATTGTTTACAGCCCCCAACCATGAGAGGCACAAAGCTTAAAACATCTTAAAGATACAGAGCCTTTTGGAGCTAAGAATTAGTTTGGTGAAGAGTTTGTTGAGTTAATGTTTGCCGCCAGGCCTCCATATCCTTTATCTTTTAGGCACCTGGGAGGATATTAATCAATGTAAATGGGATGCAGAAATAGGAATATAGTAGTTTTTGATGTTAGCAATACTAGACTTTTGAGTTAATTAACTTTCTCTTTGTTATCAATCACTGTACTTCTTTCATTGTTATAAATTGCTGTATCCTTGCTATGTAAGAATGTAACTTTATCTAGTGCTTTCTGAGAGTGGCACGAGACTTTGGGAAGAACACCACAAATAAGTCTTCTGGTTGACAAACTCTTATCAGAAAAGGACTGTAAAATGTTAATTGGCCTTCTGGCCAGAAGATGATGTAAATCACCTAAGACTTGTGTATACAACTAGGTATGCAGAGAGAAAGCCTGGTCTCAGTAAGAGTCAGGGCCGCTGACGCTGCATAATTTTATATTATCCATTGATCTCTATGTACAAACAAAGGTATAAAAAGCCTTTACAACAATAGAGGATGGGCCAGTCACTGGAAAGACTGGTTTCCCCCATGTCTTGTTTACTCTATTTTCAGGCTGAATTCCCATCTGGAGCGGGGAGGCTCACCACGTCTACTTCCTTGCCCTGGCTTCTAAGATCGTGAGAGAGGGAGCCTAAGGTGGGGCACCCTCCGCTATACAAACAGGCACCGGTGGCCCAATGTAGATGGTGCAAATCTCTTGTCCTGAGGTTTTATTAGCTTTCCCCGTAAACCAAGTTATTCAGCATCTTTTCTCCACTGAATTTTCCTACTATACTATTTCTTCCTAATCTCTTTTATATTTCTAAATAAATAAGTTTTCCTCGCCTAAGCAATCCCTGCTTCAAATTACCCTGGATCCACTGGGGCAGGACCCCGGCAACTAACCTAGTATCTTCACTAGCACTGGCTCTGCTGGTCACCTAAACTAGTACCTTCGCTAGCATAGGCACTGCTGGTCACCTAACCTAGTTCCCTCACTAGCACTTGTGCTACTGGTGATCTACAAGAAGCCTTGAACCTCATGAAGTGAGTCCTCCGGCTGAAAGTTATAACAGTGTTACTGCAACAAGCCCATCTGACCCTGACATGTCCCATGCTCCAAAAGAACCTCGGCCACAGTCTCACCTTCTTCTCTCTGCTGACGAAGGAGAGCAAGCTTGTTAACTAATGACAGTATTCACACTCAAGTGTGCACTGCCCATTGGCTAACTTCAAGAAATTTTATGAGTAAAGCTCCTCTTCAACAACACAAGCTTAAAAAGCAAGTCAGCAGGAGGCTGGTTCAGTTCTACTGGACAATAAGCTCAGGATCAAGTGCATTTAGTGTGAAAACAATACTAGAAACAGAAAACCAAATCACAAAATATTTCTAATACCTTCAGTGTCAAAAAAGAAAAAAAAGGTGATTCTATATGGTAAGATCCCTTAATTTTTTTCCTTGAAAATAAATGGAAGTTGTACTTCATCATTCACTGTGGCAAGGCAAATATTTCTGGCAGTATTGAAAATGACATGATAGTCCATTTTATGATGTTTTATTACAATGAAAGTGGCATACATTTAATTGTATTATAAAATATACAAGAACTGACAGGAGAGAGGAATATTTTAAGACCAATAACTAGTTGAATGAGTATACAGAATAAACTTTATACAGATAAAGGGATGGTGACAGGAACCTTATAAAGATTTATTTGTAACTCAGTAAAATATTTTGCTAAAAGATATTATTCTGCAATAGCAACTCATTTAAAGCACTGATTTTTTTTCCTGATAAATATTATTTCCGTTCTTTAAACTAAAAATAATACTATACTTAACTGTTTAAAAGAAAAATATTTTCCCTGGCATATTAACACTTATCATGTTTGCATTTTAAATATTTTGCAATGGTTTATTTACAGGCTGAGCATAAAGTTTAAACTTTACATGACATCTTAAATGCCTCATCTTTGATCCCACAAATAAATCTCTTCTCAATTTCGCACTGCCATCAATGATGCTAACATTGGAAACTTCTTTCTTACTCTATTTTATTTTCCCTAATTTCCGTTGATTTTGTTGTTTTAATTGGCTCGGGGTCTTGAATTTGCTGTCTGCCACCACAGTATCCATCTGAACCTAGGCCTCTGGGTTTTTGCTTTTTTGTTATCAAGTCATGTCCAACCCTTTGCGACCCCACAGAATGTAGCCTTACAGGGTCCTCTGTCCATAGGATTTCCCAAGCAAGAAGACTGCAGTGCATTGCCATTTCCTTCTCCAGAGGGTCTTCCTGACCCGTCTCCTGCGTTGCAGGCAAATTCTTTACCATTGAGCCACCAGGAAAACCCTGGAGTTTTTGCTTACTGCTTTCTAAACTTCAATGTCTCCAAATGGTGATGTATCTTACTTAGATTAAGTGTTGATCTTCCTCAAATATAATGTCCATAACTCTTGTGCTAGGATCTGTGACAGTCCACTGATCTGACTTCAGTGTGGTTTATAAAGATCAACTCATAGATATTCCCTATACTTCATTCTTATTAAATTTGTTTTTCTGTCATATTTTTCTACATTTATTCTCCCGTAAGTTCCATTCTGTCTTTATGTCTTTGTGCACTTGTGCAGTTCATTTTATGTGTCAACCTAACTGGACTACCATGTGTCCAGACATTTTGGCAAACATTCTGAGTGTGACTGCGAGGGTATTTCTGGATGAGATTAATATCTGAATTCCTAGGCTGAGTAAAGCAGATTGCCGCTCCTCTCCACCAGCCCCTGCTAATGTTCAGTTCAGTTCAGTTCAGTTCAGTCGCTCAGTCCTGTCCGACTCTTTGCGACCCCATGAATCACAGCACGCCAGGTCTCCCTGTCCATCACCAACTCCTGGAGTTCACTCAGACTCACGTCCATTGAGTCCGTGATGCCATCCAGCCATCTCATCCTGGGTCGTCCCCTTCTCTTCCTGTCCCCAATCCCTCCCAGCATCAGAGTCTTTTCCAATGAGTCAACTCTTCGCATGAGGTGGCCAAAGTATTGGAGCTTCAGCTTCAGCATCATTCCTTCCAAAGAACAGCCAGGGCTGATCTCCTTCAGAATGGACTGGTTGGATCTCCCCACAGTCCAAGGGACTCTCAAGAGTCTTCTCCAACACCATAGTTCAAAAGCATCAATTCTTCGGCACTCAGCCTTCTTCACAGTCCAACTCTCACATCCATACATGACCACAGGGAAAACCATAGCCTTGACTAGACAGACCTTAGTCGGCAAAGTAATGTCTCTGCTTTTGAATATACTATCTAGGTTGGTCATAAGTTTTCTTCCAAGAGTAAGCATCTTTTAATTTCATGGCTGCAGTCACCATCTGCAGTGATTTTGGAGCGCAAGAAAATAAAGTCGACACTTTTCTACTGTTTCCCCATCTATTTCCCATGAAGTGATGGCACCAGATGCCATCATCTTAGTTTTCTGAATGTTGAGCTTTAAGCCAACTTTTTCACTCTCCTCTTTCACTTTCATCAAGAGGCTTTTTAGTTCCTCTTCACTTTCTGCCATAAGGGTGGTGTCATCTGCATATCTGAAGTTATTGATATTTCTCCCGGCAATCTTGATTCCAGCTTGTGTTTCTTCCAGTCCAGCGTTTCTCATGATGTACTCTGCATAGAAGTTAAATAAGCAGGGTGACAATATACAGCCTTGATGTACTCCTTTTCCTATTTGGAACCAGTCTGTTGTTCCATGCCCAGTTCTAACTGTTGCTTCCTGACCTGCATACAGATTTCTCAAGAGGTAGGTTAGGTGGTCTGGTATTCCCATCTCTTTCAGAATTTTCCACAGTTTACTGTGATCCACACAGTCAAAGGCTTTGGCATAGTCAATAAAGCAGAAATAGATGTTTTTCTGGAACTCTTTTGCTTTTTCCATGATCCAGTGGATGTTGGCAATTTGATCTCTGGTTCCTCTGCCTTTTTGAAAACCAGCTTGAACATCAGGAAGTTCACGGTTCACGTACTGCTGAAGCCTGGCTTGGAGAATTTTGAGCATTACTTTAATAGCATGTGAGATGAGTGCAATTGTGCGGTAGTGTGAGCATTCCTTGGCATTGCCTTTCTTTGGGATTGGAATGAAAACTGACCTTTTCCAGTCCTGTGGCCACTGCTGAGTTTTCCAAATGTGCTGGCATATTGAGTGCAGCACTTTCACAGCATCATCTTTCAGGATTTGAAACAGCTCAACTGGAATTCCATCAACTCCACTAGCTTTGTTCATAGTGATGCTTTCTAAGGCCCACTTGACTTCACATTCCAAGATGTCTGGCTCTAGATTAGTGATCCCATCATCATGATTATCTGGGTCATCAAGATCTTTTTTGTACAGTTCTTCTGTGTATTCTTGCCACCTGTTCTTAATATCTTCTGCTTCTGTTAGGTCCAGACCATTTCTGTCCTTTATCGAGCCCATCTTTGCATGAAATGTTCCCTTGGTATCTCTAATTTTCTTGAAGAGATCACTAGTCTTTCCCATTCTGTTCTTTTCCTCTATTTCTCTGCACTGATCACTGAAGAAGGCTTTCTTATCTCTTCTTGCTATTCTTTGGAACTCTGCATTCAGATGCTTATATCTTTCCTTTTCTCCTTTGCTTTTCGCCTCTCTTCTTTTCACAGCTATTTGTAAGCCCTCCCCAGACAGCCATTTTGCTTTTTTGCATTTCTTTTCCATGGGGATGGTCTTGATCCCTGTCTCCTGTACAGTGTCACGAACCTCATTCCATAGTTTATCAGGCACTCTATCTATCAGATCTAGGCCCTTAAATCTATTTCTCACTTCCACTGTATAATCATAAGGGATATGATTTAGGTCATACCTGAATGGTCTAGCGGTTTTCCCTACTTTCTTCAATTTGAGTCTGAATTTGGGAATAAGGAGTTCATGATCTGAGCCACAGTCAGCTCCTGGTCTTGATTTTGTTGACTGTATAGAGCTTCTCCATTTTTGGCTGCAAAGAATATAATCAATCTGATTTCAGTGTTGACCATCTGGTGATGTCCATGTGTAGAATCTTCTCTTGTGTTGTTGGAAGAGGGTGTTTGCTATGACCAGTGCATTGTCTTGGCAAAACTCTATTAGTCTTTGCCCTGCTTCATTCCGCATTCCAAGGCCAAATTTGCCTGTTACTCCAGGTGTTTCTTGACTTCCTACTTTTTCATTCCAGGCCCCTATAATGAAAAGGACAACTTTTTTGGGTTTTAGTTCTAAAAGGTCTTGTAGGTCTTCATAAAACCGTTCCACTTCAGCTTCTTCAGCATTACTGGTTGGGGCATAGACTTGGATAACTGTGATATTGAATGGTTTGCCTTGGAGATGAACAGAGATCATTCTGTCGTTTTTGAGACTGCATCCAGGTACTGCATTTCGGACTCTTTTGTTGACCATGATGGCTACTCCATTTCTTCTGAGGGACTCCTGCCTGCAGTAGTAGATGTAATGGTCATCTGAGTTATAGTCACCCATTCCAGTCCATTTTAGTTCGCTGATTCCTAGAATGTTGATGTTCACCCTTGCCATCTCTTGTTTGACAACTTCCAATTTGCCTTGATTTATGGACCTGACATTCCAGGTTCCTATGCAATATTGCTCTTTACAGCATTGGATCTTGCTTCTATCACCAGTCACATCCACAACTGGGTATTGTTTTTGCTTTGGCTCCATCCCTTCATTCTTTCTGGAGTTCTTTCTCCACTGATCTCCAGTAGCATATTGGGCACCTAATGACCTGGGGAGTTCCTCTTTTGGTATCCTATCATTTTGCCTTTTCCTACTGTTCATGGGGTTCTCAAGGCAAGAATACTGAAGTGGCTTGCCATTCCCTTTTCCAGTGGACCACATTCTGTCACACCTCTCCACCATGACCCGCTCGTCTTGGGTTGCCCCACAGGCATGGCTTGGTTTCACTGAGTTAGAGGGCCGGCGGCTGGGAGGAGCAACCTGAGGAGCGGTGGCTGCACAGGCACAGGAGGGCCTAGAGGAGCTATCCCACGTTGAAGGTCAGGAACGGCGGCGGTAAGGAGATACCCCTCATCCAAGGTAAGGAGCAGCGGCTGCGCTTTGCTGGAATGGCAGTGAAGAGATACCCCACGCTCAAGGTAAGAGAAACCTGAGGAAGATGGTAGGTGTTGCAAGAGGGCATCAGAGGGCAGACACACTGAAACCATACTCACAGAAAACTAGTCAATCTAATCACACTAGGACCACAGCCTCCTCTAAATGCTAATGTTAGTGACCCTCAACCAATCAGTTGAAGAGGGATCTCCTTCTGCTTAACTGCCTTAAACTGGGACTTAGATCTTTTCTAGCCTTTTGACTTGGACTAAAATATCTCCTGTTTCTCAGGCTTTTGGACTTGAACTACAGCCTGCTTCCCCTGGGTCTCTGGCTTGCCAACAATGGAACTTGGGATTCTTAGCCTTCACAGTCATGTGAGCCAATTCCTTATAATAAATCTATGTACACATACACACACACACATATATATATACATGTAACCTATTAGACTATGGTTTTTCCCATGGTCATGTATGGATGTGAGAGTTGGACTGTGAAGAAGGCTGAGTGCCGAAGAATTGATGCTTTTGAACTTTGGTGTTGGAGAAGACTCTTGAGAGTCCCTTGGACTGCAAGGAGATCCAACCAGTCCATTCTGAAGGAGATCAGCCCTGGGATTTCTTTAGAAGGAATGATGCTAAAGCTGAAACTCCAGTACTTTGGCCACCTCATGCGAAGAGTTGACTCATTGGAAAAGACTCTGATGCTGGGAGGGACTGGGGACAGGAGGAGAAGGGGACGACAGAAGATGAGATTGCTGGATGGCATCACTGACTCAATGGACGTGAGTCTGAGTGAACTCCGGGAGTTGGTGATGGACAGGGAGGCCTGGCATGCTGCGATTCATGGGGTTGCAAAGAGTCAGACACGACTGAACGACGGAACTGAACTGAACCTATAGGTTCTGTTTTTTCTGGAGAATCCTAGTATAATACTATACTCAAGTTATAAGAAATTCTTGAATATTTATGGGATACAATTTAATTGCTTTTGTTTTTCCTCAGAGACTCATCCGGAGTCTGCCAGATTCTCTTCAACAGTTACATTCTGGATTTTTGTTCTCTCGATCTCTTTTGTTCTCACTTAATTTACATTCTTTCTTTCGGTAGAGCACATTCTCTGGAAGTTTCTCTCTTTTGTTTTTAAGCATATTTGTAATAGCTGCTTTATAAAATCCCTGTCTGCTGTTTCAACATCTGGGCCATCTTATAGTCAGTCACAGTGTTGTCTTTACTCTAGGCTATGGATCATGTTTCCTTGTTACTTTGTATTTTAAGGATACTCTGTGATTTGATCTGAGCTATTGTAAATGATACATTGTTAGGACTCTGGGTTCTGTTATGTTCCTCTAAAGAATAATGGTAACTTTTTTTTTTTTTCTTTGTAATGACACATTGTAAGGACTCTGCCAAAGCCTTTGACTGTGTGGATCATAACAAACTGTGGAAATTCTTCAAGAGGTGGGAATACCAGACCAACTGACCTGCTTCTTGAGAAACCTATATGCAGGTCAGGAGGCAACAGTTAGAACTGCACATGGAACAGACTGGTTCCAAATAGGAAAAGGAGTACGTCAAGGCTGTATATTTTCACCTTCCTTATTTAACTTCTATGCAGAATACATCATGAGAAACTCTGGGCTGGAAGAAGCACAAGCTGGAATCAAGATTGCCGGGAAAAACAGATCACCACAGATATGCAGATGACACCACCCTTATGGCAGAAAGTGAAGAGGAACTAAATAGCCTCTTGATGAAAGTGAAAGAGGAGAGTGAAAAAGTTGGCTTAAAGCTCAACATTCAGAAAACGAAGATTATGGCATCTGGTCCCACCACTTCATGGGAAATAGATGGGGACACAGTAGAAACAGTGTCAGACTTTAGTTTTGGGGGCTCCAAAATCATTGCAGATGGTGACTGCAGCCATAAAATTAAAAGACACTTACTCCTTGGAAGAAAAGTTATGACCAACCTAGATGGCATATTGAAAAGCAGAGACATTACTTTGCCAACAAAGGTCCGTCTAGTCAAGGCTATGGTTTTTCCAATAGTTATGTATGGATGTGAGAGTTGGACTTGAAGAAAGCTGGGTGCAGAAGAATTGATGCTTTTGAACTGTGGTGTTGGAGAAGACTCTTGAGAGTCCCCTGGACTGCAAGGAGATCCAACCAGTCCATTCTAAAGGAGATCAGCCCTGGCTGTTCTTTGGCAGGAATGATGCTAAAGCTGAAACTCCAGTACTTTGGCTACCTCTTGCGAAGAGCTGACTCATTGGAAAAGACTCTGATGCTGGGAGGGATTGGGGGCAGGAGGAAAAGGGGACAATAGAGGATGAGATGGCTGGATGGCATCACCGACTCGATGGACGTGAGTTTGAGTGAACTCTGGGAGTTGGTGATGGACAGGGAGGCCTGGCGTGCTGCGATTCATGGGGTCACAAAGAGTCGGACACGACTGAGTGACTGAAGTGAACTGAACTGAAAGAAGACTGGTAACTTTTTTAAATAGGCAGCTAACTAAAATGAATTCAATTTGTAGTATTTACAGTCTTCCTCCAGTGGTGGGATACAGCTAAAAAATACCTCTCATAGCTTCCTAAGAAAAGATGTGTGGAAAACAAAAGTTTTAAAGATTCTATATGTCCAAAAATCATTTATGCTACCCTGATATTCAATTTATAATCTACCCAGGTGTAGGATTTGAGATTTAAAATAATTTTTCCTCAAATTTAAAAACACTGTTCCATCATCTTCAAACTTAAAATGTTACTGCTGAGAAATTCAGTTTGTTTGTTTGATTCTGAAACTCTTCTGTGATTCCCCCTTCCTGAGAAACTTTTGCTATTTTCCTCTTTGTACCAGAATTTAAAATTTCATGCTGTTATGCCTTGATGAGGCTCTTTGTTCACATATTCTCCTGGACACAGGGATATTTTAACTCATATATTCTTGTCCTCCAAGTCTGGGAAATTTTCTTAGATTACTCTCAACATTTCCTTTGTTTTCTGGATTCTTTCCAGAATATTTATTAATTGCATGCTGGTGGTCTTTGTGTTGTGGGGGGGTCTCTGAGTTCCTTCTATTCAGCCTCTCTGGAGGTGACCCTACACTGTTTTGTCTGAACGGCAAAGGGGCAGTTGACTGCCTATGTGGTTGTGACCGGGCATGGGAATAAAACTGCTCCATGACTTTCTACCGATGATGCTCTCATGTTTCCCGAGGGATCCTGAGTCCTGATTTGTCCCTCCATGTTCCAAGCTTTCATCTTCAAATATGTTAAACATTTAGCATTTCCATCCACTTTTAAGAGTCCATAATTACTTGACATATCTCATCTGCTATTTAATATCCCATTTTCTTGATCTTGATAGATTTATACTTGAAAAAATTATTTTGCTGGCATTCAGTTGGGTTTTTGAGAAGGTGTGGAGACAAGCAATGTCTCACCCATGTTTAAATGGAAGCTGATGTTCTCTTTATATGCTGACATTTACTAATTGTACTATCCCATGCTTCCTGCCTTCTATATATCATATCATTTAACCCTCACAACAAACCTAAGAGAGATGTCCAGGTACATAAAACTGGGACTAATAATAAATGGTCAACATTAAGCCATTCATCTTTCTCTCCAAGATTAATTTCTTATTCAGAACACAGGAAGGTATGATCACTAAATAGTCTTACACTGCATAGAAAATCTACCCACAAAAACATTTATTTGCCTTTGAAAACATTTTTATTGCTGGCAAATAAATGGTTGCCAAAAAGAGGTTTGGATCAAAACATTCAAGTCAGTTGCTTCATGGAGACACAGCTTAAGGACAGAGAACTCATCAAGTGTTAGAAAGGAAATGGATTTGTAACTAAATGCAGTCAACATTCAGACTATTATAAATGTGAGATATTTGACTTAATCCATTCCTATCATATGATCTCCTTGTTTTATTTTGGTAACTAGTCTTCCACTGTCTTAGACATTTGAAACACAAACAAGTATATAAACTGGTTAAAAGATGTGCCAAATTTTTTAGAATTTCATTTTAACTCTTCTTTTTAGAAGATAAGTCAAACACAGTCAAGTGTTTAAAAAATATGAACAGGCTATAATTATCGGTATCTCATGATTCAAAGAATTCATTTTTATTTATATATGCATTTCAAAGAATGACCAATGACAATCAATACAAGCTTGGAAAGCTTAAAAAAATGTCTAATAAGAACAGCAATCTTGACAAGAAACTAATTCTTTGGTTATTCTTATTTAAATGTGAAAGTGGTAGAAAAACAACCATTTGAAAGTTTTCTTTTTAAACTATTTTGCATGTAAGTTATTTGTAAGTAAATTTCAAGTTTAAACAAATCAAGTTTTGAAGGCAAAAAAGATATTTTGAAAAATTTTTAAAGTTGAAATTAAACTATTAAAATAGACTATACTTTAAATACATGATGAAAAATTATACTATACTATACTTTAAATATGGAACAACAGACTGGTTCCAAATAGGAAAAGGAGTATGTCAAGGCTGTATATTGTCACCCTGCTTATTTAACTTCTATGCAGAATACATCATGAGAAATGCTGGGCTGGAAGAAGCACAAGCTGGAATCAAGATTGCCAGGAGAAATATCAATCACCTCAGATATGCAGATGACACCACCCTTATGGCAGAAAGTGAAGAGGAACTAAAAAGCCTCTTGATGAAAGTGAAAGAGGAGAGTGAAAAAGTTGGCTTAAAGCTCAACATTCAGAAAACGAAGATTATGGCATCTGGTCCCACCACTTCATGGGAAATAGATGGGGAAACAGTGGAAACAGTGTCAGACTTTATTTTGAGGGGCTCCAAAATCATTGCAGATGGTGATTGCAGCCATGAAATTAAAAGACGCTTACACCTTGGAAGAAAAGTTATGACCAACCTAGATGGCATATTGAAAAGCAGAGACATTACTTTGCCAACAAAGGTCCGTCTAGTCAAGGCTATGGTTTTTCCAGTAGTCATGTATGGATGGATGTGAGAGTTGGACTGTGAAGAAAACTGAGCGCCGAAGAATTGATGCTTTTGAACTGTGGTGTTGGAGAAGACTCTTGAGAGTCCCCTGGACTGCAAGGAGATCCAACCAGTCCATTCTAAAGGAGATCAGCCCTGGCTGTTCTTTGGCAGGAATGATGCTGAAGCTGAAAGTTTAGTACTTTGGCTACCTCATGCAAAGAGGTGACTCATTGGAAAAGACTCTGATGCTGGGAAACTTCGGGGGCAGGAGGAGAAGGGGACGACTGAGGATGAGATGGCTGGATGGCATCACCGACTCGATGGACGTGAGTTTGAGTGAACTCCGGGAGTTGGTGATGGATAGGGAGGCCTGGCGGGCTGTAATTCATGGGGTCGTAAAGAGTTGGACACGACTGAGCGACCGAACTGAACTGACACTTTAAATACTATACTATAGTAGATCATAGTTAAATACTATACTATTAACTAACTATAGTAATGTTATTTAAAATTTAACTATTTACTATTTAACTATTAAAACTGAAATACTCTCTACTTAAACTAAAATATGATTAGAATTGTACAAGTATGGCAGCAGATCTTGAGCTTCTTCAGTATTATAAACAGCTATCTTTCAGTTAGTTGATAACTAAAAATTAGTACTGGTACAAATGTTTCATTTGCATTTCTTAAAATTCTAGAAGCATAAAACTTTTGGGCAGCCTATAAAATGTATACTTTCTTGGTCTACATTTCATAATGTCTCGTGTTTTCCCCTCTGGTTATTTCCTGCCATCTTAGTGCCTCCTTCTGTTCACACTTCTGAAAAAGGCATTTACCAAAAGAACTATAGTCATTACTTATTTATCCAAAGGACAGAATAATAACAGATATAAGACTCAGTTAATTACTTTTCTGCAGAACACTACCTAATTTTTCACATGATAACTTGGTTTCATTTTACCCTAGAATGTTTAGGAATAAACATAGGTCTTGTCCTAAATCTTCATGTTTAGGTCAGGGTATTAAAAGCACTGAATTACACCAGACCACACACAGACCAATGTAATGACCGGAAAAACTACCAAATGGAAAGAATAATGCTACAGAATAATCATGAGGAATGAGAAAAACTGATTTCTAATTTTATCTCTATTGCTATCAGCATTGTTTTCACAAAAGAAATTTTACCATTTTGTCTCTGTTGAGAAAATATATGGACAAAGTGCCAACTTTAGAATTTCAGAACTGCAGCTTTTCACACTGGGTCTCAGAACTTGAGCAATGAACAAGGAGGGCAAGGGTATGCTATGAAATTCAGTTAAAGTTTGGTTTTCTCTGTCAGTACAGTGTATCTTGAAGAGAGTTCCAGAGAATTCAGACTACTGCCTCCATTTTAAATCTCACTAACTCAGCAGATTATCTCCACACAAGGCACTATACATACTGACTCCACAAGTAGTTTAATTAAGAAGCTTTAGAAAATCATTACTTCAAAGAAGTTTCCAAAGCCACCTTAAGTTTTTTCCGTTCATAAGAAATTTTAAAATGCTTATGGTTTGATGTTTAAGGGAGGTAATAATTTGCAGTATACAGTAAGCCCTTAGTAATGGCTATCTCCACTTATTTAGAAAGGAGAAATTAAATTTCGGTGTCATCATAAGAAAATTTGTAACTTTCAGGCTACCACTGGACCATAACTTAGCACTTATGACTTATTTTACCATAAACAAATTTAGGATGTAAATATTTATGTGGATAAATTATATGTATATTACTTATATACATATAATTTACATATACACATGCATATATACATAGATTTATATTTGTATGTATTTACACTCATATATATGTGTGTATATATAATTAGAACCACTTCTTTACAAGTTTTAAGAAAGTAATTCTACCTAGAGTTCAAGTGGAAAACTAGATGGACTTCTTTTGATAGAGAACTAGTAGTTTCTCTAATAAATTCTCTTGAATCAACTCACCTCATGTGTCAGTGTGCATACGTTCTGAAGCTATAGTTTTGAACAGAATAGCTGATCATTCTAATTCTCAAGTTCTTCAAGTGGGAACTGAACAGATGTGAACAACAAATGAGCTCCAAAGAGCCTCTGGCTTTTCCTTTCTCATTTTAGTATTTAACACTAGGTATACTGTACTTTTGGCTCCATAATTAAGCACTTGCATCAATGCAAGAAGAAATAAAAAAGAAGAATCACAAGGAGAAATAGTACAACTTAGTGAGAGGCACATGGGAGTCAGTTTTCAAAAAAAAATCCTCTTAGTCATACCAGTGGAAAGGACAACCCATCCAATTAACTGAGTGTGGCAGGAAGCAGGAGGCTGGACTATTATTTAGCATTAATGACTTATTTTACCATAATGTTTGCCATGGTACACAAATAAGCAGGTGATATAATTATACCAGCATCCTACGCAATAGTCCCAGATACATTTGAAAGCCAAAGCCAGTTGCAAAATGGGATTAAAGCAATGCAATTACTAATGTGTAGAAGAGACTCCTCTCTATCCGTTTCCAGTGTGTGCTATGCCTTTATCATGTGGTGAGCAGAGGTAATTTGTATACGCTTCTCCCTTGGTCTCTCAGAGAAAGTAGCTCTTATTCAAATTTTGTATTCGAACACTGCTTGCATAGGAAAACCCATCAAAGTTGTATATAGTATTTATCAAATTAGCAGTAGGAGATGCAAACTAAATGAAAAGTCAAGTTTCCTAGGCTCAGATGTCAGTCCTGTGTTCCACTCAAGAATTTTAAAAGTTACTAAAAAGGGCTCGAGAAGGTGATACACTACAGATCTTGTTACACTCCCAGACCACTGCGAAGATTAGATGAAAAGATGTGGAGCACACGCTTAGAGAGGGCTTCCCAGGTGGCGACTTGGGAAGAGCCCCTGGAGGAGGGCATGGCAGCCCACTCCAGTATTCTGTGATGGAGAGTCCCATGGACAGAGAAGCCTGGTGCTCCATGGCCAGTCCACAGGGTCACAAAGAGTCAGACACAACTGAAGCAACTTAGCACACATGCATATTCTTAGAGACCAATTAAGCACTCTACGAGCATCAGATACGGCGTGGGGATGAATAATGTGAAACAGCAGTCTATATAAGAAAAGAAAAAATTTCACTGTTAATTCAGCAGGCAGAGAAAATGTTTTGGATTTGCGGCAAAAACCCAAACCAAGATATTCTCAAAGGACTCATTCATATCAGACACAAAATGGTACAAACTTCAACAATACTCACACCATCACATCCTGAGAAAGCAGACAGCATAGAGAAGACAGAACCCTCGTCCTTCAGAAATGCAAGGTAGGTGCCCCAGCTCAGAGGTCTCCTCTAACGCAAGCAAAGACCTAACCACTCCCCTCCCACTGTGCTTCCTGGGGACTTTGTAGGGCTTCAGCTGGCTTACTCCTGATCATCCTACTTTGTAAAGATCTCTTCATAAGAAAAAGGCTTTCCTTCCAGAAGTGGAAGGAAACATTCCATTAAAAGGTAAAGGTAAAGTGAAAATGAAGTCGCTCAGTCGTGTCCGACTCTTTGGGACCCCGTGGACTATAGCCCACCAGGCTCCTCCGTCCATGGGGTTCTCCAGGCAAGAATACTGGAGTGGGTTGCCATTTCCTTCTCCAGGGGATCTTCCTGACCCAGGAATCGAACCCACGTCTCCTGCGTTGCAGGCAGACGCTTTAACCTCTGAGCCACCAGGGAAACCCTATTAAAAGGTAAAGTTTTCATTAAAACGTGTTAAAAACAAGTGAAAGAGCAGTGAAGCAATTTGGCAAAAGTCACATGAAAGAAAAAGGTGCATGACTGGTGCGTGGAAACTGGCACAGGGACTAGAAGGCTGAAGGCCGCTGATCCTAAGGTGAGCTCTAAGTGAATGTGGCCGATAACCAAACATCACAGAGACCACGCTAACCAAAACAAATACACCCAGGAATAATAACAGTTCTCTTGTAGGGATGTTAAAAGGAACGAGTAGTCTTTTATTTCCTTCTGTGGATTCACAAGGCAGTGATATTACTGAAAGAGAAGTCATGGAAAGGTAACTCTTCAAACTGTAGTCACGTAGATGAGGTTAAAATGAAGTAAGCATGGAGGTTAAAAACCAATGAGTTAATTGAATACTAGGCCCTGGTTTGTTCAAG
The DNA here is from genome assembly GCF_014754425.2 of Oryx dammah. Taxonomy (NCBI): domain Eukaryota; kingdom Metazoa; phylum Chordata; class Mammalia; order Artiodactyla; family Bovidae; genus Oryx; species Oryx dammah. Next base: position 32,482,307 of record NW_024070195.1, on the reverse strand, counting down.
ATGTATTTATTGAGCACCTGAAAGTGAAAGTCATTCAGTCATGTCTGACTCTTTGAGACCCCATGGACTCTCAGTCCATGGAATCCTCCAGGCCAGAATACTGGAGTGGGTAGCCTTTCCCACCTCCAAGGGATCTTCCCAACCCAGGGATCGAACCCACGTCTCCCGCATTGCAGGCAGATTCTTTACCACTTGAGCCACAAGGGAAGCCCAAGAATACTGGAGTGGGTAGCCTAGCCCTTTCTCCAGTGTACTTGACCCAGGAATTGAATTGAGGTCTCTCCTGCATTGCAGGGGGATTCTTTACCAACTGAACTATCAGAGAAGCCATTAAGCACCTAGTATATGCCAACCACTGGGCCTGGAAGTGTATGTTATGCTAATTAGAAGTAAAGCAAGCAAGCAAACAAGAAAAAAAAAATGCTTCCTAAACTCATGGATTTACAGATCATGCTTATTTTTTTTTTAGTAAAGATGCATAATAAATAACAGCAGATGTTACAAAATTTTGATTTAAAATAAGTTAAACAAGTTAATGCTGAAAATCAGAGCTGAGTGATAAGTACCATAACTCGTACCCTGTGTTGAAAAGCACGTCCAGCTAACACCTTGGCGAAGGCTACACAAGGAAGGCACACACTACACTGAGGTTACTCATCTGGAAAGAGTCCCAAGACATCGCTACGGATTATGTAAAATATAAGAAAGAAATCTAAAGAAAATATCCCAACTAGTTCTGTCAGATATTAGCCATGATTAATTTCCAGCCTAAAGGCAAATCAAATTGCCTCCTAGTCTCTAAATCAGGACTTGGAGAAAAGCTCACGTTTCAGAACTTACCTAGCAGAGTCTCAGCTAACATATGCGTGCTTGCAGCATCTCTGGGGATGACCCATATGGGATCATTGATATTTACTTGAATATGCGTTTATCAGTCAGGGGGTTGGAATGAAAAAGATTAGCAAGTTAAACTGGGTAACTGGAGAAGAGAGGAACTGCTATGAAGTAATTTTTAGCAAGAGAAACAAGATGCAGCAATGTATAATATAGACCCATTTTTTATTTTAAGAAAAGCAACAATAGGGACAAACCTTGTATATGTTAAAGTTTCTATATATTTATACATATATAAGCTAAGTATACATAAGTATGTAAGTTATAATGTACATATATAACTTAAATAAGTGTAGCATCTAAGATAAAAATATAATTTGAAGAGGCATGATTTTTAAAAGTTTTAAATATCTATTTCTCGTTATAAAAGCTAAAACTTACTTGATAAGGATTAAGTTGGCAACTAAATTACACCTCACTGTAATTTTTTCAATGTTATTTTTAACATTTTTAAATGATATTAAAAATCTTAGCATTATTTTCAGTGCAGCATTTAACTTAGATTTAACCACTAGATATTTCCAGAAAAAAATTATGTTTCTGTTCTTTAAAGTGTATTTTAATTAACATTCATTTTCCAAGAACACTGATTTGAAAGGGCTATTTCACTTCCCTCTAGCGCAGAGAAAGGATCCCATTTAAACTTTTGAAGGGCACAGTAAAAAATAAACAAGTCTGCTGAACATAATTTCCTTTTTATTCCTTCTGAAAAGTTATGAAATAAAATCTATTATTTAATTACACTGGATCAAGAAACAGGAAGAAAAAGATGCACTTAAGTCACAACACTCCTAAAAGAATAAATTACTCTACTTCCTCTGGGAAGAAAAGTGTTTTAATATATGGATAGACATTGCCTAAATATTTCAAATCTACTTTCCTAAGGTGTGAAAGGCTTTCAACAAAAATCAACAATAAAACAGCCATGTAAAATTGAAGGAAGAAATTTAAAAAAACCTACTTGCTAGGATTGATTTATAAGTGTCCTGTAGTATTAAAGAATTTAGGTTTTGCTCTGAAATATTTCTATCAGTTTACTTTAAAAAAAAACACTCTGATATGCACAGCTAGAAAAAATTTTATTAGACAAGTAGGATTAATCTTTGCTGTGCTTGAGTAAAATTTACAAGAGGTACCAAATTTACTACAATGGCTATAGAAATAAGAATAAAGGCGTTCAGATTTTTTTAACATGCAGTAGGATTTTGGAGTTGGTCAGACTCTAGCAGGGCACCAGGCATATGAGCAGAGATGCACAGATCAGACTGGATCACTGCCTTCATATGATCTGCAGCAGAGATCAACAAGCTCTTTGTGTAAAGCATCAAATAGTAAATATTTTCAGCTTTGAAGGCCACTCTGTTGCATCTACCCAACTTTACCCAACTTAGCACACATCTAGCTACATGTTCTATGAATGAGCATGGCGGTGTTCCATGGAAATACCATTTAAAAAACAGGCAAAGGGCCGATTTCATCCACGTGTCTTGGTTTGCTGGCCCCCAGTCTAAAGTATTATGGAGAAAATATAAAAATGATACTGTGTTACAAAAACAACGCTATTCTATAAAGTAAAACAAAAGTAGCACTCAAAATCCAACAAAAACTTGAGTTTAAATACATGCTTCATATATGGAAATGCAGATACAGAATAGTTGGGAAAACACATGATTAGTTATATTAGCTATTCACAAGTTTCGATGTGATCTTATAAACTATTTTATTAAAATAGCTTTTAGAGCTTTTGATCTTTACTTGCAAAGTGTATACCTGTAAAATCCTATCTTCTAACACTTTTACACAGACTATAAGCACCTAAAACAAAAACTTTTTTCAAATAGATATTTGTACTCTTGAGCAACACACTAAATGCTGTATTTCTACTATAGTCTCCTGATATGATCAATAATTCTGCTGAATTATGGAGAATCACAACTTTAAGATGCATAATTAATTAAATATATTGACAGTGAGAAGGAATCCAGAATATAAATCCACAAAGAGCCAACAGCTTTAGATTTGTTACATTGAAATTAATTAGCCCTCCTCCCTTGAGAGATTTTCCCTTCCTTTGTATGTGTGGTCAAAAAGTTGGATGTCAGTCTCTTGATGTGTTGTTTATTTCTTCCATTTCAAAAGTGAGTTAATTTTAGCCAAGTCAATTTTAGCCAAGAAATCTCAACAGAGAACAGGTAGCTATTTCATGTCACATCTTACAGAAGCAAGACTAAAGCAAGCTCTGGCCTTCAATTTGTCTTCACTCATTCATTCTCTCAACAAGTATTGATCGAGTGCCTCCTATGCATTGTACTCTGTGCTAGGAACTTGGTTGCCATATTGAAAAAAATAGCCATGGTCTCTGTCTTCAAGGAACTTCCATTATGACCAGGAATGAAGAAATCTATACGTTAAAGATTTATAAGTCATAATGATATAAGGGAAAACTGGATTGTTGACACGGGAGACACCTATATTACACAGAGGTGTCAAGGAATGCCTCTCAAACATTTTAGACATTCACGCTGCGAGCTGAGACCCAAGGATGACAGGAATCTAGTCAATCACAGAGCACTCACTGGTGAGAGAGTGGTGAAGAGCAGCATGCAGGCAGGGGAAAAGATGCTGAAAGACCCTTCGACAGCAAAGAACTTGGCTTGAATGAGAAACTGAGACATGACGACAGTGGGTTAAAGCAGAATAAAAATGAACAAATGAGGACATGGAAGGGCAGTAGTCAACTCATGCTGGCCATTATAAGACGTGTGAATTTATTCTAAGTGTAATGGACACCACTCAAGAATTTTATGCTGGTTGACCACATTGATTTATCCAAATTGGGACCTTTTGTTACCATGAGGGCATTATGAGTAATTGCACCTGGATAACTGACTCAAATGAGATTGTCCTAAACAGAATAGCTACCAGGTCTGCCTGCATCTGAAGAACTCTTGCTGCTGTGAGGAGATGGGATGGCAGGGGGGCAGAGGTGAAGCCAGGAGGCCCTGGCTCCAGCCAGTCCTCTAAGGGAGGGTGGAAAGTGATGATGGCACTGGAAATGGAAGCAGTAGATGGGTATTTTGGAGGAAGACTCAACAGAACTTCTTGATGTTTCATCAATAAGTTTATTCAAGGATAGAACTGGCAAAATGTGAAGTACTACTGATAGGGATGAAGTAATATGTGGGGTATACCAATGACTAAACAATACTTTAGAACTTTTAAAGATACAATGATTCTACTACATAATATAAAACATTATAAAACTATAAACCAATATGTGCATACCATCTTCAGGAATTTTCCTTTTAACTAACCCCTTGTATACCCAAAGTAAACATTTATGCAAAGTACTAGCAAATGTTGATATTAAAAACAATTTTAAGGAAAAGTGATATCCTTAAGTAAAGCTAAACTCAAGTTTCCGGATATCTACTTCCTTAATCTACAAAGATAAATGTCCTCAAAAACAGATAGGTTTTCTTAGATTTGGAATACTTCATTAATTTACAAGTCTGTAAGTTCAAAGTTTAACTCAGATGCATTTCTTTATAAAACTTAAAAATTAATAAATTAAAAATGGCAAACTTTCCAAAACAGAAAGACACTTATGAAATGGAAATTTCAGAGAACACAAAATGCAAAGAGAAAACACTGTCCTTTCACTATTAAAAGACTTTTAAAAAGTCAAACTTACTTAAAAATTCATTTAGTCTAAGTCACCCTTATGGTGGTAACACAAGTAGAATGCCTAGGACATGGTTACTGCTTACTATCTGCCAAGAATAGGGAAGGCACTCTATGTAAGGTATTATTAGGGAAAACTTGCCTTTAGTGCTTAAGAAACTACTAGTACTAAGTTACATACATGTAACTATTTTTATTAAAGAATTATCCCATATTCAACATTTTGTGCTAAAAAGGACTTTACGAGATGGCATTATTCACCTTATCCTCTTAGGTATCTCTACCATTTAATATTAGAATATACCTTCAAAATATTTTTGCTGAATGAATGAATGAATGAATGAATGTGTACAGCATTATTCTAGAATTATTTCAACATGGTATAATAAATATGTCAGCATTTTACAAGTAATTTCAGAGTTGGAAAATAACTTGATTAAAGTCTCACAGTTACTAGGTGATGGCATCAGTAATAAATCCAGGCCTGCTGCTGGGCTGTAGGCCAGATTATCCTACACTGTCAACTGAAAGTATTAGCTTAGGTTCTCAGATGTGATTTCTTCAGTATGAAAACAGAGGCACCATCCCCTAACCAGATGAAGAGTTCTTATAAAGCATGCAAACTGGCATTTCACTTAAAAAAATTATTTTAGTGTTTCAAATGGCTAGTGAAGGATTTCTCAAAGCTTTAATAATCATATAGCTTGCTATCTCTAAGGTAGCCATTCTCAGTTTCACTCTGTGGATTATTTCATGAGAGGAAAAAAGAATGCATGGACCACCAACCCCCTATACTCACTTGCCACTGAAAAAAACCCTCATCATTACTCATGGGAAGAATGGCATCTGAGAAAATACTTTAGAAATGTCATTAAGTAAATTATTAATCCAGGCCATAAAACAGACTAGAGACACTGTCATATTACAAGCCTTAGAAGAAACCAGCTGGCAGACCACCCAGAGACTCCGAGGAGCCCATCAGCGGTCTGTGGGGACCACACTTTGAGAACCAGTGTTACAAGAAATGAAACTGCTTCCTCTTCAGTAATTCAGGAACTCAATTCCACCACCCCCCCCTTAGGGGAACACACTGTCCTTGTACGCCAAAAACATCAAAGTATTAAAGACCTCTAAATTCTTCTAAAATACTGTCATAACCCCAAACTACCTTGTTTATGGGATGCAGTTATACAGTTGTAATTAATAAGGCAGTGAACTTCTGTGTGAACATGTGTATCTGTATAGGATACACACATATAAATGCAGTCCTTACTTAGCTTTTTAGATTTCTGCTTTAACAGCGGAACCATCATCATTCTGAAAAAACAGAACTCACTATATAATACATGAATTTTATTAGATATACCTAACAGAGTCATTTTTAGGATATACTGCTAAATATTAAAAAACAACAACAAAAAGGGGCCAGAAGTATATAAGAATACTATCTTTGTGGAGATAGCTATATTATTTATATAATATACATACATATGTATGTGTGTATATACACACATATATATATCCGTCTATGAATATGTGCATAGGCATGTGTTATACAGGTTTCTCAGGTGGCTCAGTGGTAAAGAATCTGCCTGCCAATGCAGGAGACACAGGTTCCATCCCTGGGTTGGAAAGATCCCCTGGAGGACAAAATGGCAACCCACTTCAGTATTCTTGCCTGGAAAATCCCACAGACAGAGGCGCCTGGCAGGCTACAGTCCATGGGGGTCACAAAGAGTTACCACTGAGTGATTAAGGACACAAATACAATAGAGATGTATCAGTATCACATTATATTTTTAATTTGCATTTCCCTAATGACTAATGATGTTGAGTATCTTTGCACGTGCTTACTGGTCCTTCACAAATACAAGTGTTCTTTCGTGAAGTGTCTTCCTGAGTTTTCTGGTCCAGTTTTCATTGGATTGTCTGAATTTGTTTGAAGAAAATGAAAATGTCTTAGGCAGAACACAAAGGGGAATTAACACACATGCAAGGAAATGATTACCGTGAAATCTAAAAACAGGTCAGGGATAAAGGCAGGTGTTGACTGGAGAGTGGAAGAGTTTAAAATGAAATCGTAGAGGGGGTTCAGTTATTGTTGACAAGGTCCCAGGTACGACCATGGGAATTCTGGCTGAAGCAGGCTGGAGGACAGTATCATCAGAGCAGAGGAAATGAAAGTGAAAGACGGGGTATTGCAAGGATCATGTATATAACTATTGAAACGACCAAGAATTAAAAGAGGAGTATGATGGACAGAAGGAAAATGAACCAGATGTTTTAATATATCAGAGGGAAGAACCTAGGTACTTTTTATGGAATAATATTTTAGTCATAATAAGGAGGTGAAAAAAAAGGTTTTTTGAGGTGAGTCAGTGAGAGAAGATTTAAAACACATTTTCTGAAATGGGATAATTAATAGGGTGGGAGAATTATGTCATTGTGGAATTCTCAGTTTAAAAAAGTGTACTTAAAATAAGGTTGTTATGCTTTGCTTCGTCATATTTGATTCATTCAGAAATTTAAATTAATATTTTAAAAGATTTGGTTTCTCAGAGGTGTTAAGAGCTAAGAAAGATTGTTAAACAGATAGATGTTCGTACCCAGTTTCCCTGAAAGGTTGTCTAGAAACGTGCCGAGTCTAATTCCCAAATTATGGCATGAATATCCTTCAGTGGCCCTGCAAAAATTCAGTCATGCAAATGGCAGAATTCTGTACAGACTGCATTTCTCAGGAGATGATGACCGTCAATATAATTAAACACCGTTGACGCAGACACTCTTATTTAACCAAGTTTAAAGCAATAGCAAAACAGAAACCTCTACATAAATACAGCTCTTAGAAAATGCCCCCTTATTACTAACAGACATTACCTTAGTCCTGCTGTCAGGAGAGACAGACCCACAGACCGGCTGTACTCACCTCACGCTCCTGAGGAGATCTCCAGTGCGCCGGGCACTACGCCAGAGGCTGGGAATGCAGAGGAGACTAAAATGTGGTCCTCACCCTTCAGGAGGTCATGTTTTGATGTGCAAGACAGACCAGAAAAGGAGGGGTGGGAGAAGAGTACGAAGAAGGAGAAGAATGCTCTAGGCAGAAGAAAGTATAAGCAAGGCACAAGACCTAAGTATGTGTGGGTGAGTGAGTGAGTGAGTGAGGTGCAGGCAGAGAAAGTTGGGAGTAGGAGGGAGGGGAACGGGGAGAGAGCGGCAGAGAAAATAAGAAGTCAAGGATGACTTTATGGTTTGCAGTTTTATTGACTTGCTAAGAGGCAGTATCCTCACATGAGAAATTAAACATCAATAGGCAAAGAGGAATTTGAAGGATAAGCTAAGGAATTTGGTTTCAGATGCATATGTGAAGTGCTCATAAGTGTCTAAGACTAGAGAGCGGACCCAGACACATCATAACATAGACGATAATAAGAGCAGTGCCTGACATCAAGCATTTAGAGCCTATACAGTGTTCGACCTTGGGGAGCAAATGTATCTGAAAGGCCATGTTAGAAGCACCTGCAGAGATCTTTGAAACCTCACACATACATACACATTTCTTTTATTTAATCCTAAGGTCCAAACCCTTCTGACTCAAAGAAGGGCATAACTGTCATTGAGAAACATGGAGAAGCGTAGAGCACCACTCCAGCCGCTCTCCAGGTTCTTCATCCTTTCCCCCTCATTGTTCTTAGCTCCAGCCAAACTCATCATTCACTGCTTACTAATTTGTAAAGTTGTTCAAATGCACATATTGACACCTATCTATTTCTCTTGGCCTTGAATGGTTGCCCTCTTCACTTATCCATCTTTTCACTTGAAATCTTATTCAAAGCTCACCCCTGACTTCCTATCCATTATGAAGGTGTTTTTGCTCTTGTAAGAACATCTGCTCTCTCCTTCCGCTGAGTATCGAGCTACCTTGAGTTCTTCTCTGTACTGCACTTACTGCTGTAATGTTTCACAGAAACGAGACGAGAAGCATCAGGCAGGCAGGGTCTGTGTTGTGCTCATCTGTGCTTTGTTTTCCTTCAACATTTAGCACAAGTTTTAGAAGACTGAACTGGAACACATTCTATTCAGAAATTAGAAATTAGTGATACTTCTAAAACTAGCATTTATTACAATGTAGATCCATAATTTTTATTATTTTAAGTTTTTGCAATGTCATATGTGTAGAGCAGTTAAAAAAATCCAATATATATGAGTATACAAATCTATATTAGACCAATATTTTAAATAATATTCACATCTAAAAGAATTCTAGCCATGCTATTATTCACTATTCTGAATTGTTAAATTCTGAGTTACATTTCAAAATCAATTGTGGTACAGTAAGCTTTTTATACTGGAGGTGCTTTTTTGGCAAGGACTCAAATTCTAACTGAAGGGGATGCAACTGGGTGATATTATGTTGCATGAACATCTACACACTGTTAAAATGAAAGTGCTACTGCATATCTAAATTGTCTTAAAACAATTTAAATCCAATTTAAACAGTACTCAGAATCAATCTACTTCCAAATACAAAGTATGCACTTTTTCATGTGAATATACACTGTACCCTGTGTTTGCCCTGAAATATATGACAGGGCAAAGGGCAAAGGATGGATCATTTAACCTAATCATTCAGTCCAGCCCATGACAAACTCAAGATCACTGCAGCACTTTTTAAAAAAGTTGAACCATGTATCTTACAAAGTAATTTATAAAGTCCCTACAATATAAAGTAACACACACTATACTGTAAAAATTAAAATGATACATTAGTATACTGTAATAAATGCCAACTTTTTAAAAGCATAAACTAGAGCATGATGTAAATATTATAAAATAATCATTCTTAGATAAAAACAACCAACAAACATTAAAAGGGAGAACCAAAATAGTGCAGGCTTCTTAGGAGCGGACTTTATTTACAGCTTTTGTCTGTGGTTCCTCTATGTACTTCCCAGTGCCCGGAGCACAGCAGAGGGTCAATACATACAGAATATATTAATATAAAACACTGAATTAGAAACTGGGGAGATAAAGAGAATTACTGATCCTATCACCAGAAACATTACAGAGACAGTAAAACAAGGCAGCAAATTGTGAATATCCACAATAGCAGTACAAACAAAGGTATTACACATACTAAAGCAGAAAGTGTTAAACAACAGTATAACATTCTGAGCAGGGGGAGAGGGTGGGTGGGGTGACACGTTAAAGGCTGTGTTTATATATTAACAGCATGCGTTAGAAGGGGAGCTAGAATTGAAATCCAGGTATCACCACATGGACTAATTTTACAGTTGCAGGAAAGGACTGAGAAAAAAGGATGGATCTGTGGTCCTAATACTACTTAGATTTATAGACCCTTGTAAATTGGCACAGCATATTTGGCTTGGTTTAGGAAGCTTGGGAGGCAGAAAATGTAAATATGATTCATATAAGTATATGTAAACTATTGGAAGGAAACAGTATACGCAAAGTTGCCTCTGTATTTCCTAGAAAGTTCCTGTTAATTTTTTTTTTAAGAGTAACTATTTCAGCATTATACCAAAAGAATCTGAGATATATGAGTAGAGTGGGAGGAAACCACAAAAAAATCCACAGTTTAACAAAATTATATTTTGTAGAGAACCCTTTAAAAAAGTCACCGAATTGGTTTTATTTTTTGAACAATATCTGAACGGTAATATTGAGCCACCTTCTCTGAAGGTTTTAGGTCACTTTGTTTTCGTTGTTTAGTCGCTAACTCCTGTCCGACTCTTCGTGACCCCATGAACTGTAGCCCACCAGGCTCCACTGTTCATGGGATTTCCCAGGCAAGAATACTGGAGTGGGCTGCCATTCCCTTCTCCAGGGCATCTTCCCAACCCAGGGACAGAACTTGGCTCTTCTGCATTGGCAGGCTGATTCTTTACCACTGAGCCACCAGGGAAGCTCTACTCCAGCACAAAGGGACAACACAGTAACTCCATTCCTCCTGCTCAATCATGCCTAGAAAGGAGACTACCAGTAGCTACTGGCAGCAGTATGTGTTAACTGCTGAGAGAGGGAACTTGTTCAGTTTCCTTCAGCAAAGTTATTCAACAAAGTAGTCACATGTCAAAGAGCCATCAGATCAATGCCATGTATCAATACACCATGTTCTGCTGGTACTACAGTTTCCAAGAAAGGACTTCTAACAGGTTTTTAGGTTACTGAATGCATAGAGGAAAAATCTGCTCATTTTCCTTGGCTATGAATCTACTAGCATATCATTATTTATTTCATATAATCTGGAAATTTAAGAGGAAAAAGATCACTGCTTATCCAACAAACCCATTTTATCCAAGCAACAGTCACTATCCAGACAGGAGTTAAAACATGTTGAAATTTATGAGAATTTATAGACCTTCCAGATCAAAAAGTATTTCTCATCTTTTCAGACCACCCCAAAGCCAGTCTGTAAACTACAGGATCAATCTATTCTAATTCAGTGTTCAGAGACATAAGTTTCTGCTGAAGGGGTTGCATGCATGGACAACAGCTGGGAAAACGAAATCCTTTCATCTCAAAATGGAAGCAATTTCTTTTTACAAACTGGAGTGATGACATGGAAGAACTGTCACAACCAGTGTACAGCAGGACGCCCGCAAGTTCAAAACCACCAATGAAATCACAGGAAATGAAGCAGATGTATAAACAGCAAACATCTGAGCCACACAACAAATTTCCTATTCCTATGTCTTCTCTTGCCATTTATTCTTAACATAATTAGTATGTTCACTATACTTAAACATGATAAAGAGTAGTAAACTCATGATTGAAAAAGAAGTTCTCAGTATTTTATTTCTGCCTACTCTTCTAGAAAATGAAATGAAGAAAAGTGGATAAAGTAATAGAAAGATATGTATCTTTATTTCAGGCAGGTTCTTATTTGGCAAGAGTTTCAAGTTTTATTGAATGACAGGAATAACAAAGCCCTGGTTAGAAGACATATGGGAAATCCACATTTTTCTTTATTTTGTAGGACAGTGAACTGAGGATTCTGGAGGTCAACATCAAGAAGCTCTAATCTACATTTTAAAATCGTTGTTCAGAAACATTTAGAAAAAGCTACAAATGTCACAAGTGAGGAAACTACCTAACCAAATAACTTATTATTTGCCTGTTTTTGCTTTGCCCAGTGGTATCCGTTAAAGACTGTTAACCTGCAAACTCAGTCCTTTCTAGGCATGGAGCCAATGCTATCTTCTTAGGCATCAGCCAGAAAGGGTAAAAGAGAGGTAAAAGAGATTACCTCCCTTTATAGAGCTGGCTATCAAGCACTAATAAATTCAGGTTTAATTCAGGGAATACCAACAGCCTCTGAATTTTTTCTGTAGGTCTAGGCATCAGGCATCTTTGTCCGATTAAGCAATATATACTAAATATTAAGCAGTATATATCAAGTTAAGCAATATATGCCAAACATCTAACACTGCAAGTAAGATCACCATTATTTGAGCACTAAAAAATATATATATACTGCCAATTAAACTGATACAATGCTTTCTTATTGGTGCTACTCAAAATTCGGGCCCTGATCAGCACCAGACCACAAACTGCTGTCAGTATTCAGCAAAATAAGAGAAAATGAGTGTTTAGAAACTTTTATAATATTGTGACATCACTATGATTTTTTTAGTATATTTTATAAATGTGGGAAAGGTAAAAAATACCAACAATAAAAATAAAAACCAGACTTTTACTCCAAATAGTTTAAGAAGCACGGACTTAGAACTTTGACTCTTCTGAATCTATTTTTGATGCCGAGTCATCTGGACTCATGTTCCTCTGTTATCAAGGCTGCTCCACAATCAGCTCCTGGGTTTTAATCTCAGACAAGGAAAAGCACTCTTCAAACTTGGATCCCCTCCCCATCTTACCAGAAGGATTCAGACAATGACAGCTGTGTCACTATACATCACTAACCATTCAAACATCAGAAAGCTCAAGGTTAAAGAAAATAATCTCAGAGTTCAGAAAACAATGGTATCATTTATTACTCTGTCATCTTTAAAATTTCTTGATGCTCTCAACTCTTTATTTTTCCCAATACAAGTTTGAAAAAAATTACTTTGCCCCCATGTCTGTTTTTGTCCCTTGTAAACAACATTCTGGCTGACATCTCAGCAGACACTCTTCATTATCTACATAGAAGATGTGTGGGGAGTTCACAAGCAGCATTATTTAAATATACAGATCTCTGGAGCCCAAACAATGTAATTAATCACATGAACTCAACGCATTCTAGAAGCTCAATTTTCTCCATCTTATATTTATATTGATTTGAAAAATTCATTAACCAAATTATCCTAATATCTAAATATGCCCTATTCATTAATTAGGCATTGCCAAAAGTTTAGAGGACATAGTCTACTCTTGGATGTTATTAATGGCTACTTTTTGTTTCCAAGTTATATATAAAAGCCATACACGTTTATCATGGAACGTTTGGAAAGTACAGAGAAGAACAATAAGGATAAAAATCACCCTTAATCTGAAGATCAAATTAATTATAATTAGTTTATAAATTGGGTAAGTCTAGGGTGAAAATAGACTACTCAATAAAACAATTATTTTATTTGAAAAACTAGGAATCAATGTTTTCCTAACTTCACTTATGAGAATCATTAAAATGTTTCTTAAATGAACATAGAATTCTAAGAAATCTTAGAAAAGCAACTGGGCTTCAATCATCACATTATACTCCCACACCTAAGATACATCGGGGCATCATGTTGTAACAACTCAGCTAAATAATTTTAGAAAATACCTAAGATCTTACAGCTTGTGGAGTTTGTGTCTTTATACTTAATTTTGAGAAGAGCAGGAAAAACAGATTAACTGAAATTCTGAAGAGAACTTTAAGATAGCAGTTAGATACAAATTCACCAAAAGTCACTCCATACTGACAAACAGGAGTAACTGGTCTAAGAGTACACAGATGGAAGAGAACAGAAAAGTAGGATGCATGATGGCACCAGCTTGCTGAAATGTTACGGGCAGGTACAGTTTAATGAATTCACTAGTGGACAAAGTGCAATTAAACTCAAAGGAGCTAATAGAAATGGCATATTGATGAATTACACAAAATAATTTAAAAATCATATGGTCTTTTATCCAGTACTCAAAATGTTGCTGAAATATGGGTAACAAATGTGGATGAGAAAAGCAAGCTCCAATATTTACCTTATTCCACAAATAAACATCAATGTACATCACAGATTTAAGCATAAAGTCAATAACCATAAAAATATCAGAAGAAAAACCTGAGAAAGAATTTTTATGACTATGGGATACACAAAGATTCATCGGACAAAGCATGAGAAGTACAAATAATCCAATAAAAACAGGCAGAAAACCGAATAGATATGTCACAAAGTGAGACACATGAATGGCCAATAAACATATAAAAAGATGCTGAATATCATTCATCATTAAGGAATTAGAAATAAAAATCACATGAGATAACATTACATATCCACACTACTACTACTACTAAGTCGCTTCAGTCGTGTCTGACTCTGTGCGACCCCATAGATGGCAGCCCACCAGGCTCCCCCGTCCCTGGGATTCTCCAGGCAAGAACACTGGAGTGGGTTGCCATTTCCTTCTCCAATGCATGAAAGGGAAAAGTGAAGGTGAAGTCGCTCAGTCGTGTCTGACTCTTCGCAACCCCATGGACTGCAGCCTACCAGGCTCCTCCATCCATGGGATTTTCCAGGCAAGAGTACTGGAGTGGGGTGCCATTGCCTTCTCTACTAGAACATATAAAATAAAAAGACTATCAAACCCCAAAAAAGCTAGATACAAGAGCACATTCTGTATAATTCCATTTATATGAAATTTAAGAAAACACAAGTTAATCTATGGTGACAGAAATTGCCTGGGGGCAGCAGGCAGGTTGTGACTGGAAATGAGAATTTCCTTAAGGAATGCAAATGTTAGTCCGAGTTTGGGGTGACAGTTACATGGTAATGAAGAATTGCCTAAGTTCCCTGAACTGAGGAACTAAAATGTACATTGCCTTGTGCTAATTTTATATGCACAAATATGTATATTAACACATCACATACATATATGCATTTATATACACTATCTCTCTACATATAACATATATATAGTCTAACAGAAAGACTGAATTTTACTAAGTCTTCTTTGCACAAGTAATTTAATCAACAAACATACACTGAGTTTCTAGCAGATGCGACATTACTTGTTTTTGTGTTAAACATGAACATATCTTAACCTGACTTAAATGTTCCAATACAAATACTATGTTTAAAGTAAAATACTCTGTAAATCTCCCTCCTAAGGAATGGTAACTTGTCAGTTCTCTGATGACAACATTGTTCAGTGCTTTTTCTGCATCCAAGATATCCCATATTTTTTTTTAAATAGAATAAACTCCTATCTGCAAAAATGAAAACTACAAGTATAATACTTTAATAATTATTAATGTTTGCTGTCAATTACTCTCTATTTATGTGCTTATATATTTTCAAATACTTTTCTAAAGCTAGATAGTTAACCAAGGTCTGAGAAAACAACTTGTATAACAGATTGTTGAATCTTGGTCACAACTGAAATGGTCGTATACTTGGATGGTTAGAATTGACCTTGGCTTCTCTGCCTAAATGGTGTTTGTGAGCAATACTTAGGTTTCCACAGACTAGAACATTTTCAACAAAACAGTGCTAATCACTTGCAAGAGAACCACTGAATTTCAAAATTTTTCTTTGGTAGAGAAATGCTTACTGTCTCCCACCTAGATTGTTATGCTTGAGTCATTTCATTATCTGCTGCATTTTCTTGATAGGAAATTCCATTTCATGATAGCAAAAATCCTCAATGCTGTTGTTAAAGATATTTCAAAATTATGTGCTATGACAAACTCATGTGCTTCTTTGTCATTTCGAAATATCTATGTATAATACAACTGCAAGTTCCAGGCAGAAGAAAATATTACTAAACATACAAGACATACCAAAAGTAGGCAAAATATGGTCCAGAATGTTCCGATTTTTCTAAATTTCTTAGTTCTTCAGAATTTAATTAAAGGAAAAAGTCATCTTGATTTAAAGTTCTCTGAATCATTTCTTATCATAAATAATAATGATCTAAAGTTACTGTGCTTGCATGTACCTAGAATTATAATAAATGCCATGTGTCAAAGAGGGTATTACTAGAGTAATTTTCATTATCTATAGAATTAGTTCCCACAATACATTTAATGGCCTGTTATATGTTTAGCTGGCAAGTATCTACATCTACTAACCCATAATTTTATATTAGAAAATTATAGATCAACCTACTGTTTTTATTTTTACATCCAAAATATATTAATTGTGGCACATACAGTCAATAAATGAGCCATTATTTCTCCAAGGTGTATAAAATACATACATAATGATGCCCACTGCATTAAATTTCCCTGCCAAACAGGAAAACAATTAAAGTTGTGTTAACTATAAAATCAGGATTACATTTATTTTAATAAAAGCAAAAGATTTACCTTATTTTTTTTTTCAACTTCAGATATGCAGTTATGTGAATGGTAACCCAATGCTGACTGTATAAAATATGAACTACGCAGAGGTTTTACAGCTGGTTTTGATCAGCTTCCTTTGTTTAACATTAAAAGTTAACTTCCAGAAGATACATACAAGCTACAGGTAATGGTTACCAGATGGAGATGTTCTTCCTGTTACTGTGTCTGATATCATAAAGAATACACCGTAAGAAGGGGAAAAAACAACAATGTGGGCAGAGATTCTGATGTTTTCTGTGATAAAAAATAGGCTCTTCCCAACTAACGCTGGCCAGCAAAGTCAAAGACTCTTTACCATCAGAATGCTGCTGTACTGTTATAAGAGTACAATAAGGTTATATTCAGCACACATGGCAAAACTTTTACAAAATTTACATAAACACTGTTAATTATTAGCTCTTCTTTCCTGTCAAAA
Source organism: Oryx dammah (assembly GCF_014754425.2). Classification (NCBI taxonomy): domain Eukaryota; kingdom Metazoa; phylum Chordata; class Mammalia; order Artiodactyla; family Bovidae; genus Oryx; species Oryx dammah. The sequence goes on along the minus strand of NW_024070195.1, from coordinate 32,465,751 downwards.
TACTTAAGTTGCAGCCTACGGAGTAACATTAATGTTTTATTACTCACAATCAGTTCAGAACAAAAGGTTTGCTCCCCACTGCATATGCCAGGCACCCACGCCATGTCCTGCAACCAGCTAACTTACCGTCAAGCCCTGGGAGTCTAAACGCCCTGTTTCCTACTAGGGGCTCCAGCAAGAGTCTCTCGGCCCCAAGCTATTGCATGTACTGATATTAGGCTATTATCTGAAAACAGCATGAAAAATAAGATCAAAACTTGGAAGAGACTCTCAATTTCTTTTAAATGTGATCTCATAGTTTAGGTTTTTAAATTTCATTTCCTTTCGCTTCAAGGATGCTTATTTTCCTCAAAATGAAATACTCATTTTTCTCGAACTATTCTCCTATCTATAACTTCCACTATCTGACTCCAAAATTATTTCCAGTCTCTATGAGATCAGATATCACTAATTCCTAAGCCAGCACAAAAATCATTTCCTTCATAAGGCTTTTCCTGATTCTTAGAGGAAGAATTAATTTTTCCCTCATTGAACAACTATAACATCTCATATATTACATCTTCATTAGTAGTATATTCATTTCATAATTTATCATATCCTCTGCTGGACTATATATAACCTCTCTAGTAAGGCAGACGGCATCCTATATGGTACTTTTCAAAGGTTTTAGCCCTCACTGTACCCCTAAAGTTCAATATAAGACATTCTGATGAACTCAATACAGTTGAGCAAAGGAAAGACTTAAAATAAGGTATTACTTTGCTTTTTGAGACTGTCTAAATTATAAAGTGAAATAAACATTAAATCATTTTGTAGTATACTAACATATGTTGAGTATCAGAAAAGTAAATCATACTATATTAAAATTCTTATTCTAAGTATATCCAACAAAAATATGCTCATCAAAATACCTGTACAAAAGTAATATTAATAATAGCTCTAATTGGATTAACCCAAAAATTTACTAAAATTAAATCTGATAAGTTAATTGTGCTGAATTTGTACAATGGATGCAGCACTATTTTACAATAGCTAGGACATAGAAGCAAGCAACCTAGATATTCATCAACAGATGAATCGATAAAGAAGTCGTGGTACATAATACACAATGGTATATTACTCAGCTATAAAAAGGAGTGCATTTGAGTCGGTTCTAATGAGGTGGATGAACCTAGAGGCTATTATACAAAGTGAAGTAAGTCAGAAAGAGAAAAACAAATACTGTATATTAACCCATATATATGGAATCTAGAAAGATGGTACTGATGAACCTATTTGCAGGGCAGCAATGGAGATGCAGACAGAGAGAATGGACTCATGGACAAAGAGGAGGGTGGGATGAATGGAAAGAGTAGAACGGAAACATATGCATTCAGTTCAGTTCAGTCACTCGGTCATGTCCAACTCTTTGCGACCCCATGGACTGCAGCACGCCAGGCTTCCCTGTCCACCACCAACTCCTGGAGCTTGCTCACACTCATGTCCACTGAGTCGGTGATGTCATCCATTATGATATGCAAAACAGATAGCCGATGGGAATTTGCTATATGACTCAAAGCTCAAACCAGTGCTCTGTGACAACCTAGAAGAGTGGGATAGGGGACGGTGGGAGGGAGGTTCAAGAGGGAAGGGACATATGTACACCTATGGCTGATTCATACTGATGTATGGCAGAAACCAACACAGGATTGTAAAGCAATTATCCGGCCATTAAAATAAATTTAAAAAATTATACAATGGAATGCCATTGAGCACAGGAATAAATAACAATTGATCACAACTATTGTGATGAATCTCACATGATGAGTAAAAGCAGCTAGATTCAGAAGAATATACACTGTAAGCTTTCATTTATATTATTAGATCAATTAGAATAATACTTATCAGGTTCAATAAACTCCTCTCTTGATACCAAACCCTCTCTCAGTCTTTGACAGTAAAGAGAATGCTGATAACAGTTATGCTGGGATGATGGGCACCAACTAGGACTTCCTGAGCAAGCCAGGACGTGTCACATTTTACAGCAAAAATCCTCTCGAGCTTAAGTATCACATCTGCCTTCACTTTCTCATCTCCAATTCTCTGGGTAATTATTTTGAAAAAGACTTTTTTTCTCTCACCATTGAATTGGACCTATTTTTGTCACATCTTATTAAATGCAATAATCAAGTTTCCAGTTGGCTCAAGGAGTAAAGAATCAGCCTGCAATGCAGGGGAAACAATACGGGTTTGATCCCTAAGTCAGGAACATTTCCAGGAGAAGGAGATGGCAACCCAATCCAGTTATTCCTGCTGGGAAAATCCCATGAACAGAGAAGGCTTGAGGGCTACAGTCCACTGGATCGCAAAGAGTCGGACAGATGCATGACTAAGCAGACGCATGCACTTATGATTTAGACTTAAGTCTTCATTTTAGTCAACTTCTCACCAGGATCTGAAACGTCTTCTCCTTTGGCTACTAGGATGCCATACAGCTCGGACGTATGGGCCACCTGGCTCTGTCTTTATGGCTTTAACCTGTGAATGTTGGGATACCTCCCGCGGCCACTCTCCAGTCATCTCTCTTTTTTCTCTTCTCTTCCTAAGTGATCTCATACTATCTTATGACTTTAAATATCATTTATACGCCAATGACTCCAAAATTTTTATCTTTAGTGCCAATCTCTCTCATGAATTCAAGTCCTCTATTAAACTGCCTACTGGAGTCCTTCACTTAACTGTCAATGACACTACTATACAAAGGTTCATATAGTCAAACCTATGTTTTTTCCAGTAGTCATGTATGGATGTGAGAGTAGGATCATAAAGAAGGCTGAGCACTGAGAATTGATGCTTTTGAACTGTGGTGTTGGAGAAGACTCTTGAGAGTCCCTTGGGTGGCAAGGAGATCAAACTAGTCAATCCCTAAAGGGAATCAACCCTGAATATTCACTGGAAGGACTGAAGCTGAAATTCCAATACTCTGGCCACCAGATGTGAAGAGCCAATTCATTAGAAGACTCTGATGCTGGAAAAGATTGAAGCCAGGAGGAGAAGGGAACAACAGAGGATGAGATGGTTGGATGGCATCACAGACTCAATAGACATGAGTTTGAGCAAGCTCTGGGAGAAGGTGAAGGAAAGGGAACCCTGGCGTGCTGCAGTCACAGGGTTGGACACGACTAAGCGACTGAAGAACAGCTACTTAACTTTAACACAATCAGTGAATTTAACATATAAACGCTAAATTTTGGCCCCAAACAACTATTCATCTAACTGCTCAGACAAACATTCTAGACGTCAGTTTGATTTCTTCCTTATCTTCACATCTAATAATCCTGTCTGTGAGCAAGTCCTGCTGATGACCATACCTTCAAAATAAAGCCAGACTGGATCACTTTTCACCACCAGTGTGAGCTACCACAAACCACATGAGAAGCTTCTTAACTAGTTAGTCTCCCTGCTTCCACTCCTACAGCCAGCTACAGTGATCTTTTAAAAACCTTAAATCATCAAGAAGGTTCTGGGGATTCATTGTACAACAATGTACATGTGGTTGAAAATACTGTACTTCAAATTTAGAAACTGTTGGAATGATGAAGTGAAAGAATTAGTGAATTTACTTCCCTGGACAAAAATACTTATGAAACCCATGTGCTTGGTTTTAAAGTCAAATTCTAGAAGATAAATAAAATACCTGTACCTGAGAGCACAAATCCATTCCCTACTTATAAACTTCAGTAGTTTCCCATTAGACTTCGAACAAAATGCAACTCCTTAGCAAGACTTATCAAAGTAATTCAAACCTTTTAAAAGCTTCTGTCCTATACAAAGTTGAAAAGTGAAAAGTGACACAGAGAAACACAATGCCTACATAATCATGACCTTGCCTACATTTTACACCTCCTCTTCTAGCATTTGACCCCACTTCCTCCACTCCAAACACCCTGAGATTTCTGTTTCTGAAACACATTTCAGTCTTAGGAACTTTATACCTCCTGTTCACTCTGTCTGGAATGATCTTCTCCTAAACTGCTGTATGGTACTCTATTTAACATTATTTACTTTTTTGCTCAAATTTCACCTCCCTCAAAGTAATCTAACTTTCCCTTTCCCTCTTCTTATCCTTCATGATTTTCTTTATAGCAGTTAACATTATCTATTCATTTACTGACATTATTTATTCATTTATTATCTTTCTTGAACACCAAAGAAATTATCTTTATTATTTATTGATTTATTGATTCTTTTATATTATTTATTCATGTATTATCTTTCTTGAATACCAAAATACAAGCTCTGTGAGGGCAGAGGCTTTGTGTGCCATTATATCCCCAGTGCCTGAAACAGCGCTTTCGCAAGTTTCATCAGTAAACCTTTGATGAATCACTGAATGATGGAACCCCTGTGAAGCCAACAATTCCATCCAGTCTAACTCTACCTTGTTATACACAGTATAATTGAGGAGACCGGATTTTACTTATATCAGAATCCACATAATTATACACTATTTTTAACAGAGTTCTACCTTAGGAGTAGCAATATAAAATTGCAGTAGTTGTAGAATATTTTACTCTTGGGCCTGATAAAACATTAAACCAGAAACTATTCTAACATAACTGCCTGTCCCAGCCGTTTCAGCCAATTTTTGCACCTGGAACAGAAAGGGAAAAAAGCCAGGTGAACTTTCACTCAGTTACATGTAAGTGTGATGCCTTTCTTTTAATTTTATTTGGGTTTCTGAATGAAGCAAGTGATTTGAATAAAAGTGGTGCCAACGAGCTTACACAGTAGAAAAGCACAACATGCACTGTCTTTAAACTTCTGGAAAAAAAGTGTAATTTGAAACTTTACTGTCTTGATTTAAAAGAGAAAAACTGAAATATTTTATTAAGCATTCTGAAATATCTCTACACAGAGAATCACTATATTTATGGACATAATTTACTACTGCTCCAGTTTTCATTCAACTTAGTGTATGCTAATATTCTGAATTAAAATTTTCATGCCATTTAAATCAAAGGAAAACTATGTGCTCCACAATGGTTACCGACTTCATTACTCATTTTTGCTTTACCTGACAAGGTCCTTTCACGTCACATGTGTTAAGAGTACAATTAAAGGGACTGGGCACCACTTTTCTAAGAACCGGGTTGATCTGGAGCTGAACTTGATAACCCTGAAAACACAACTTGAGAAATGTACTGTATATCTTTAGTCTTATCATTTCTGTTAACCAAAACATTATGAAGGCCTCATTAAACACCTTTTTCCTGCATCAAAAATAGTGTCTATCAAATAGCAGACGATAAATAAATTTAAGTTATGAATATTAATTATATAATAAAGATGTGTTGTGCTATGTATAAAAAATAGCTTATGAGACAGAGTTCCCCTTTCAAAGAAAGTTCTTCAGTTCAGTTCAGTTGCTCAGTCATGTCCAACTCTTTGCGACCCCATGAACCCCAGCACGCCAGACCTCCCTATCCATCACCAACTCCTGGAGCAAAGTTCTTAGATTACCTAAAAGCATAATTATTATTAACAATAAATCTAATTCAATTATGATTACCTCCTATGTTTAAAATGTTTGATTTTTACTTATGAGAAAAATCACAGTTCATTGAAAGATACATTTTGTTACTCAAACACTCTGAATCTGTAGCGTATTAGGAATGACTTGAAATTTACTCTTTGTCACTGACTTTGTAGATACTTAAGCAAATTAAACATTCAAACTTATTTAAAATTTTCAACTTAAACCAATAATATCATTCCCTACATTCATGAAATATATAAAAAACAAAATGAATAAATTTCACTATTTGCACTGACCACCTGGATTTCTGGTTTAACAATTGCTTACTACCTAAATAAATTTTCCCCAACTTATATACATGTTTACTTAACTGCAGATAATTTGATACTAATCTTCTAGATCTTTAAACTTTATTACCAGAAAGACTGGAGTACTTAAATCATCCTTAGGACTTCACAGGAAATAGTAAACATATAATATCACAAGGTCACTCAGATTATACAGCATGGTAACTATAGTCAATAATACTGTATTGCAAGCTTGAAAGTTGCTAATAGAGTAGATCTTAAAAGTTCTCATCACGAGAAATAGAAAAAAAAATTTTAACTATGTATGGTGACAAATGTTAACTGGACTTAACTGTAGTGATCATTTTGCTATTACTATGTTGTACATGTGAAACTAATATAATGTATGCCAAATAAACCTCAATAAGAAAATCAGAAACAACTCAATCTTGCTTCATTTCTGTCCAACGAATAATATCAAATCTTCAATACTTACATAATTAAATGTGATTTGTTACCTCTGTTGCCTAGGAACCAAACTCACATAAACAAAATCATCCCCTTGGACTTGAAGGAACTGTGTACATAACAAAGCACTGGGGTCTTAAGAATTTTGGTTTTAAAATCCACCTAAGTTCCTCTCACCTTTAAAACTCTATCCTTCACTGAGTTTTGCTGTGGTCAAAACAGCCTCAGCAATTGAGTCATGAATATAACTAGGAAAAACTATCTCACTGGTGTTGAAAATAGGAGTTATTGATTTGTGAACAGGTGCACTGCTTAAAAACATGTTTTTTATAATTCTAATTCTAGAGCTATTAATAATTAAATAGTTCCAGAGCTATTAATAACTATATTTTGATATTTAAGATATCAGGAAGAGTGAACACTAGGTGTCAGTGTAAGAAATGGAAAAATATTTTTAAAAACTTGATTCCAATCAGGTGTATAACAAAGAAATCAAAAACAGCTGTGACCACATTTACTTATAATTGCATAATTCATTTAACAAGCCAATCTTTCTTTCAAACAAAAATTCCTGTTCCAAAACTATCAAGAGTTTAATATCAGATTAAGCTGATTATTAGAAGTTACAAGTCTTTTTGTAACTTCAGTTACATAAAGCACAGCAAGTAATTTTACTTTTATGGATACATATTTTGAAAAATAGTGTTAAATACAGGTATAAGCCTAGAAGTATTATGTTGCACGATTTCAGTTGGTGGAAAAACTATTTTAAAAAATAATAAAGCTGGATGATTAATTTTAAAATATTGAATTTTAACTTTTTCTCTGAAATCTCCTACATAAATGCCAAGGTATTAGAAGGTAAAACGCATAAGGGTTGATTCACAGAAAATAGAACACGGGAAGGATGTCTGACTCTCCCCTAATCTTGGCACCAAGAGGTTATAACTTAAGGCGAATCTGTTGCTACTGTTTAGTCGCACAGTCGTGCCCTCCTCTTTTGAGACCCCATGGACTGCAGCCTGTCAGGCTCCTCCGAGCGTGGGTTTTTCCCGGCAAGAATACTGGAGAGGGTTGCCATTTCCTTCTCCAGAGGATCTTCCCCACCCAGAGACTGAACCCACATCTCCTGCATTAGCAGGTAGATTCTTTACCACTGTGGCACCCAGGAAGCCCAAGAATGCTAATACTGATAATAAAAATTGCATCTATTAACTCTAACAATATTTCAGATAAAAAGCTTTATATTTGGTAAAAAGCTTTCTCTTCCGAGTAAAGACTGGTTTTGAAAGATCATTATTAGCAATACAATAATACATATAGGGCCTCATATTTTAAAAGGTATATTCATATTAAATAAATGATTCTGGCCCAATAATAATTATACAATAAATTAGCACAGTGCTCATTTTGGGGGCTTGGACTTTCATTTCTGTCCTCTGAACCCTCTCTCACTGACCCATTTATGCATTTCTCTGTACTATCTCTCCAACTCCATGTTGCTACCTACTTTGTAAATCTTTCCATGTGTTTTTCAGGCATGTTGGGTAACTTTTTCATACAATATTCTGCAAGTTATTCACTTGTGGGAAAGGGAAAAAACTAAACATAGTAGTCACGATAAAATACAAAATGCTGGGACTTGAAAAATCATTTAGGAGAGCATTCAAGGATTTGATGGAGAAAAATAAATGCTTTCAGTCAACACTGTGCTCCTGTTTTCACTTTCACTTCTAGTTAAGTTACGATTTCGAATTGCAGTCATAAGATGAGAAAGCATGAAGTTTATGGAAGTCTTCTATGCCCCAGGATTCAAACAAAGGTAATTTAGACCACTTTGTATCTAACAATTTCTTCTCAGGGATATAATGTTAGATGGGAATAGACAAGGAAGGAACAGGGAAATCCACATATAACAAATTATCAAAACTGATACCTAAGAATTTTAAGATATCTAAGTATACCAGAAGAGAGAGGTAGGAGAAATCAGGACAGAACTGTATGTAGCATGATATTCAAAGTCAGGAAGGTGGCCCCAGAAATACATCCAAGCTCTCTTTTGGCTCTTTAGTGTCCCTGCCTTCAACACTGTGTTATTCCCATTGTATAGATTTATGATTAAATTTATGGCTGGCATTAATGAAATCATGTTTTCATCAACAGTTGAAATCATTTATATAAATCATTTTATATAATGCCTATCAAGTAGGTACATTCCTACAGATGAGTAAACCAAGTTTCAGAAAGACTAATCCTCAAGGGTGCACAACTAGCAAGTTATGAAGCCAAAATTCAAACCCAGGGATATGTCTCCAAAAGCTTTCCACTCTACCAGCATTTCCCAACTGAAGGTTCAAAAACTCTTGTGGGTTTTGCAAAAGTAACCAGGAGAGTCACAGAACAGTGATTAGTAAGAGAATATGTCAAATTGGTATATCTGAATGTACTAAGAACTCATACTTCTATTAATTTTTTATTTAGATAAACATTGATATCTGTCATAACAGATTTGATTGATATTTTGTGTTGAATTAGTTTATTCTTACAGATATGGGATTTAATTTATAGACAAAATAGATTACTGTTTACAGATAGCAAATATAGTACAGAAACCTGTCACCATCCAACTCAGAGGTGGTAACATTCCTGCCTAAATATTAATATTTCAACATTCTTCTCCAAACAAACCTTTCTGGAAGTGTCATCTTGAGTCCTTCACTGTCCTATATAAAACAGCCTGGTTATTTGATCCACTTTCCTGACTATGCTGCTTTCTGAAATTTGCAATGCCCCCAGCAACCAAGAGAATTACATACAAATTTCCCGGTTTGAAATTTAATGACCTTGAATATCTAGTCCCAACCTTTTCATTCCTTTCACCAGTACACATTTAAGAAACATTTATATTCCAACTAGAAATCCACATAGCTTGATCAAGGAGATTTCATATAAACCAATGGCTAAATTTGAGTTCTGGGCAATTTATCTGACATTTAAAAATTGGAATCCTACTCCTGACGACATCTAGAATTTAATTTCTTAAAGCCAATGATCAACAAGCAGCAAATGGTAAATTCCCAGAAAAGTTCACATTTTAAATACCTTTTCTGAGTATGTTTTAATCTCTTCTTTCTTAACATTTAATTACCTTTGTCCAGAGATCTATCAAATGATGCCACTTTAACGTTATAAAATTATCCATTGGGCTGAGAATTTTTTACTGGTTATAATGACCATTTCTCACGTTGAAGAATGTTACTTTTTCTTTTTACAGATTTAAAATATGGGATATCTTTAACGGAGACTTGATACTGAAGTTTTATTTTCCACATGAAAAGAAGACTCTGCTTTCTTATCTTGGGGCTCCTCTCTGCTAACCATTTCTTTTTGTTCACTATTCTCTGCGAACCTTCTGCAGAATATGAATCTGTTCTGGAAGCAATACTCTTCACTGCAGAGAATCACAGAATACTCAAAATTAGAAGGGACCTTAGAGATATATAGCAAATTCAACCACTAAGTATCCATAAAAGAATCAGAATTTTTCATCCTCCCCAAACTCTCTGAAGAAGAAATCATTTGAATTTCACATCTCCTACTTTATAACCTATGTGATTTTTGTCAAGTTGCTTAATCTTTCTGTTCTTCAGTTTCTATGCCTACAAAATGAAGATATTTTTTACCTCCCCAGGTTTATCGTAAATATTAAGTAAAATGTTGATTTTAAGAGATGTCATTTCATCAATGTGTGCACAGATTGAAACTTTAAAAAGAAAATATATTTTTAAAATTTCATTAAGGAATTGCTAAATCATGGCACGCTTGGGGCTGGTACATGGGGATGACCCAGAGCGATGTGGGGAGAGGGGGAGGAGGGGGGTTCAGGTTTGGGAATGCATGTACACCCGTGGTGGATTCATGCCAATGTATGGCAAAACCAATACAGAATTGTAAAGTAAAATAAAAAATAAATAAATTTAAAAAAATAATAAAATAAAGAGAACTTAAAAAAAAAAAAGAACATTCTAATAAATGCTCATTTTATAGAGGATCATTCTTGCAGAGACTGAAGGAATGGTAGAAAGATAAGGAGAAGGTAGTTCTAAAAGATAGAGCTTTGAAGATGCCAATTTAAGCTCTGTTTTTCTTTTGAAGATTATTGTATACCAATTGAAAAATGATTATTGGTAGTTAATAATATAGTATTGTATACTTGAAAGTTATTGAGTGTAGATCTTTTTTTTTTAATTTTTTGTTTTGCTTTACAATGCTGTATTGGTTTTGCCATACATCAACATGTTGAGTGTAGATCTTAAGCATTCTCATCACATACACAAATGTGCCGAGTTACTTATATGAGGTAATGGATGTGTTAATTATCTTGATCTTGATAATCATTCCACACTGCATCAATATATCAAACCATCACACTTTAAACTTATACAATTATATTTGTTATTAAATCCTTAATAAAGTTATAAAAATGAAAAAAAAAAGGAATTCTTATACAAAGTTTTGGGGGAAAAAGGTTTTTGATCTTTTAAGAAATATATGCTATATTATATACAACTAAATTTCCAGATTAAAAAAATAAATTTTTATTATTGAGAGACATCTTTCTAAGTGTATCACATGCCATCTTTACTTTCTAAAGAGTATTCTGAATGTATCAACTTTTTCTACTTGTTTCAAGCTTTAATTTTGAGTATTAATCATCACACCTGTTATATGTAAGAGTGGTTGTCTCTGCAACCAATGAACTTTATTAGGAGACGTTAGGTATTTCAATACATACTTTCTGGAACATAATTTATAAACAGTATTCTTAGATCAATTAGATTCCTATAATTTTGTTTTTAAAGCAATCATTTTCTCTTAGCTCCGACACTTTCACAACCTCTTGCTGCTGCTTATTGGCACCTGTCTTAGTAACTAATTGCCTTGACCCTCACCATTTCTGCTGCATCTACTCTACTGGAAAAAGAAAAATCTATAAACTTTTAAATTAAAACCACTAAAGAATGAGCAATGATTTTAGTGAAGTCTACTGCCCTTCTGTTCCCCACTGTCAGATTTTTAGCTGGATTAGAAGCTCAAAGTCATGAGAGTGGGCATCCTTGTCTTGTTCCTGACTTTAGGGGACATGCTTTCAATATTTCACCATTGAGGATAATGTTTGCTGTGGGTTTCTCATATATAGCTTTTATTATGTTGAGGAATGTTCCATCTATTCCTGCTTTCCTGAGAGTTTTTATCATAAATGGATGTTGAATTTTGTCAGAGCAGAAAAGGAAATAAAAGGAATCCAAATTGGAAAAGAAGAAGTTAAACTCACTGTTTGCAGATGACATGCTCCCCTACATAGAAAACCCTAAAGACTCCACCAGAAAATTTCTAGAACTAATCAATGAATATAGTAAAGTTGCAGGATATAAAATCAACACACAGAAATCCCTTGCATTCCCATACACTAATGATGAGAAAACAGAAAGTGAAATTAAGGAAACAATTCCATCCACCACTGCAACAAAAAGAATAAAATACTTAGGAATATATCTACCTAAAGAAACTAAAGACCTCTATATAGAAAACTATAAAACATTGGTGAAAGAAATCAAAGAGGACACTAATAGATAGAGAAATATACCATGTTCATGGATCAGAAGACTCAATATAGTGAAAATGAGTATACTACTCAAAGCAATCTATAGATTGAATGCAATCCCTATCAAGCTACCAGTGGTATTTTTCACAGAGCTAGAACAAATAATCTCACAATTTGTATGGAAATACAAAAAACCTTGAATAGCCAAAGCAATCTTGAGAAAGAAGAATGGAACTGGAGGAATCAACCTGCCTAACTTCAGGCTCTACTGCTAAGCCACAGTCATCAAGACAGTATGGTACTGGCACAAAGACAGAAATATAGATCAATGGAACAAAATAGAAAGCCCAGAGATAAATCTACACACTTATGGACACCTTATCTTTGACAAAGGAGGCAAGAATATACAATGGAGAAAAGACAATCTCTTTAACAAGTGCTGCTGGGAAAACTGGTCAACCACTTGTAAACTAATGAAACTAGAACACTTTCTAACACCATACACAAAAATAAACTCAAAATGGATTAAAGATCTAAACATAAGACCAGAAACTATAAAACTCCTAGAGGAGAACACAGGCAAAACATTCTCCAACATAAATCACAGCAGGATCCTCTATGACCCACCTCCCAGAATACTGGAAATAAAAGCAAAAATAAGCAAACGGGACTTAATTAAAATTAAAAGCTTCTGCACAACAAAGGAAACTATAAGCAAGGTGAAAAAACAGCCTTCAGAATGGGAGAAAATAATAGCAAATGAAGCAACTGACAAACAACTAATCTCAAAAATATACAAGCAACTCCTGCAGCTCAATTCCAGAAAAATAAATGACCCAATCAAAAAATGGGCCAAAAAACTAAACAGACATTTCTCCAAAGACATACAAATGGCTAACAAACATATGAAAAGATGCTCAACATCACTCATTATCAAAGAAATCCGAATCAAAACCACAATGAGGTACCATTTCACACCAGTCAGAATGGCTATGATCCAAAAGTCTACAAGCAATAAGTGCTGGAGAGGGTGTGGAGAAAAGGGAACCCTCTTACATTATTGGTGGGAATGCAAACTATGGAGAACAGTGTGGAGATTCCTTAAAAAACTGGAAATAGAACTGCTTTATGACCCAGCAATCCCACTGCTGGGCATACACACCAAGGAAACCAGAATTGAGAGAGACATGTGTACCCCAATGTTCATCGCAGCACTGTTTATAATAGCCAGGACATGGAAGCAACCATCAGCAGATGAATGGATAAGAAAGCTGTGGTACATATACACAATGGAGTATTACTCAGCCATGAAAAAGAATACATTTGAATCCGTTCTAATGAAGTGGATGAAACTGGAGCTGATTATACAGAGTGAAGTAAGCCAGAAAGAAAAACACCAATACAGTATCAGTATCAGTACAGTTCAGTTCAGTTGCTCAGTCGTGTCCAACTCTTTGCGACCCCGTGAATCGCAGCATGCCAGGCCTCCCTGTCCATCACCAACTCCCGGACTTCACTCAGACTCACGTCCATAGAGTCAGTGATGCCATCCAGCCATCTCATCCTCTATCGAACCCTTCTCCTCCTGCCCCCAATCCCTCCCAGCATCAGAGTCTTTTCCAATGAGTCAACTCTTCGCATGAGGTGGCCAAAGTACTGAAGTTTCAGCTTTAGCATCATTCCTTCCAAAGAAATCCCAGGGCTGATCTCCTTCAGAATGGACTGGTCAGATCTCCTTGCAGTCCAAGGGACTCTCAAAAGTCTTCTCCAACACCACAGTTCAAAAGCATCAACTCTCTGGCACTCAGCCTTCTTCACAGTCCAACTCTCACATCCATACATGACCACTAGAAAAACCATAGCCTTGACTAGACGGACCTCTGTTGGCAAAGTAATGTCTCTGCTTTTGAATATGCTATCTAGGTTGGTCATAACTTTTCTTCCAAGGAGTAAGCGTCTTTTAATTTCATGGCTGCAGTCACCATCGGCAGTGATTTTGGAGCCCCCAAAAATAAAGTCTGACACTGTTTCCACTGTTTCCCCATCTATTTCCCATGAAGTGATGGGACCGGATGCCATGATCTTCGTTTTCTGAACGTTGAGCTTTAGGCCAACTTTTTCACTCTCCACTTTCACTTTCATCAAGAGGCTTTTTAGTTCCTTTTCACTTTCTGCCATAAGGGTGGTATCATCTGCATATCTCAGGTTATTGATATTTCTTCCGGCAATCTTAATTCCAGCTTGTGTTTCTTCCAGTCCAACGTTTCTCATGATGTACTCTGCATAGAAGTTAAATAAGCAGGGTGACAATATACAGCCTTGACTTACTCCTTTTCTTATTTGGAACCAGTCTGTTGTTCCATGTCCAGTTCTAACTGTTGCTTCCTGACCTGCATACAGGTTTCTCAAGAGGCAGGTTAGGTGGTCTGGTATTCCCATCTCTTTCAGAATTTTCCACAGTTTATTGTGATCCACACCGTCAAAGGCTTTCGCATAGTCAATAAAGCAGAAATAGATGTTTTTTCTGGAACTCTCTTGCTTTTTCCATGATCCAGCGGATGTTGGCAATTTGATCTCTGGTTCCTCTGCCTTTTCTAAAACCAGCTTGAGTATCACTAACATGTATATATGGAATTTAGAAAGACGGTAATGATAGCCCTGTATGCAAGACAGCAAAAGAGACACAGATGTACAGAGCAGTCTTTTGGACTCTGTGGGAGAGGGAGAGAGTGGGATGATTTGGGAGAATGGCATTGAAACATGTATAATAGCACATACGAAACGAATCGCCAGTCCAGGTTCAATGCATGATACAGGATGCTTGAGGCTGGTGCACTGGGATGACCCAGAGGGATGGTATGGGGAGGGAGGTGGGAGAGGGTTCAGGACGGGGAACACGTGTATACTCGTGGCAGATTCATGTTGATGTATGGCAAAACCAATACAATTTTGTAATTAGCCTCCAATTAAAATAAATAAATTTATATATTTTTTAAAAGGTGCAAAGTCAGTAAGATTTTATTGAAAATAAAACATTATTTTCAAAATTAGTCTCAAAACATTCTTAATATGTTCTCTTAAGCCTTTTCTAACTGAAACATTTATTTGGATGACCTTATTTCTCTTTCCATTCTTTTTAAAAATTTAAAATCAATTTTTTATCAATCTTCAAACATAACTAACATCTTTTGAGTTTCATATTATCTATGTGACTTAGAATTTCAACTTACTCTAGAGAAGTATCTAAAGATAGTGCATTCTTAAGAAACAGAATGTGATTTATAAATTCATCAAGAGACATAAAAATGACTAGAAATATTTGAAACTATCAGCATAAACAAACTGCTCCCTATCACAATTGGTAAAATAATATCCCTAATAAAAATGAGGATTAATGTGAGTATCTGAAGAGATAAAAACACTTTAAAAAATGAACTATATTTTTACATGTAGACTAATATATAACACTGGGATCTGAGAAATTATATCTAATTTTATCTATATATAACATAGATATATAAATTATATCTAATTATATCTATATAACACATAAGGCAGAGTTAAATTGTGTTAAACTAAGTTAAAAAGCTATACAGAAATAATAATGTGATTTTTTTTAACCCTGGAAAATGGACTATATATCTACAACAAAATAATATATAAAAAAATTATAGGGTATTGGTTGGCACACAGTAGATGTTAACTAATTTTTATTTCCTTTTTCTCTGGGTAATTTTCCATTTATCAAGAGAAACAGCAACTCCATTAAAAGATCTAGGGTTACAAATAAATAAAAGACTTTCAAAGACCTTGGGAAAGATATTGGAGGATAGGAGTCTGAAAACAATTTCTTGGTTCAGATATAGAAGAGAACACAAAATCTGATGGGTAAGAATAGAGCAGCTGGGAGATATGTGCCAACATAAAAGGCATTACAAGTAGAAATAGGTAGAGAAGGAGAGCTCACTGTCTGCTCATCCAGATGGGAAGTTAGTCGGTCACTCTTCATACCGGCAAAGCTTATTCTCATCTAATTTACATAATTAAAGATTATTAGACTAACTCTGCACAGAAGGCAATGGCACCCCACTCCAGTACTCCTGCCTGGAGAATCCCATGGACGGAGGAGCCTGGTGGACTGCAGTCCATGGGGTCGCTAAGAGCTGGAGACGACGGAGCGACTTCCCTTTCACTTTTCACTTTCATGCATTGGAGAAGGAAATGGCAACCCACTCCAGTGTTCTTGCCTGGAGAATCCCAGGGACGGGGGAGCCTGGTGGGCGGCCGTCTATGGGGTCGCACAGAGTCAGACACGACTGAAGCGACTTAGCAGCAGCAGCAGCAGAATAACTCTGAAAACCAATTCATCAGTTCAGTTCAGTTCAGTCGCTCAGTCGTGTCCGACTCTTTATGACCCCACGAATTGCAGCACGCCAGGCCTCCCTGTCCATCACCAACTCCTGGAGTTCACTCAGACTCGTGTCCATCGAGTCAGTGATGCCATCCAACCATCTCATCCTCTGTCGTCCCCTTCTCCTCCTGCCCCCAATCCCTCTCCGCATCAGAGTCTTTTAAACAAATTTCAACAGACTACATCATTTACTAGCTGGCTGATAAATTTATACAGTGAAAATCTAGTATGACTTTTAAATGGAATGTTAGATAATTGTATTCTATGTATAAAACAAAAAGACCTTTATGATATTTAACTGTGAGTAAATAGGGAATTAAAAGTAGCTATACAGTCATCAAAAAACATGGTTTTTTTTTTTGAAATGCACTCAAAATGGATACTATCAAAAGCGTATTATTGACAGCATAAAATATCAAGTCAGTCACACAATTTCTAGTTGGCACAAATCTGTACCTATTTTAATTCAGTGATGCAAATCAATCTGGAGAGAAGATATTTTATGAAGGGGCTGCCTGTCTTTGGTAAATCTGAAATTCTTGGAAACTATGCACTAGGCATTTAACAGGAATTTCAGCCAGAACTGAAACTTCAAGCACAGGTCAGAAATCCAAACTTGGCACAGGAGCCAAGTAGCCAAGTAGAACTTAGCCTGAGTTAGATAATAGGATTCTAGCTGACCATCAGGAAATAACTGAAGAACACTAAAGGAAAAGCCCTGACACTCACGGAAAGGAGGCAAGGTACTGTTTTATAACTCTGCTAAGAAAACCATGTAATATGAAACGGTGCTTTAAACTTACTGGAACTGTAAACAGTGTATACTCTGAGATTTTCTTACCTTGAATTCAATAATTGACTATTAGCAGAATAATATTCTGGTAGTAGAATGAATACGTCAAGGCTGTATATGGTGACCCTGCTTATTTAACTTATATGCAGAGTACATCATGCAAAATGCTGGGCTAGATGAATCACAAGCTGGAATCAAGATTATGGGGAGAAATATCAACAACCTCAGATATGCAGATGACGCCACCCTAATGGCAGAAAGCCAAGAGGAACTAAAGAGCCTCTTGATGAAGCTCAAAGAGGAGAGTGAAAAACCTGACTTAAAACTCAACACTCACAAAACTAAGATCATGGCACCTGGTCCCATCACTTCAGGGCAAACAGATGAGGAAACAATGGAAACAGTGACAGACTTTATTTTCTTGGGCTCCAAAAATCACTATGGGTGGTGACTGCAGCCATGAAATGAAAAGATGCTTGCTCCTTGGAAGAAAAGCTATGACAAATATAGACAGCGTATTAAAAAGCAGAGACATCACTTTGCCAACAAATATCCAAATATTCATAACTATGGTTTTTCCAGTAGTCATGTACGGATGTGAGAGCTGGACAGTAAAGAAGGCTGAGCGCTGAAGACTTTATGTTTTCGAAATGAGGTGTCAGAGAAGACTCTTGAGAGTCTCTTGGACAGGAAGGAAATCAAACCAGTCACTCCTAAAGGAAATTGACCCTGATAATTGAACTGACTATTATTGAATGATTTATTATTCAAAGGACTGAAGCTGAAATTCCAATACTTTGGTCACCTGATGAGAAGAGCCGACTCATTGGAAAAGACCTTGATGCTGGGAAAGATTGAGGGCAGGAGGAGACGGGGACAACGGAGGATGAGATGGTTGGATGGCATCACCGACTCAACGGACTGAATCTGAGCAAGCTCCAGGAGATGATGAAGGACAGGGAAGCCAGGCGTGCTGCAGTCCATGCAGTTGCAAAGAGTATGACACAATCGAGCGACTGAACAACAACAACAAGTAGAATGAATATACTACAGGAGGAAAAAGAAGATATGTTGAGAGTAGAGAAAGGACTGGAAATTCTTTCCTTGTTGGGGGTCCTCTAGGTTATGCTGTGGCAAACTACCCAGGGGAACTGATGGGAAAGTATAGCTAAATAGGCAGTCCACTGAGAACATGCCCATTTTGTGTCGCAGACTAAAAATTAAATATCTGTCAACTGTAATACAAACATTATTTTTTAAAAATAGAGTCTCAGTATTAAAAGTGAAAATATGCTAAAAAAAAAAATAAAAAAAAAAAATAAAAGACACCAGACCTGAGATAAGGACATCACAATGTAGATGTTTACTCATTTGTTTATGTTTATTACGTTGCCATTCAACAAATATTTATTAACTGCCAGGGGTATAAAAATGAACAAGCCTATTCCTGTGCTTTAAAATAAATCAAATTGGAAATAAAAAAAAAAGAGGAAATATAATACTATATCTGAAGGCATGAGGTAGTAATACATGAGAGAAAATATGATTCATTGAATAGAAAACATTAAGAACAATCAGAAGTAAGTATTGTTCAAAACAATTAGTAAACTTTCCACAGTACATTCTTTAAAAAGAAAGAAAGGAAGTCGACCACTTTTTCATAACATAGTATGTTCTGTATTGTGAGACACTGTGTATATGTGTGCACACGTTATGTGCATCCCGCAAAAGAGGTGTGCTTTCAGCATGTTTATGCTACATAAGCGGTGCTTCATTTCCTCAACAGTAGAAACAGACAAATTAGCCAAGAATTTTTTTTCCCAGAGGGTATTTGTGAAGTTCTCTGTCCCATCCATGTAAACACAGATGGTTCTCCAGTGTGCTGAGCTGCATCTCCACGCTCTGACTCAGCACAAAGTCTGAATGTTTAGTCAGCGAGAAGACTGTTTCCACTTTGTGATTCATTAGGTCCCCACGGTACCTATACTTCCTTTATTTTATGCAATCACAAATTATATTAGTTTGTCCTATTTTGATAACCCCACTAATTGAAGTTCTGCACAGGAAACTCTTATTACTATTTTAAAACATACTCATAAACCATGGTTGAGGTGACATAAGTGACAGCCCCACAGAAGTGGTGATGAGAACTGAACAAGTGCCCTGCGTTTATCTACCAGGAAGATAAACTGTCCAGTGAGAAAGCATTACGAGCAAGTAGAGTGCGGAAGGCACGACTCGGTGAATGCTAATACAGACAGGAGGTGTAAGCCATCACTTTGGACACACAAATTTGCTATTAGTTTTCGTAACTAAAGACCTTTAGAATAACCCTGAGAAACTGGTTCTGATGTGAAAACACAGGACAACAGACTGAAGAGCTTCCTGGTTGCCTGGTAGATAATGTAGTGGAAATCCAATGTGATTCTGAAGTGGAACGGTAGATAGTTATATTTTATGCATAAAATGTAAAGGGCCCCCTGATATTTAACTTTGAATGAATTAAAAAAAAATGAAAGCAGCTACGTAGTCATCAGACATCATGACAGTTTGGGAACTTAAAAACATCTTATTATTGACAGCAATCATAAGAGCAAGTCTGTCACACAATTTCAAGTTTGCATAAATCTCTACCTACTTCAAAGAGAAGTGTAGATGACCCTGTGGAGTGGGAGAAGATGGAAGATTAGGATATGAAAATGTCTGCATCTTTCTGGAAAATCTAGAAGAACATTTCAATGAATTTTTCAATTCATTTCTAATCTAAATCCTGATATTAAACAGCCCTGTTACCTTATCATAATCCATTATAATAGTAATCATTTACTATTACTAACTTACAGAAAGTTAGTAACAGTAATACTAAAATTACTAGCACCACTGAGTGACTAAGCACACATGTGTAAAATCTATAACTAACTGAGAAACTACTGCACAGCACAGGGAACTCTGCTCTCTGCGGTGACCTAAACCAGGAGGAAATCTAACAAACAGCAGATGTATGGATACGTGTGTCTGATTCACTAGCTGTACAGCAAGAAACTTAACAAAACCCTGTAAAGCAACTGTGTGTGTGTCTGTGTGCACGCGCGCGTGATCAGTCGTGTGGGACTCTGAGATCCATGGGCTGTAGCCTGCCGGGCTCCTCTGTCAATGTGATTTTCCAGACAAGAATACTGGAGGGGGTTGCTATTTCCTATTCCAGAGGAGCTTCCAAGACCCAGGGATCAAACCCACATCCTCTTGAATCTCCTGCATTGGGAGGCGGGTTCTTTATGACTGTGCCATTCTATTCCAATAAAAATTAATAGAGAAAAATCCTGTGGCTTTAATAATCTAACATGCTCTCGAATACAGTCAGAAGTTTTATACAGATTTTAAACTATATGTTTTGGATTTTCTTCCCCTTTAAGTTTCAGGTATGACCTAAATCAAATCCCTTACGATTATACCATGGAAGTGACAAATAGATTCAAGGGATTAGATCTGATAGAGTGCCTGAAGAAGTATGGACAGAGGTTTGTGACGGAGGCAGTGATCAAGACCATCCCCAGGAAAAAGATGCAAAAAGGCAAAATGGTTGTCTGATGAGGTCTTACAAATAGCTGAGAAAAGAAGAGAAGTTAAAGGCAAAGGAGAAAAGGAAAGATATACCCATTTGAATGCAGAAGTCCAAAGAATAGCAAGGAGAGATAAGAAAGCCTTCCTCAGCGATCAATGCAAACAGAGGAAAACAACAAAATGGGAAAGACTAGAGATCTCTTCAATAAAATTAGAGATACTAAAGGAACATTTCATGCAAAGATGAACACAATAAAGGACAGAAATGGTATGGACCTAACAAAACCAGAAGATATTAAGAAGAGTGGCAAGAATACACAGAAGAACTATACAAAAAAGATCTTTGTAACCCAGACAACCATGATGATGTGATCACTCACCTAGAGCCAGAAGTCCTGGAATGCAAAGTCAAGTGGGCCTTAGGAACCATCACTACAAACAAAGCTAGTGGAGGTGATCAGAGAAGGCAATGGCACCCCACTCCAGTACTTTTGCCTGGAGAAACGCATGGACGGAGGAGCCTGGTAGGCTGCAGTCCATGGGGTTGCTAAGAGTCAGACACGACTCAGCAACTTCACTTTCACTTTTTACTTTTATGCATTGGAGAAGGAAATGGCAACCCACTCCAGTGTTCTTGCCTGGAGAATTCCAGGGATGGGGGAGCCTGGTGGGCTGCTGTCTATGGGGTCGCACAGAGTGGGGCACGACTGAAGCGACTTAGCAGCAGCAGCAGTAGTGGACATGATGGAATTCCAGCTGACCTGTTTCAAATCCTGAAAGATGATGCTATGAAAGTGCTGCACTCAATATGCCAGCTAATCTGGAAAACTCAGCAGTGGCCACAGGACTGGAAAAGGTCAGCTTTCATTCCAATCCCAAAGAAAGGCAATGCCAAAGAATGTTCAAACTACCACACAATTGCCCTCATCTCACATGCTAGCAAAGTAATGCTCAAAATTTTCCAACCTAGGCTTTGACAGTATGTGAACCGTGAACTTCCAGATGTTCAAGCTAGATTTAGAAAGGCAGAGGTACCAGAGATCAAAGTGCCAACATCCACTGGATCATCAAAAAAGCAAGAGAGTTCCAGAAAAATATCTATTTCTGCTTTATTGACTATGCCAAAGCCTTTGACTATGTGGATGACAACAAACTGTGGAAAATTCTTAAAGAGATGCTCCTGACCTGCCTCCTGAGAAATCTGTAGGCAGGTCAAGAAGTAACACTTAGAACTGGACATGGACAACAGACTGGTTCCAAATTGGGAAAGGAGTGTGTTAAGGATGTATATTGTCACCCTGCTTATTTAACATATGCAGAATGCATCATGTGAAATGCCAGGCTGGATGAAGCACAAACTGGAATCAAGTTTGCAGGGAGAAATATTAATGACCTCAGATATGCAGATGACAACACCCTTGTGGCAGAAAGCAAAGAAGAACTAAAGAGCCTCTTGACAAAAGTGAAAGAGGAGAGTGAAAAAGTTGGCTTAAAACTCAACATTCAGAAAACTAAGATTATGGTATCTGGTCCCATCACGTCATGGCAAATAGATGGGGAAATAATGAAGACAGTGACAGACTTTATTTTGGGGGGCTCCAAAATCACTGCAGACCGTGACTGTAGCCATGAAATTAAAAGACGCTTGCTTGTTGGAAGAAAAGTTATGACCAACCTAGACAGCATATTAAAAAGCAGAGACATTACTTTGCCAACAAAGGTCCATCTAGTCAAAGCTATGATTTTTCCAGTAGTCATGTCTGGATGTGACAGATGGACTATAATGAAAACTGAGCACCGAAGAACTGATGCTCTTGAACTCTGGTGTTGAGAATCCCTTGGACTGTAACGAGATCCAACCAGTCAATCCTAAAGGAAATCAGTCCTGAATATTCACTAGAACGACTGATGCTGAAGCTGAAATTCCAATACTCTGGCCACCTGATTTGCAGAACCAACTCATTGGAAAAGACCCTGATGGTGTGAAAGATTGAAGGCAGGAGGAAAAGGGGATGACAGAGGATGAGATGGTTGGATGGCATCACTGACTCAATGGACATGAGTTTGAGTAGGCTCCAGGAGCTGGTGATGGACAGGGAAGCCTGGTGTGCTGCAGTCCATGGGCACGCAGAGTCAGACAGAACTAAGCAACTCAGCTGAACTGAAAGTTTCAGATTAAGGTATTAAGTAAGGGCCTTCAGGAAAGGAGAACAAGTTTCTTCTGGTTTCTTCTATATTATGTATTACCTTTGACAGTACACTATCAAAGCATTTGATAGATCACTCTTGCATTAACAGCACTAAGTCATAGGAGAAAAAAAGCATATAACATAAAAAACTTCTTTATTATTTTTGTCTATGAACATCAGAGATGTATATAATACTGTTCTCACGGTTTTTTTTTTTAATTCCTTTAAAAAACATCATTTTCTTCCAAAATTAAAAACTGAAACTGGAGATGGGAAATATGGCAACAATATGCTGTATAACTCCATCAATGCTTTTCTGGTTAAGTATTTTCTGGTTTTTACTGGTTAAAAAGCAGTCTGTGAAAAGACTACCGGTAGAAGTGGCTCCTTAGCTCAGATTTCCATTTCAAAATTCGTACCTATGTTGTCAAACATTCCAATTTTAATGTTTCAAGAGAAGCCAGAAATCCTAAGTTTTTGTATAAAGGTGATCTAATTTTAAAATGTTGGCAACTAAATTTGTATCTTAATATACTGCAAGTGAAATTTGTAAAGATTCTACGCTACATCTTTGTACAGCTCAAGAGCTTATTACCTCTATCTTGATGCTTACTTTCCTCAGTTAAGTTTAATAAATATATGTTGACTCCTATGAAAGATTTAAAGTATGTTTTTTATAGAGATGAGTATATACAAAAGCATGAAGAACTCTAGACTAGAGTTGTGCAAACTTGTATCTGTGTGAATACTACCATTATCAGTTATGATAATGTTTTAAAAATTAGTTTATTTTTAAAATAAAAACATCAGTTTATTTAAACTAAAACAAAAACTGTTCATTCCATTCCACTCCCTGACACTGTCAGCCACCAATCTGTTTCTCTGTATCTATGAGCTTGATTTATTTTTATTTTAGATTCCAGTCAGAAGAGAGCTCTTATGGTACTCGTCTTTCTATGTCTGCCTTATTTCACTTAGCATAACAACCGTGAGGTCCATTCATAGTACTGCAAATGGCAAGATTTCATTATTTTTGTGGCTCAATAATATTCCATTGTGAAGCTACACCACAATTTCTTTACCCATTCATCCGCCTATGAATACACACCTTGTTTCCATATCCTGGCTACTACAAATAAACCTGGATGTGCATATGTCTTTTTGAGTTAGTGTTTTCATTTCTTTGGATAAATACTCAGGACTGGAATTGCTGGATGATTATGGTATTTCTGTTTTAAATTTTCTGAGTAACCTCCATACTGTTTTCCATAGTGGCTGCACCAATTTACAGTCCCACTAACAATGCACAAGGCTTCCCTTTTCTCCACCTCCTTATCAACATTTGTTGTTTATAGTCTTTTTTGACAACAGCCATTCTAACAGGTATAAGGTGAAATGTCATTGGTTTAGATTTGCATTGCCCTGATGGTTAATAATGGTGAGCATCTTTTCAGGTACATGTTGGCCATTTTGATGTCTTCTTTGGAAAAATGTCTATTTAGATTTCTTCCCATTTTATTAATCAGATTGTTTATTTTTTTGCCACTGACTTACATAATTTCTTTGTACTTTTTGAATATTAGTCCTTTATCAGATATATGATTTGCAAACAGTTTCTCCCATTTAGTAGGTTATCTTTTCATTTTATTAAGAGTTTCCTTTCCTGTGCACAAGCTTTTCAGTTTGATGTAGTCCCACTTGCCTTTATTTTTGCTTTTGTTTTTGTTGTCAGATTTAAAAGATCATCACCAAGACCAATGTCAAGGTACTGGTCTGTTCTCTTCTGGGCATTTCATGGTTTCATTTGACTCTTTAATCCATTTTGAGTTAACTTTTATGTATAGTCTAAAAGAGTACCCAGTTTCACTCTTTTGCATGCAGCTCTCCAATTTTGGCTTTTTGTTAATTTGTTTTCATCACTAAGTTGTGCCCAACTCTTGCAACCCCATGGACTATAGCCCGCCAGGCTCCTCTGTCCATGGGATTTTCCAGGCAAGAACACTGGAGTGGGTTGCCATTGCCTTCTCCAGGGGATCTTCCTGACCCAGGGATCAAACTCGAGGCTGCTGCATGTCTCCTGTACTGCAGGCAGATTCTTTACCACTGAGCCACCAGAGAAGCCCCAAAGAAAACAAACAAAAATTCCAATTTTGTTTACTTTTCTTGTACATTAATGACTATGTACATGTAGAATATGTCAGGGCTCTAATTCTGTTCCATTGAGCTATGTGTCTGTTTTATGTCAATACCTGGGTAGGGCTATTATGAAAAAGATATGAAATAACAAGTGCTGGTGAGGATGTGGAGAATATGGAATCCAGTACTTTAAATCAGTTGTGCTATTTCCTCCTAGTCTTTGTATTTTCATAAAAATTCTCTGGTCCTTCAAATCATTGTTCCCCTATAATAATAAATCTGAGTGCTTTTAAGATTTATGTCTCTCACAGTCAGCAGTTTGAACATACATTTCTTTGGGCTTATCCTTTTTTGGAGTTTGCTCAGCAAGACTACAGATTTATATATTTCAGTAAATTCCAGATGCTTTCAGCCATTATGTAATTATAGATAAAGCCTATTTCCAATAGCAAGTAAGAAGATTAAATACTTAGGAATATATCTAGTAAGAAATACATGAAGCCTATAGATGAAAAAGATCAACATACTCATGAAAGATACAAAAGTAGTCTTGGCAAAATGTAGACATTCCCTTTCCTTAGAATGATTCAACATTAAGATACAGTTCTCTTTAACTTGATTTAAAAATTCACACAATCTCTATAAAAATACCAACAAGCTATTTTACAGAGCTAGAAATTTTAAAACTAAAGTTCATATGGAAAAATGAACATATAAGAATAATCAAGAACATACTGAGATAACATTAAAAGGGGTATCTTTAAGATATACCACAAAACTTCTACAATTAAAAATGTTATATTAGCACATGCATAGACAAATAAACCACTGGTATAGCTCAGTTGGTAAAGAATCTGCCTGCAATGCATGAGATCTGGGTTCAATTCCTGGGTAGGGAAGATCCCCTGGAAAAGGAAATAGCAATCCACTCCAGTATTCTTGCCTGGAGAATCCCATAGACAGAGGTGCCTGGTGGGCTACAGTCAATGGGGTTGCAAAGAGTCGGGCATGACTGAGCAACTAACACTTCAACACACAGAACATGAAATCAGAAATAGATCCCAATATATATGCTAATTTAATAAAGACAGGGGCATTTCAAATCATGAAAGTAGGTGCTTTCTAATAAATGATGATGGTTAGGAAACTAAATGTTAACAATGAAACTACACAGGTACTAGAAGACAGTGTGGATGAAATTTCTCTTTAAACTCAGCATAAGAAAGATGTTACTAACTATAATTCAAAATACAAAGGAAATAAAAGATTGATGCATTTGACTACATTAAAATAAAAATACTTGTATGCCCCCCAAAAAACATGTTTTATGTTTTTTGTCATTAAAAACAAAGTCAAAAGAAAACTGCACAGCAGAAGAATATACCGGTAGCATACGCCCCAAGCAAAGGACTGACATGCCTAACATTTATGAGATACAGGACCGGAAGACTTGACAGGAAAATGAGGAGAGGATGTGAAAGCATTTCTAATGGCCAATGCTGGAACAAACTGAGCAATGAACATAAATTAAAATATTACATAATGATTGTAAGAGTAAAACTTAAATATACATTAGTCCATACATATGTACATTAAACATTTACGATGGTGATAAAGGATACCTATTCCTTTCAGAATAATTGCAACTTAAAAAGATGAAAGAAGGAAAAGAAAAGTATACCCACTGATGAATGTTAAATAAGCAATTTTTTTTCAGAGAAAGAATATTTGCACAGTCACAAAATATCTCCCACAAGATATTTATTAACAAAAAAAGGGGGGGAAAAAAAGTAACCTCATCATAGTGGAAACACTCAGCACATATCACCTTATCCAAGTTATCAAGGTTAAAACGGTAATAAACATCAACCACATGAATCCACTGACACGATACACAGAGAAGTCCATCATTTCTGTGGTATTACCACCAAAAAGCGCAGTCACATTCTAACCATAAGGAAGCATCAGACCAACTGACAAAGAAGAGCATTCTACAAAATAACTGTCTTGTAATTTTCAAAAATATGTACGTCATGAAATACTCTAAGGAAAGACTGATCACGAAGACCTGACAGCTCACTGCAGTGAGTTACCCTGGACTGGATCCTGGAACAGAAGAGGGACATTAATGGGAAAACTGATGGAACTCAAGTAAGCTTGGTAATTTTATTACAGTATGATACCAATGCTACTCCTGGTTTTGATAACTGTAGTAAAGTTATGCAGGATGTTAACAGAGGAAGCTGAATGCTACCTGAGAATTACCTGTACTATTTGTGCAATTCTTCATACATCTCAAATACAGGGCAAAAGATCATTTTTAAGTTCTAAAAAAAACTACACTGATATAATGATTTAAAAACAGACCAGCATTATCAGGAGTGGGAGAAAAGACTGATGACACAGGGGTACAAAGGAATCTTTTTGGATGATGGAAATATTTCTATATAATGACTGCACTGCTAGTCACATGATAATACTCAGTCGACAAAACTCACTGAATCATGCACTGGTGAAATTCTGTTACAGGAAAATTATATTTCAATAGAGATGACAAGAAAGAATTTGAAATGTTTTTTAAAAAGACATTAAAAAAAAATGTTGGGTTGCAATGCCAGTATAAGCAGAACACAGAGCAGAGCTACCAAATAAGATTACAGGCTCTTACCAGATTAATTAACTGAGTGTGCACTACATCTTCTACCAAAACTGCTGTTTCATGAAGAGGCCTCCGAGCATCACCTAAAGAAAACCTGCAAAGAAAATCAATATACCATCATTAAGAACTGTAAAACTAAAAATGGCAAAAGTGAAAAATATCAGTTATAATATTCTGCTTAATAAAGTACAAATTGTTCTCTCAAATGACAGAGTAGGTATATAATTTTCTATGACAAAGAATTGCATCTTTCCTACATAAGCTGAAACTTCCAGAGAAAAGAACAGTGTCATCAATGTTATTTGTTGATTCGTGTGGGCATCTTTGAGGGCATTTACTATTTCAAAATGCAAAATTTTAACAACCAATTCATTATATTGGTAACCAGAAAATTATGTTACCATACTCAAATAACTAATACAGTTGGCCCTTCATATCTTCACATTCTGCATCCTCAGATCAACTAACCATGAAACAAAAATACTTGAATTAAAAAAAAAATATCCAGAAAGTTCCAAATAGCAAAGCTTGATTTTGCCATGTATTGGCAACTATTCACATATCATTGACACTGTATTTACATGACATCTACTTTGTACTAGGTATTATAAGTAATCTAGAGATGATTCAAAGTACACAGGAAGATATTGCAGGTTAAATGGAACTCATTATTCTTAACATAAGGGCTTCTCAAGCGGTACAGTTGGTAAAGAACCTGCCTGCTGATGTTAAGAGATGCAGGATTGATACCTGAGTCAGGAAGATCCCCTGGAGTAGGAAAGGGCAACCTATCCCAGTATTCTTGCCTGGAAAATTCCATGGACAGAGGAGCCTGGGGAGTTACACTCCATGTACAGAGGAGCCTGGGGAGTTACACTCCATGGGGTCTCTAAGTCTCTAAGAGTCAGACATGTCTGAATGCACGCGCATGCATACACATACACACACACACACACACACTCTTAACATGTTCCCCAGACACACACACACACACACACACACACACACTCTTAACATGTTCCCCAGCAAGGTGGTAATACCTTGTAGAGCAGAGGTAAGGTTTTCCAGAAGACTATACAGCCTATGAATCAGCATCCAATATATGGTGCAGCTTCTCCCATGCACAGAATTCACAGGTCTAGGAATTAAGGGGTGGTAGGGAGAGGCACCACTCATCATTACTTCTAAAGACCCACTAGCAAAATTGTTGCTTCCTGTTCCCATGGTCTTATGAGTTGCTAGCCTAGAGGTCTTAATTCCAGAGGGAGGAATGCTTTCACATTTATTCCATTGACACAATTATTCCATTGAATGAAACTTAAGACTGCAGCTGAGTCACCCTGGGTTCCACATGCTTCTGAATCAACAGGCAAAGAAGGAGTTACTGGTGGCAGGGGTGAGTGATACTGACTCCCCAGTGGAAACTTGACTGGTACTCCACAGTGGAGGTAAGAAAGAGTATGTCTGGAATACAGGAGATCATTCAGGATGTCTCATAGAATTTCCATGCCCTGTGATTAATGTCAATGGAAAACTACAACCCAATCCTGGAAGGACTACTAACACCTCAGATCCTTCAAGAATGACGGTCTGGGTCTCTCCACCAGTTAAAGAGCCACAGCCAGCTGAGGTGCCTGGTAAAGGCAGGGAAATAGGAAGTGGGAGAAGGTAGTCATTAATGTGAGCTACAATCATCTAACCAGTTACCCAAAGGCACTGTAATGGTTATTCTGTTATGAATACTTTTTTGTCTGTGAATAATTCTTTGTGTGGTTGTTAGGGAAATATCTTGTTTCCTTCCCTCTCTTACTCCCTCATCATGTAACATAAAATGTGTTGGACTTACAGTATTTATATCATAGTCTTTAAGCTAGGAATATTAAGGAGAAGTATTAATGTCACTCATGGACTTAACCTCATCTTCTAGGAAAGGGGTTAGTGCAATTTCAACTGTGTGCTGGAAACTGTATCATCGTAGGCACAATTGTGACCCTGTTATTATCTTTATTTGGAGATTAAGTATATTTTAAGGAGACATGGGTGCCAAGTTGATATGGGTGATGGTTAATTTTACATTTCAGTTTAACTGGACCATTAAGTGCCCAGATATTTGGTTAACATTCGTTTGATATGTATTTGAAGTTATTTATGCATGAGGTTAATTAACATATGAGTCAGTTAACTGAGTAAGGCAGATGGCTTCTCCAATGTGGGCAGGCATCATCCACTCTGTTGAAGGACTGAATACAACAAGAGAGGAGTAATAAAGAACTCAACTTCTCTGTCTGCCTTCAAGCTGAGACACTGGTCTTTGACTGCCTTTGAACACACTGGGACACCATCAGTTCTACTGTTTCTCAGGTCTTCATATTGTAGTTTTACCCTCCCCTCATCACATTCTGGGGCCTCCCCAGTGGCTTAGATGGTAAAGAATCTGCCTGCAATGTAGGAGACTCAGGTTCATTAGATCCCTAGGTCGGGAAGATCCCCTGGAGGAGGGAATAGCTACCCACTACAGTATTCTTGCCTGGAGAATTTCATGGATAGAGGAGCGTGGCAGGCTACAGTCCATGGGGTCGCAAAGAGTGGGACACAACTTAGTGACTAACACTTTCACGCTTTCATCACGTTTTATGTTTTTGATTTCACAGTATACATTTTTTTAGTTTGTATATCATTAACAAATTATTGTAGTTATTATTTCTACTACTTTGGTCTTATAACCTTCATACTAGATGTATAACTGATTTACCCACCATTAAAACATTTGTGTATTCTGAATTTAACCAGCAGAATTTGTACTTTTATATATTTTACCACTACTAACTAGTACCCTTTCATTTGGTATCAGTGAAGTTGCTTTAACATTTCTTATAGACTAGTTTAGTGGTTATGAACTCCTTCAACTTTTACTTCCCTGGAAATTCTTCATCTCTCCTTCAGTTCTGAAGGATTGCTTTGTTGAGCAGACTTCTTTTGGTTGTCAGGAAAACAAGAGTAAACCATAAATTTATTAATACAATTAACTATATAAAATCTGAAAACAAAATCTAAATGATCATCTCAATAAACGGGAAAATCACTAAACAATTCTTTATGATAAAGATTTTAACAAATGAGGAATAAAAAGAATTTTCTCAATCAGATGAAGAGAATCTACCAAAAACCAGACAGGAAATAAAATACTCAGAAGCATTCATACCTTCTGAAATTCAGACCAACATAAGGATTCCCACTATTACCACTTTTAGTCTATATAATACTACGATTACAATTACAACATAAGGCAAGAAAAAATTTAAACTATAAGAGCACTGCAAAGAAAAAACTAAACTGTTTTTATTCATATAAAGAAACAAAGAAAACTACAAAGAAAACTCAAAATAATGGGGAGACAAATTATTTCAATAAATATAAGCCAGCAAGTTTTTCAATTATAAGAGCATCTAAGTAGCATAATTAACACAAAGGCAGAATGAACTCACTGAAACAAATAATGGAGTGTTGGGAGCGAGGGAGATAGGGAAATGATCCTTAAAGGGTATAAACTTCCAGTTATAAGATGAATAAGTTCTCAGAATGTAACATAAAACATGTGACCCAGTATTATATTGCATGCTTAAAAGTTAAAAGAGAGTGAGTCTTAAATATTCTTACCACAAAAATGAAATAGTAATTGTGTGATGTGATGGAGGTGTGAGCTAAAGCTATGGTGGTAATCATTTTGTAATAAACAAGTGTATCAAATCAACATAGACTCAAACCTACATAATATATCAATCATATCTTAATAAAGCTGAGGGAAACAGCACATGAAAGCACAAAATGCAATTAAAATATATATAAATTGACTCTAAACTTTCTGTGAGAGAGTCAAGAGACAAGAATAGTCAAGAGATATATATATCTATTTTATGTGGACTATTTTAAAGTCTTTATTGAGTTTATTAAAATATTGCTTGTTTTATGTTTTTTGTTTTTTTGGTCACGAGGCATGTGCAATCTTAGCTCACCAACCGGGATCAAACCTACAACCCCTCCACTGGAAAGTGAACTCTTAACCATTGGACCACCAGGGAAGTCCCAAGACACTTTTGAAGTATCAAGTGGGAGGAGATAGCCTATAAGACTTACTATAAAGCCAGAGTAATTAAAGATGGTGTTCTACTGGTAAAAGGACAAACAAATCAACAGAAGAGAAAGAGCATAAAAGTCCCTATTAGAGGATAAACACAAAGGCAAAAATCTTCTTTTATGTTCACTGACATATTCAATATTTAATTTTTTGGACTGCCTAAACAAACTTTCCCTTTGGTTATTTTAAGTAAATGGAAATCTCACACAAAAGTACAAAGTTATCAAAACATCTACTTCTGCTTTATTGACTATGCCAAAACTTCTGACTGTGTGCATCACAGAAAACAGTAAGAAATTCTTAGAGATGGGAATACCAGACCACCTTACCTGCCTCCTGAGAAATCTGTATGCAGGTCAAGAAGCAACAGTTAGAACCAGACATGGAACAACAGACTGGTTTCAAATTGGGAAAGGAGTATTTCAAGGGTATATATTGTCACCCTGATTATTTAACTTCTATGCAGAGAACATCATGAGAAATGCCGGGCTGGATGAAGCACAAGCTGGAATCAAGTTTGCAGGGAGAAATATCAATAACCTCAGATATGCAGATGACACCACCCTTATGTCAGAAAACGAAGACAAACTAAAGAGCCTCTTGATGAAAGTGAAAGAGGAGAGTGAAAAAATTGGCTTAAAACTCAACATTTAGAAAACTAAGATCATGGCATCCTGTTCCATCACTCGTGGCAAACAGATGGGGAAACAATGAAAACAGTGACAGACTTTATTCTCTTGGGCTCCAAAATCACTGCAGATGGTGACCGCAGCCATGAAATTAAAAGACGCTTGCTCCTTTCAAGAAAAGCTATGACCAAACTAGACAGCTTATTAAAAAGCAGAGACATTATTTTGCCAAAAAAGGTCTGTCTAGTCAAGGCTACAGTTTTTCCAGTAGTCATGTATGGATATGACAGTTGGACTATAAAGAAAGCTGAGCACCAAAGAATTGATGCTTTTGAACTGTGGTGTTGGAAAAGACTCTTGAGCGTCCCTTGGACTGCAAGGAGATCCAACCAGTCAATCCTAAAGGAAATCAGTCCTGAATATTCATTGGAAGGACTGATGCTGGAGCTGAAACTCCAATACTTTGGCCACCTGATGCGAAGGACTGTCTCACTGGAAAAACCCTGATGCTGGGAAGGACTGAAAGTAGGAGGAGAAGAGGATGACAGAGGATGAGATGGCTGGATGGACTCGATGGACAGGAGGAGTCTGGGTAAACACCAAGAGTTGGTGATGGACAGGAAGCCTGGCACGCTGCATCATGGGGCTGCAAAGAGTCGGACATGACTGAGCAACTAAACTGAACTATCAAAAGGAAATAATTAACTCAAAGATAAAACAATGAATTCAATTCACATCTCTAGTAAAAAGAATATTTTTAAACTACTTTTTATATTATTAAAATGTATAAATAATTACCAAGTTTTATCTCATGGTTTTATAAACTTTTCTTCTAAAACTAATCATTAGTATAAACATGTGAAGTATCTAAAATCAGCCAAAGATATAACTAGGGATGCGACTTTGATGAGTATATTATTTTAATTTTCAGGGTTGTTAGTTCTACAGCTTTAATTTACATGTTTTCTTATATTACTTCTGCCAACTTCTTTTCCCCACAAATAGAAAGCTAGATATTGTCCTAATGGTTTTTGTAAGACAGAAATGAAAGCCGTTGTACCTAGCCATGCTGCTGCTGATGCTAAGTCACTTCAGTCATGTCCGACTCTTCACAACCCCATGGACTGCAGCCTACCAGGCTCCCCGTCAATGGGATTTTCCAGGCAAGAGTACTGGAGTGGGTTGCCATTGCCTTCTCCGGTACCTAGCCATAGTCACTTCACCTCTTTTTGCTCTGCAGTACATATAATATTTTTCAATCACTTAAAGACAAAATCAAAGAAACTGGTAAACTTACACAAATCTTATTTTCTACCCTTGTTATATCATACTACTCACTGATGCCTTGACTGACTTGTCTTGGGATTATTTCTAAGCAAAAGGGTCTGATGCTCAATTTCTTCACATACTGCCTAGATGCCTATAACACCACCAGTATTGCTGGTGAAGCTTCCATTAAAGGTCTTCCAGGAAACTTTCCTGAAAAAGTTGTCTCTCCCTTGGTCTTCTACAGCAACTTCACTGCTATAACACACAAGCTTCTATTTTAGTTTTTATGTAACTTTGATAACTATGGTCACAACAAGCAAGTGGCTTGCCTTCTCACCCAAACAGGTCTGGGTTTCATTCAATCCCAGAATACAGTGTCTCAGTGGGCAGCTGGACTTGGGCAGCAGATTCTGCAATTCCCACTGCATAATGAAAGTATGAAAGAAGCATGACTATCCATGAGGTGAATTTATACTTCTTATTCTGTACACTTAGAGGAGGGCATATGCTGAACAAAACCATGGGACACCTTTCCAAAAAGTCTGCAGAACTTACCACTAAGCCTTTCAGTACTTTTGTGTGTCATGTGTAACCCTAACACAGTCTAAAATGGGAGATATTCTTTATATAGACATCTATTAAAGTAAAAAAAAAAAAAAAACTATTATTAGACAGCGCCGAGTAAAATAGAGTAAGAACTAGTTACAGAAACATTTCCAAAATACAGAAAACAAAGTTTTAAAAATATACACCAAATATTACTCCAGTCACTATGTGTTTCCAAAAACACAACAAAATCTTATTTCGGTAGTTTCTAACCTCAGTTTAAAAAAAATAATGTGTTTTTTTTTTTAAAGGAAGGAAGATGCCAGATATTTGCTATCTTACTCTATGTTGCACCCCTATTGGACATCTTTGATTAGTAACTTATGCCAACATGTTTCCCAAGTGTATTGGTGATACATTCTCAATGTGTCTGAAATTTCTAATACATTATTATTTATCATAATCTTGGGCTAACTTCCAGATCCTATGTAAATGTATACATCTGATGATGTATCTATCTACAGACCCATTCTCCTAACATCCACTTATTACCAACTGCTGAAAACTCATCAACTCTAAATTCTGTTTTTTACAATAATTATAGCAGACTTCAGCTTTTAGAGCAGCTCAAGAAAAACAAACTGGAAACTACAGAGAGTTTTCTTATATCCCCTCATCTCTCCCTGCATCCAGTTTCCTGTTATTTGCATTTTGTATTAGTGAGCCAGTACTGACTGATAAGTTGTTATTAGCTTGAGTCTATAGTTTACCTTAGGGGTAACTCTGCGTGAGATTCTCTATTAGTTTTGACAGATGTATAATGATATGTATGCACTATTACACTATCATACAAATGGTTTCACTACAAAGCCACTGGGGTTGGCCTATTCACCCCTTTTCTTCTGTAATCCCTGGCAATAACTGATCTTTTCACTGTCTCCATAGTTTTGTCTTTTCCAAAATGTCATATAGTTGCAAACACAGAGTATGTGATCCCTCAGATTGGCTTCTTTCACGTAGCATTATGAATTTAACATTCCTTCATGCCTTCATGGCCTGATAACTCTTTATTTATTACTAAATAACATTTCATTGTTTGGATATAGCATGATTTGTTTATACACTTATCTACTAAAGGACATCTTAGTAGCTTCCAAGTTTTAGCAATTCTGAATAAAACTGCTATAAACATTCATTCAAGTTTTGTGTCGGTATAAGATTTTCAAGGTCTTTGGGTAAATAACAAAGAGCGTGTTTACTGGACCATATGATCAGAGCATGTTTAGTTTTGTAAGAAACTGCCAAAGTGTCTTCCAAAGTGTCTGTACCATTTTGCATTCCTATCAGTAATGAATACGAGTTCTTGTTGCTCCAGATCCTGTCTGGTATTTGGTGTTTTGGATTTCTGTCATGCTAATAGCTATCTAGTGGTGCTTCATTATTGTTTTAAGTTATAATTAATTCATTAACAATGTACGATGTGGAGCATTAACACCAAATTCATTTAACAGCTGTAACTGTAAGAAAAACAAACTTTTTCAGCAAGCATATACAATGCGTATATTTATCCTTTTTAAGTCATACACACATACATGTAATATTAGTACAAGGACACAGCATAACACAAACACGAAAGAGAGATTTCAAAGAGGTAAAAACGGATCAAACAGTATTTTTTAAGTAAGTATCATTTTCTTTGGGCTTCCCTTGTGGCTCAGTGGTAAAGAATCCACCCGCCAATGCAGGAGACGCAACAGACATGGCTTCAGTTTCTGGGTCAGGAAGATCCCCTGGAGAAGAAAATGGCAACGCACTCCAGTATTCTTGCCTGGCAAATTCCACTGAGAGAGGAGCCTGGCAGACTACAGTCCATGGGATCGCAAAGGAGTCAGTAACAACTTAGCAACTTACCAACAACAATTATTTTATTTATTAAAATGAGAAAAAATTGCTCTGATTAAAAACAGATATAA
Organism: Oryx dammah; assembly: GCF_014754425.2. Lineage (NCBI taxonomy): Eukaryota > Metazoa > Chordata > Mammalia > Artiodactyla > Bovidae > Oryx > Oryx dammah. The sequence continues at coordinate 32,429,572 of NW_024070195.1, read as the reverse complement.
ATAGAGAATGAACTTATGGTTGCTGATATGAAGTATGAGGGTAAGAGATAGTTAGGGAGTCTGGGATGGACAAGTACACACTGCTATATTTAAAATGGATAACCAACAAAGACCTAATATATAGCACAGGGAACTCTCCTCACTGTTATGTGGCAGCCTGGATAGGAGAGGGGTTGGGGGAGACTGGATACATGGATATGTATGGTTGAGTCCCTCTGCTGTTCACCTGAAACTACCACAACACTGTTAATCGGCTATACCTCAATACAGAATGAAAAGTTTAAAAAAAACATATAAATTATTAGCTTTACCAACACTTCCAGTTTGCCTGAGACAGCGATTTTGCAAATTATTTTCTACCAAATAAATCAGCTTAATTAATACTAAAAGCCAGAAAATTTTATTTTTTAAGGCAATGAATGAATAATACATAAAGTTTGTATACTATTTACTTTCAAACAATTATCTTATTATTTTAGTTCTAGAGTCCCCAAAAAAGCATGTGGGGAATTTACCCCTTCATTTGGAGATTAAGTTTTTCCATGTTGCGGAGTTGAAGACTAAGTTCATGGTAGTCAGTGGGGGAGGAGTAGAGACCCAGATGAATGTCACTGTAGTCACTGCCTCCACTCAAAGAAGAAACAGCACCCAGCTGAATGAGGGGCCAGAGATGTGAGCCGAGAAAAAACAGATACAATTCATATGGCCAGTACCCAATTAGGAAGATTACAATAATGCAGCTAAAAGTCCCGCTACATCCTGGTCATCAGCTACAAAGAAGAGGCAATCAGTTATGATGAAAAGAAATTAGAATGAAAGTTAGATGACCTGGTTCTGGTTCCTACTCTGTGGCTAAGAAGTACCGTAACCTCAGGCAAGTAACATTTCTGGGGACCTCGGTTCCTCAACAATGAAAGAAGGGGACTGGATTCAGTGATTTTTAAGATGCGTTTTCAGATATTTACTTTGGACTATGAAAGCAGCTTAAGCCTTAAATCCCTCAAACTTCTATCTTTAAGAATTGAAAGAAAATTATATTTTTAAGAAAATCACTTTTATAACTCTTGTAAGAAAGTTAAATCTTACTAAACTGAGTAAACTGGGCAAAAATCATGAAATTAAGAAAAAAAGAAAAAAATCTGAATGGGTAACAGAATGAAATAAACAAATAAAAATAATTGGAGGAAGAGCAATAAAGCGACAATTTATTTTTGTCCTATAAGTGGAAATAATTTCCAAGAAGCATTCCACTGCCCCCTTAAAAGAGAATAAAAACAAAACAAAGGAGTGCCTATATTAAGGGAAAGTATCACAGAGTTTTATGTTATTCATTTTTAGTATATTTGACAGGGTCAGCTTTTGAGTCTAAAATACTTGTTTTCAAATTTTCAAGCCCTGATTAAGAACAGGACTGAGTAAGTTCTAATTAAAGAGATTCTTCGATTAAAGAGATCCTTTCCCAATTTGTATGTCTGTCAAGGCATTACACTGGACACTTTAGCTTACAATTTTGTCAATTATACTTCAGTAAAGCTGGGGGTTGGGAGGAGAGTCTGAAAAAGAAGCCAAGGAGGTAAGTTTAGTAAAAATCTGTGACAGAGAGCCTGCTAGAGCAGTCCAGAAGAACAGCAGGCCCACAGGCAGATCTGCTCATAAAGATCCAGGAACCAAACTTAAAAGGACAAAGAGACATTTCTTTACTGCCTTGTGTGCGTCTTTTTGGATGCTGAGTTGCTTTCAGTACTTACCACTGGCTACAAACTCTAATGTGGTTAAATTATTCTGGATACTGTGGTTAAGTAATTGCTGTGGTCTTGGGAGCTAGATGCTTTTTTTTTTTTTTTAATTACTTCTGGTTTTCTGAACGTTTTCTACCTCAGGTAATCGACATTACTTTGGAATGGACCACTGTGACTACTGCTTGGTATTAGAAGGCCCTGGGTGACTTTCTGTCCCCAAAAGAAAGTTTCCTTTTTCTCTTCAAACCACTTATTTGATTATACTTTTATAGGCTAGGTATTACTATAATACCCAGGAATTTCTCCTAACTGGAATTAGAGTGAATAGCAGGCTAGAGCCCGAGCATACACTCCAGTCAGCTAACCTGGCACCAGACAGCACATGCAAACACAGACATCATACTGTTATGTCATTCTTACCCAATATTTGTTGAGACTGATTTACCCTCCATCCAAACGGGGGAAAAAAAGTACAGAAGTTTGACCATGAGCAGTCATTTAAGGCAATCAGACAGTCATAAACACATGCAAATTCTCCTTACTCTTCAATTTTTAATACCACTAACCTTTATAACTCTATGAGATTATCTACCTGTTTTCCAACAGAAGAAATGAATTCAATTAGCAACGGCTCTGAGAAAGCCAAAGTGACAAGTAAATTAAAATAATCAAACAGCTAAGACAACAGTTTTTCTAGATATGATCTTTTTCCATTCCTTGCTTGATTTTCAATATCCATGCTCTTGTCCTTTAGTTTAGTGTATATTCACATGTAACTAAAATGAACTTTGAGAATTATTTTTAGGATTTTATAACCTTCCATGAAGTAAGTATAAATATCTTAAGATAAAAGGGCTTCTCTGGTAGCTCAGTGGTAAAGAGCTAATGTAGGAGACGTGGGTTTGATCTCTAGGTTGAGAAGATCTCATTCTTGCCTGGGAAACTCCATGGACAGAGGAGCCTGGTGGGCTATACAGTCCAAGGCATTGCGAAGGGTCAGACACGACTTAGCAACTAAACAACAACATCTTAAGAAATAAGAAAAGCAAAGATTATGAAATTATCATTATGATGTGAAATTTACAATACTGATGGGGAAAAAGATATACAAATACATACATTTGTTTAAAGTAAAAGTTAATACAGGCTAAAACTTTGAAAAAGCATTTAAATAACCTACAAGTATTCATTACTGTAGGCATTAATACCCAATCAACAAGTATTTACTGAGTGCCTTGAATGTGACAGGTAATGTTCCACCTGCTTAGGATACATCGATGAACAAAATAGGTTAAAAAAAATGAGTAGAGTTTGCATTCCAATGAGGAAGGGATACCAAACAATATACATGATAAATTACTAAGTAAATGGCTTATATGATAAAAAGATGACAAAGGAAAAAAGAAAGCATAGAACAGAATGAGGAAATGGGACATGTAGACACCAGAAGGGAGACAGTAAATATCAAAATGGACATTTATTAGTTTCTGACATGTGAAAGAAATGGCTTTTAAGAAATAGGAAAGAGAAAAAAATCAGAAACCTAGGTTAAAACCAAATGCTCACCTAGGAAAGCTCCGCTAGAGTTATGAGGGCATGAGGCATAGAATTGTGCCTCCAAGGAAGTTTATGAAAATGGCCTCATATCTGTATGAATTTCTTCTAACAATCCACAGAGCAGTTTCTCTCACATATCCTGCATTCTGAAGAAGCAAACAGCCCTGTATTCAAACTCAAATGCACAACAGCATAAAGCGACAGATTATAAGCACTCCTTATTTCAGGACAAAAAAGAGAATGAATGAGAAGTATACCAATCTTTGCATGTTAGGTCAGCGAAGGACCTAAAAGATTGAGTCCATCTTTTCTAAAGAGAGGGAAAATAAAGGTCAGGGAGGTTAAATAACCATCTCAGGGTCACAAATCCACTTACAGGTTATTTCGTCCACTATTCTTTTTCTGCAATACCATATTAAATGTATAAAAACTGTAACAAATTAGACAACTTAACCTTCAATGCTCATTTATCAAAGATTATGATTAACAAAAATAATATAAAGGAAATTTAGGTCAATTACTTTATAAAACTAATTTTTTGAAGCTTTTAGAGAGATATGTAATAACTTCAAGCAAGTTATCTTTAGTCCCTTAGGCTCTCGAAACATTAAATTACACAAGGATTTAACTATCTTATAATTGCCGCAATGTAACAGTAAAAATTAACTTTCTATAAGATTGGATATAGACACAGCATAATAACAAATTTCACCCAAATTTTCAAGCATATTTCATGGACTGGGTATCAGAGATTTTTGCCTAGGGCATTAGCCATAGTAAACTTGAGAATTACATGCTCTAAGATGGTCACTTAAAGATAAGAAAATTTTGCACCATACAGATATTAAAATAACTAGCAAAATGTGGCACACTATTTCCAGCATCTCCCAAATTGATGTTGCCCAGATAAATAGTAATCTGTAGTTAAATAAATTTATGAAATAACTTGTATTTTATTCTTCTCTAGATTTGCAATGCATGTTCCTATTTTAGATACTCTGAAGAGTTCTGGAAGAAAGCAACTTTTGGTTTTTAATGTATTTACTGTGTATGTAATCATTTTTCTAAGCCCACTTAGTAATAAAGCATTGAAAATCAATTTAGGCAACACTGACATAAGCAGAAAGAGTCTAATATGACTTAAGAACTTTAGTGACGGGATCCAAATATGCTGCAGGCTAAGGTGCTAGAACTTCAAGGCTGCTCAATTTTAAACAAGGAAGTGATGGTGCTGATAATAACAAGTAGTTGGGTTTGTCTCATTTAATCCCTTATTCGATAGATGCTCACTGAGGTTCTCTATGTTAGGCACTGTGTGGTACACAACTGTGGTGCTGGAGAAGACTCTTGAGAGTCCCTTGGGCTGCAAGGATTTCCAACCAGTCAATCCTAAAGGAAATCAACCCTGAATATTCATTGGAAGGATTGTTGCTGAAGCTCCAATACTTTGGTCACCTAAGGCAAAGAGCCGACTGGAAAAGACACTAATGCTGGGAAAGACCCAGCAAAAGGAGAATGGGCCAGCAGAGGATGAGGTGGTTAGATGGAATCACCAACTCAATGGACGACAGGGGAGGACAGAGGAGCCTGGTGTGCTACAGTCCATGAGTCCATGAGGTCGCAAAGAGTAGGACATGACTTAGCGACTGAACAACAACAACGTTAGGCACTGAAATTTACACCAGCTGAGAATTTTTAAAGTTACCACAAACTAAGGATTTCTCTGTAGCTATGGTAAGGAGCCACCAGAATCAGATTAAAACTCACCAGATCACCTAACAGTGGCAGGTCTTCACTTCTCAAAGTCAATTAGGAATAGACTCAACTTGCCTCTAATGTGCCAACCAATGCCTATCAGTCTCATCTGAGCAACCTCGTCTACAGATGACGTCAGCCTCCAGGACAACACTGATCCCTGAACTTCGTGCATCCCCAAAACTCTACATAAGGTCAGCCAGCTTCCCTGCTGAGGACTGTGCTGGACCAGCATATATACCTCTCTCCACTGTGGTCATAAAAATAAATCTAGTTTTCTCTATTTCAGATACTGAATTTGAACAGTGGTCTCATAACACTATCACACAGTGTTGAGAAAGACTGCTTTATGACCATGTGAGCCTGACCCCTTATGCTCTCTTTTTTCCCCCACTTATTATTTGGAAAGATTTCAAGTCAACAGCAAAATTGAAATGAAAGTACAATGGACACCTAAAACTCCTTCAGCTAGTACTATCACTGTTAACACGTTAGCACATTTGCTTTCTCACACATGGTTATACAAATGCACACGAACGCACATTACACACGATACACATATGTACTTGAATCTATCTTTCTTTGAACAGTAAACATCTCCTGAGTGCTTTACCTGTGCCTGACATGAATTATGCCATTGAAACCTCTGAAAGATGCAACAACCCCGTATCACTATGCCGGTCCCTCCCCATCTTGGAGAGACATTTCTTACAGTAAGTGTGGTTCTATTTGCTCACTTCCATACACTGGGCTTAGTTTTGCAACCAAGAACTAGATAAAATATCCAATCTATCTTTTATATAACAGGTTTTTCAAAAATATGACAAAAGTTTACTTAAAAATTTTTTTCAGGTAAGTAGAATTTTTGTAAACAGTTTAATTGAGATACCATTTTTATACCATAAAATTCACATATAAAGTGTACGATTCAATGATTTTTAGTAAATCTGCAGAGTTGCACTGCCATCACCATCATTCAGTCTTAGAACATTTCCATCTTTCCAAAAAGACGCCTCCTGCCGAATTATAGTTAATCCCCACTCCCATCCCTGGCCCCAGGGAACCACTAATCTACCCAAAGAAACCTCGAACCCCCCTCTACTGTTCTTCAAGGTTAAGGATTCCCCATTTCTTATCATTTAGGTCTCTACTTAAGGGGCATATCCTTGGAAAGACTTTTCCCAATTACCAGCACTTCCAATCCTCACTTGAATCAGAGCAATTAGGCATTTATGTGACTGATACACGGAGGTCCTATCCAAGATGATTTCATTTGATTGAAAAGGTTCCAAAATTTTTAAATAAACAAAAGGAATGAAAACCTCTAAGTGTTTAACAAGTCATAAGCCAAATATCAAGTCCTGCAATCTAAGAGATATCCCTGAGACAAAAGATTCACTAAAGAACACCTTGTGAGCCAGCAAGAGTTGAACCAACTATCAAGCTGCCTTTGTCTGGACTATAATTCTCCATCTTATCCATAAGAACATCTTCTTGAAATTTTGTACTCTACTGCCATGGCATTACTCTATCAGGAAGGGAAATTATTTTTACTCCAGTATGAATTGTTAATTCATATAGGTTCCTACTCATTACAGATCCCAGAATTTTTATTGAGATTGATGTCAAATTCACAAGGGTGTAATGACTAGAAATCTCCCTTCCCCCTTCATATTTTTAAATGAAGTAAACTTCTGCCAAAATTATAACTTAATTACACTTCCTTAAATAGCATTCTAGAAAAACCACCTGGTAGTAATTAATACCACTGTTGTAAATAATCTCACTCCTAATGTACTTTTATTTCCAGGATTTAATTTATCGCCCCAAACAATAGCTTCAGTCTCATATACTATAATACTGACTAAATAAATCTGTAAATTAAAAAAATACAGAAAACAGTACAAAATTGTTATATTACCAATTAAGCAACTCAGAAATTAATTGTGCAAATATTCATGACTGCCAACAGGAAAATACATAATATATTCCAGTTCCAGTGCATAATACATTCCATTTGCTCCCTCACAAAGGGCTTCAGTTTCAATCAGGAAGTGTACAAGACAACTGTCTTTCTTGAATATGTAAACTGGCCAACGATCAGTCACTTTTGTTCTGACAAAATTAAGAAAAAGTTTATCTCTACTTTCCACAATTTTCCTCAAATCAACATGAAACTTCGTATGCCCAGAAGAAACATATTTTAAGTCTGTTTTCAAGAATATGGATAAAAAAGTGATAGTGAAAACTGTTAGGACAATTATATATAACAATTCTAGCGAGAATAAATAAATAGGATATAATAAACGATCTTTTGGCTTCACCTTAACATTGTGGCATGTATAAAGAAGATCCTTTTTTATAGATATTTACACACATTATCAGTGAAAGTTATTCTTTAAATAAATAACATTATGAAAATCTTAGTCCATATTTCTAGTAGCTTACAATAAATAATGTGCAGTCTTCTAAATGTGCGAAAAATATTAATGAAAACGTACCAACTACCAGCCGATATATTATTAAGTATCTTCACGAGGAGTAGTTCCATAGAAGCAAATAAAAATAGTTAAGGCTTCTCCGATGCCTCAGAAGGTAAAGAATCTGCCTGCAATGCAGGAGACCTAGGTTCAGTCCCTGGGTTGGAAAGATCCCTTGGAGAAAGTTATGGCAACCGACTCCAGTACTCTTGCCTGGAGAATCCTATGGACAGAAGTGCCCAGCAGGTTACAGTCATGGGGTCGCAAAAACTCAGACACAACAGAGCGACTAACACACACACACAATAACAGTATCAATAAAATACAACTTAACACCTAGGGTTAAACCATCATAGAATCCTACAACTTTCAAAATTCTTTGCTTTGTATGTAAAAACCTTTGAAATCTGACTCTGCCTTTTGTTCTGGCCTTACTTCCAGCCATGCATTCTTTGTTCCCATGGGACATATCAAAACTATTTGAAGAGAGCTGACCATACAATGAGCTTCACATCTTCTGGCCCAGTAAGTGATGTTCTCTCTGGCCTCTGATTCTTCTTTCATTCAAATAATTATTCCAAAATGTAGTTCAAGGGGTACCATCCTTGGAAAGTTCTCCCTAATCCCCATGTAATTTAGATGCTCCTCTGTGGTATACTGCATTGATAGCCCTGTCTTTACCACACACTATATCCATTCCCACTGCTAAGAAACTTCAAGTACTTTTATACTATAACTCTGAGCTCAATCACGTTGTATGCTTTGGCCAACAGGATATTAGCCAGCAGAGGTTAAGAAGCATTAAACATTTCAAGTTGTGCTCTTCGTACACTGCCAGTGCTATGAACATGTGCCCAGGCTAGTTAGCGTGCTGGCAGACTAGAGAAAAAGGGAGCAGAGCTGAGTCCGTCCAGGTCTCCCAGCAGAGGCACCTGAGACCAGTCAGATGGCCGGAACCAGTCAAGACTGGGGGAGCTGCATAATCTACTCTCCCAGACATAAACACGTGTGCTGAGGTTTTACTACTGACGCTCTATGGCTTTTTGTCATGCAGCACTTCTGTGGCAGTAAATAACAGGTCCACCCTCCTAAACGTTGCCACAGCACTTATAGCACATATTACATCACACGTTCATAGTGACTCACTTACCTTTCTCCTCTAGACTTTAGAGGAGAGTAAGTCTTATTTAAATCTGTATTCTCAGTACCCAACACAATGCCAGATGCATGTGGACATGAAATACTAGTTTGGGAAAATATGGGGGGAAAGGCAAAGTAAAAGGAGGGAAGCAAAAGGGAAGGAAGACAGGGTAAGAAGGAGAAAGAAATAATCAAGAGGATTATTGCGTTGAAGAGGAAAAGCTTCTTATGGAAAAGCATAGAGGTGATGAAGAAGGACAGCTATTGAGATGGGGTTTACCTCCCATCTGATTACACTGAGATCTCAGATTCCCAAGAATCTTCTTCTCCATTCTCCACACTAAACACTGGTCAGTTCAGTTCAGTTCAGTCACTCAGTCATGTCTAACTCTGCGTCCCCATGGACTGCAGCACACCAGGCTTCCCTGTCCATCACCAACTCCCGGAGACTACTCAAACTCATGTATCCATTGAGTCGGTGATGCCATCCAACCATCTCATCCTCTGTCGTCCCCTTTTCCTCCCACCTTCAATCATTCTCAGCATCAGGGTCTTTTCAAATGAGTCAGTTCTTTGCATCAGGTGGCCAAAGTATTGGAGTTTCAACTTCAGCATCAGTCCTTCAAATGAATATTCAGGACTGATCTCCTTTAGGATGGACCAGTTGAATCTCCTTGCTGTTCAAGGGACTCTCAAGAGTCTTCTCCAACACCACAGTTCAGAAGCATCAATTCTTCGGCACTCAGTTTTTTTTTTTATAGTCCAACTCTCACATCCATACATGACCACTGGAAAAAACCAAAGCTTTGACTAAAAGACCTTTGTTGGCAAAGTAATGTCCCCTCTGCTTTTTGATATGTTGTCTAGGTTGGTTGTAACTTTTCTTCCAAGGAGCAAGCATCTTTTAATTTCATGGCTGCAGTCACCATCTGCAGTGATTTTGGAGCCCAAGAAAATAAAGTCTGTCATTGTTTCCATTGTTTCCCCATCTATTTGCCATTAAGTGATAGGACCAGATGCCATGATCTTAGTTTTCTAAATATTGAGCTTTAAGCCAACTTTTTCACTCTCCTCTTTCACTTTCATCAAGAGGCCCTTTACTTCTTATTTGCTGGTAGAGCAGATCAAAACTGGAAGGCACATAGGTAGCTGCCTCTTAGATGAAATAACTATAATTCATATGACTTGTGAATATGATGTTGGCAGGAAAGAGCCAATAACTTTAGTATTCTGGCCAAGAGCATGGAGTGGTTTTACATATGTAGTAAAAGATACCAGGGCAGAGAATCAAAGGGTGTATGTTTGAAATCTTAACATTTTCACATGTAGACGTAGTAGGCAGAACTGCAAAGATGCCAAAGGAAAAGGGCCCCCATTTTTCATTTTCTCCTGTAATCCCACATACTACTTCTTCCACACCCTTTACTCTAGGTTTGGTTGTACTCCCTCAATTTGCCACCACTTTTTATCACCTGTTTAATACCATTGTATCTTTTAAGGTCTTGATCAAATGTTTCCCCTTCTATGAAATTATCTCTAACACCTACCCAAGGAACAACTAATTATACTCTTTGAATTTATACATGCATATTTATAGCATAAGAACATTATATTAGTGGTAATGGCAAGATAATGGAGACTTGATCTCTCTCATCAGTATAAAATGAAAGAGCATATACTGGAAACTCAATAATGTTTGCTGAATAAATTAGCACAAAGAAAAAAACATTAAAAATTGCATTATAGTTGGTATGCTTTGGGAAATAGGTAAAAATTATTCAAAAAAGTGTTAGATAATATAATTTTCTCACAGCAGCAGATATAAAAAAGAAAAAAAAATCAACGCATCTGAAAGGACATAGGATTTATAGTTACCATAATAATAGAAATGAGGAAAAGAACAGTGAAAGATATTTATAATACACACTGAGGATTTACTATTTGTTAGACACTATTGAGGGCTTTTCTGGTGGCGCAGTGGTAAAGAATCCGCCTGCAATGCAGGAGACTCGGGTGAGATCTCTGGGTTGGGATGATGCCCTGGAGAAGGAAATGGCAACCCACTCCAGTATTCTTGTTTCGGGCTTCTCTGGTGGCTCAGATGCTAAAGAATCCGCTTGCAATGTGGAAGACCTGGGTTCGATCCCTGGGTTGGGAAGATGCCCTGGAGAAGGGAAAGGCTACCCACTCCAATATTCTTGCTTGGAGAATTCCATGGACAGAGGAGTCTGGCAGGCTACAGTCCATGGGGTCACAAAGAGCCAAGACACGACTGAGCGACTTTCACTTCAGACACTATTGAACTGACTTAAATATCAAAAAAGCCCATGGGGTAGGTACTATTATTTCCATTTCTATACTTGAAGAATTTAACTAGGTTATCCAAGGTCACACATTTAATATATGGCAGAAATAGGTTTCCAGTTCTTACCAGTCTAACTGGAAACTTTAAAAATCAACCCATGGACTGTAACACTGTCTTCCACAGGAACTGAAGGGACCTGATGTGTCATTTATTTAGGGCTTTATTTAGGGCTTCCATAACAATAAAAAATAAAATAAATAATTTTAGATAACTTCAGTTCTTCTTCGCTTTCTGCCATAAGTGTGGTGTCATCTGCATATCTGAGGTTATTGATATTTCTCCCAGCAATCTTGATTCCAGCTTGTGCTTCATCCAACCCAACATTTCATATGATGTACTCTGCATATAAGTTAAATAAGCAGCGTGACAATATACAGCCTTGACACACTCCTTTCTCAATTTGGAGCCAGTCTGTTATACCACTCATGTAACAAACACAGAGAGTTTGACAAACAGAGTAATATCCCCAAAAACCTCAAACCATAAGAACTTGGCTTCCCCAAATAACTCGAGGTTCCCACAGAAGAATTCACACTTCTTTTGTCATACACAAATTTCGTATCTCAAACCCCTTGGCAAATCTCTGCTTAGCCTTTACAGACAGAATTCTTAGGCAACTCTGAGAGGGAAAAACGGAAAGTGTTATGCTCTAGGGGCTCCCCAGTGGCTCTGCGATACAGAATCCACCTGTAATGCAGAAGACACAGGAGACTCAGTTTGATCCCTGGGTCAAGAAGATCCCCTGGAGTAGGAAATGGCAACCCATTCCAGCATTATTGCCTGGAGAATCCCACAGACAGAGGAACCTGGTAAGCTACGGTCCCTAAAGCCGCACAGAGGTCAGCCAAGACTAGTGAGTGAGCACACACGTGATGCTCTATGCCCTGGAGCCCAGAGGCTCCCAAGATTGAAACAAGTGTACCATCGGTCTCCCTCAGTAGCAGTAAGGAATCCGAATACTGGATGACACAAGTTGAGTTCTCTCAGCTTCGGGAAGTCCCCTCCACATCCAAAAGATAAAAGCTAAGAAACTATGCTTAGGTGATTGTCAAAATATATTTCACAGGTGGGTGACTCAAAATAATACTAAACATTTCAAATTAAATTCTTCATACTGTACTATTTAATTCTTCATTAAATTCAGGGAGCTTGTTTCTACTTAGGGATCTGTTCTTAAAACCCTTAAGTGGAAAAAATTAAGTGAAAAAGAGAGATTTCATTTTTTAAAGATGAAAGAGTGCCAAAGTACGAAAACACTATTTTCTGTATATACAAACTTTAAAAGGAAAATGCCACATTAATCTGGTTACTCTTACTATATTTTCATATAGGTATATTCACTATATTTCACATCTTTATTACACTGTTAAAATGCAATAGCCTACAACAATCTGTTCCAGATTGGGGTGAAAGATGGGAATTGGTGAGGAAGTAGGAAAGGAACAAGGTTGTCTGTAGCACTTTTAGTAAATGTTATAGAAATAACACATAACAGAAAAAACCATGGTTCAATTTAGTATAACTACCTCAATTTTCTTAAACTGACATACACTTTACAGCTAAAGGTCTTACACATTTTCTCTCTAAAACACTTAATTTAAGAACAATTTGGCGGCACTTCTGGAGTAAAAATAATATTTATATTTATAAAAATATGTATGTATTTAAATGTATAAAATACTGATATTTAAATTCTCATTTTTATCTATTTGCCAAGAAAACAAAAAATTTGAAAGGGCACTAAAAAAACCATCATTATTCTGGCAACTAAACTTCCTCCTAATGTCCTAAGGCTAAATCACCACATAGATAATTAAAACAGCAAAGACAGAGGAGAAGGTTGCTCTTATCCTCATAAAGGAGTTTTGCTTTTAATTTTTGTGAAAAAGAAACAAAATGGGTGTAATGTTGGAGAGGAGTCCCATCAGAAGGAGGTATTTTTCAAATTTAGATGAGGAGGAGCACTTCGTGTGTAGTTTCTAGGTTTAAATCACATTGAATATTAAACTCCCAGATCCGGTCAACAGAATAACAATCATGAGAACCTCACTAAATTCTTTCATTTTGGATTGCATACTGAAGATGAAAGGAGGAAATTTAAGGGCCTATATGGGCTCTTCTTTCAGCTTTCTCATTAATATGTTGGAAGAACTGGCGTAAATTTATTTACATCAGCGAAATACTCCAGGTATGCTACTTGGTTGTTCAACACACACACACACAGAAACATCTTCATTTACAGATAAATTTAATTGCTTAACAATATTCAATGAACTATAATCATTCTCCCACTAAAAGCAGAGAAATAAATGTGAATAACACCGAGTCCTTACGAACTCTAAAAATATATATAGCAACTGGCATATGAACATAAAAATATACGAGGTACCACTGTCCCTTTTAGTCAAACATAAAATTATATTATCTCCTTTTTCTTTCATATGTGAAGTAGACTAATAAACTATTGAGAATAAAGTCCTGGTAAATAGAGGGCCAGCGAACTTTTTCTATGTAAGGCCAGACTGTAAATATTTTCACCTTTGTGAGCCTTGGGGTCCCTCTTGTGATTACACAAGTGCCCCTGTAGCACCAAAGCAGCCACCGACAATCCATGAATGACAGAAGGAGCATGGCTGTATTCCAGTCAAACTTAACAGTCATTAAAATTTGAATTTCACATAATTGTTAACATGCCACAAGATACTATTATTCTTCAGACTTTTTTCCCAACGGTTTAAAAATGTAAACAGCATTCTTCGGTATACATGATATACAAAAACAAGCAGCTGCCAGCATGTGGCCCTCAGGCTTACTCTGCCAACTCTTGTATAACCAAGCATCAATACCAAATATTAATAATACATGATTTTAGAGTGACTCCAGTAGGTACTGACTATAATTGTTACTGGTGTTGAGAGAGGAGAAAGGAATACAATTGAACAATCAAGAAATACTCCTTTGAGTAAGAAGAACTTGAGCTAGGACTTGAGCTGATCTAAGGATGGTGAGAATTCATTTACTGCAGCTCCAATCTAGTTTACATGTGCAAGAAAGCCGTTTCACTCTCTGGGGGAAAAAAAAAATCACTGTTTACTCAAAACACACAGAAAACAATAAGCAATTAAGCACAATACTGTTCAAGCTGTAATTAGAGCTTACCAACTTTTTAAATATTGTACGTTCACATTTAAAATGACAAAAAAACAAACGGTCAGAGGTTATCAAAAAAGATATGTGGAAAAAAAAGAAAATTAAAAAATTAAAAAGATACGTGTAGGTCCTCAATCCCAGCACGTCAGGATACGATCGTTCTTGGAAATAGGGTTTTTACAGAGGTAATCCAGTTAGAATAAGTTCACTAGGTAGGCCCTAATTCAGCATCCTTATAAACGGGAGAAATCTGGACAGAGCGACAGACACATGGAGGGAAGACCATGTGAAGACACAGGGAAAAGACAGCACTGTGACCGGATTACTATGTCTGCATCCTAAGGCACACCAGCAGCTACAAGGGACAAGGAGAGATCCTCCCTGAGAACCTCCAGAGAGAGCATGGTCTCACTGAGACCTGAATTTTGGAGTTTTAGCCTCCAGAACTGTGGAACAATGAGTTTCTATGCTTTTCAGCCCCCCAGTTTCTGATATTTGTTATAGAAGCTCTACAAAACTAAAATACAAACATAACAAATTATTAGGGACATTTTTCCATTTTTAAGACTATCATTACAGTGCTCAAAACACATCATCACATAATGAACCAATAAAATATGAAGTCTGAAATAAAATAAATGCTGCATTAAAACTGTCATGTTAAAAGTAAATCGACTTTTTACTATACAGCATGTGGAACTCTGCTCAATGTTATGTTACAGCCTGAACAGGATGGGAGTTTAGGGGAGAAGGATATATGTATATGTATGGCCGAGTCCCTTCACTGTTCACTTGAAACTATCACAACATTGTTAATCAGCTACACCCCAAACAAAAAGTTCAAAAACAAATTAAATGGACTTTCTTTGCATGATACAGATACCAAACAAGGCATTCCTTATTTTGTTTTTTTTCCTCAATACCTCAAACCAGATGTTCTTTGGCTAAGGTGGACAGCTAACAAGCAGACAGAAAAT
This sequence comes from Oryx dammah, assembly GCF_014754425.2. NCBI lineage: Eukaryota > Metazoa > Chordata > Mammalia > Artiodactyla > Bovidae > Oryx > Oryx dammah. The sequence continues at coordinate 32,414,409 of NW_024070195.1, read as the reverse complement.
CAGAGTCATACTTATTTAGCTTGCTGCCTCCAGATGTCAGGTGAAAGCTTCCTGAATGAAGCAGCTGAGTAATTCAGCTGCTGCAATTAAGGGCCTTGGTGTCCTCAATGTCCAAATGGTACATTTCTCATTAGGCATGGGGTGCTCCTGAGTAATTCAAGAAATGACCGCTAATACCACCTTCTTTTCAAATGGGGGTAACATAAGCAACCAGGAAATTCATTTGGATCCAAGTCAATATTTCTCTTTTTCAAGATAAGGCTTCACATTAATGAATAAAAGAAATCTTTTCCTCAAGCAAATAAAAGCATAGCTACCTTGCCCAGGAGCTCTTTCTTGCAGAAGTTACGCTATAACATTTTCATTAAATGGTCTGTTACTGTTTTAAACATGAGCACCACCATACTTCTTTAGGAAAAAAATAATAATAATCAGGGTACTGTCTTGGATCAAAGCCACTCAGTAAAAATAAAGTCGGTCAGCAACATCAAGGCTACCACAGAATTGTTAGACTGCCTTTTTTGTTATTTAAGAGTACGTTAATCATTTAACTTTGGCTTATACAATGTAGAATATTTTAAGAGTATTAACAAGAACTCAAATTATAAGATACCACTTCTCATCTTCATCCTATGTTTTAACAGAACATCTCTGAAAATATGAGTTTATGAGGAATGTTAAAGAGAAAGCTGATGGATCTAGGCCAGATTTAGCTGTTAAAACTCATTCTGTTTTTCCTTCTCAGGTTTCCCATTTATACCAACACTTTATGAGGAATCTTTTCTAATCTGTTTTCCCAATGTACTATTTTCTATAATGTGTAGAATTAAAACAATGTGGTAGGTTCTCTCCAAGCCATTAACCATGGTCCCAAGATTATAATGACCTGTAATGTACTAAGATAAGAAAAACTTCTCAGGGCAAATATCAGAGCTGGGAAAATATATAGAAAGACCCTAGTGGTGGTAAATTAGTACAGGGATACAAATTCGGAGACAGAGATTCTATTTCTATTTAAAGTAGAAGTGAGGGTTTCTATAATCCATCAATAAAACTTATACTTGAGTTCAACAGGATTATCTTAAGATGTGGTCAGGGAGAATTCTACCCTGAGACTCAATGTCACAAACACAACTACATCAATACTCATCACAGGCACATAAACCAAATCATCCACTCTCCTGAATAACACCATTCAGCCCTGAGGGGAAAACTCCACATTTCTGAAAACAAAAGACTACTGCAACAGAATGCCATGAAAGTTTGTGGGTTGTGTTACTACTGACATGGGAAATGCACACTGCTCTGGGGAGTCAGGGGGATTAATTGGTAGAAATGCTGAAGTTCTCAAATCTTCTTAGACAGCATGAATGCAAAAGATTCTGGCACTACAACGTACTATTTTCACAAAGTGCCAAGGATTCATTTTCTCACTTCTCTTCCTGTTCTGATTTGTGATTTTAGGTATATTTATGATGACACGTGGTACATGGGCCTTCATTTAAATTCTTACACTATGCCCTACACATTTTGGGGGGCAAGTTTGAACAAAACCTGAATCAGACACATGATAGTTCAAATAAGGTACAATTTCTATCTCATTTCTAGCACAGATTCACTGTCTGGTAAGTAAAAAGAATGAAGTATATTTAGAAATTTGGGGAGAAAAACATTAAGAACTATTGACCCTAATCTATTCCAAAAAAAATGATATCTTTCCTGTTTTTAAAGATTTCCAGTAAAAGGTAGTCCAAAGCTGTATTATTATTTATGATAAAGTTTTCATTTCCAGTTTATTTGTATTTCATCCATTAAAAAAAAAAGTTTGAAAAAGCAGATTCGCACAGAATGTTGGCCAAATTTTCAGAGACCCAAACATGATATCCCAAATATGATCTTACAAACTTTCCTAGTGTCTCTGAAGTCAGATTTATGCATTTCAATGTCACTTAGGAGACCAAATTTAAATTTCTGGAATGCTTATCAAGCACGGTAACTGAAAACTTGAACTAAATTCACAAGTGTGCAAAGAAGTAAATATCTATTGGAAAAAAAATCCTGATTTACAGGGTGGCCCATTTAAAACAGTTCCTATTTAATAATGTGGCTGTGTACAGGGCCTCTTTTAAATGGGCCACCCTGTATGAAGCTTAAGTCCAAGATAAAAAATGTCCTCCCTTGAGAATTTTTAAAAACCAAAAACACTGTAGGTTTAGTGGTTATTTTTAAGGTTTTAGATGGTTTCTTTGGACTCCTTTAGAACTGAAAAAAGATGGATACACATTTTAAAAATGAAATGTTACAACCACACATCTGTAATGAGAACCAGTGCCAGTGGATATTTTTAAAGCAAATTAAAATGGTCAACTTTTTTTTTAAACTTAGGCAAACAGCTGCTACACATACAGTGCACAGTAACTACTTTTCAGCAAAAGTTCAGAAGGAATTTCCTAATGAAGATTTATAGGATGTTCTGGGATTGATAATTAAAGGTTCCCAAAAAAAGATATGAATGACAGCATCAGAAATGTGAGGGTTACGGGCATTGAGCATGCCTGTCCTCTAAGGGAAGGGCCTGGATAAAAAATGCATGGTAGTCGTCACAAAGGGAAATTAGGATGAAATAGACATGGAACAAAGTTTTACTGTATATCTTTTCTCTACTGAATTCAAAATGTTTCTGTAAAATTCTACAGTGATCTCTAGTGTTTAAATACCTCTGTAATTTAATTTTGTCTCTTAAAAAGGGGAGAGGAGAAAGAAAAGGCTTGCCTGAAAGAAACTAGATAAAAGAAGTTGTGGGCTCTAAAGATTCTGACTTCCATTCTGTACCTGATTTTAGTAATGCTTTTCCCTCCAAATCAATAATAATAATAATAACTATGAAGCCTGCCATCATACTAAGTGCCAAGCACTCTTCCTACACACCTGACATCATTAAGTTATTTGATCCCTACAACAATACTGTGCTATGAGGTTAATACTGTTATCTCCATTTATAGGTAATCTCACTAAGCAATTAAGTGATTTGCTCAGAGTCACAAACACAGTAAACCTTATGATGCAGGTTCCAGGGTCAGTGTTAAGTATTAGGCTATTCTAGATCTTCAAAAAGAACAGAAGGGGCACAGTTCCTTGAAACTATCATTTTGGCAGAATCGTATTCTGAACATGACATACTATGCCTCCTTAGAAGGGAAGCAGCCACCACATTCAATTTCATTCTCAGAGGTAGCTCATTTATTCAACAAATATTTACTGAACATCCTATTGTCACAAGTCATAGGGCAGAAAACAATGCATGAATGAAACAGGAACTTACCCTGATAATCGTTAATAGTACGCAGGTTGTACCTAATTGGGATGAATGCTTAACCTTAAAGGCAGGTATCTATTGACAAGCCAGCAGATAATAAGGTGGACGCATGTATCAGCTTTGCCATACATAATAAAGTAGTACCCGGTTATATTTATTCTCTTGGAAAGTTGACAAAGTCAACAGGAAGTAGAATAGGCAAAGTAAAGAAACACAAGAGTGAAAGCAATTCAATCCAAGTAAGCAAAAAACTGCAAGACAGAAAAGAGGACAGTGAAGAGGAGGACCACAGCAAGAGAGAGAAACCACAGCAAGCACACGGAGAACCAGAGTGGCAAGAGCCTCGAGAATCCTGAGCTGCCACAAGGCGCACACAGTGGTACCCCACTATACTTTTAATTTACATTTTCCTGAAGATTAATGGTGTTCAGTAGTTTTCACGTGCTAAGTGGCATGCCTTCCTTTGTACAATGACAAGTCTTTTGCCCATTTTTTTTTGGTTTGCTTAATTTTTTTAAATTGAAGTGTGATAATTAGATACTCGGAATACAATTCCTTTGTCAGAAATAAGAACTGCAAGTCTTCATTTCCTCTCAGTCAGTGGCCCACCTATTCATTTTCTTCAGAATGTGTTTTCAACAGATCCAGCACAATTTGTTAAAAGGGTATCCTTTCATGGTTGAATTACCCTGGAATCTTTGCAGAAAGTCAACTGGCCATCTATATGCCATTATTTCTGGACTCTCCATTCTGTACCACTGAGGTACATATATATCTTTCTGCCACTACACACTGTCTGGATTACTCTAGCATTTCACTTTTTAGTGAGTCTAGAATTAGAGAGTGCAAAGCCACCAACATGATTGTTTTCAAAAACTATCCTGGCTATTTTCTGCGGACACAGAATTTTAGAATAGTCACGTCAATTTCTATTTGTAACAAAGCCAACTGTGATTTTGATTGAGATAACATTCAACTATAAATCAATTTGGGGAGAAATGACAATAAATTGAAGGGGTGTTAAGTCTTCATTACTTTGCCTTTTTTTCGCTCAGAAATATTTTATAACTGTATTGATCTGTCATATTTTGAATTTATTTCTATTGTATTATCTTAATGCTATTATAAATGGGCTATATTTTGAACTTTACTTTTAAAACCACTTTACTGAGATATGACTTATATTAAAAAATCTATACTTATTTAATTCATTCAACTGGATGAACTGGAGATAAGTATATATCCATGTCAGGGAAACCATTCCCACAATCTATGCCATAAACATACACATCATGTCTGAAAGTTTCCTCCTGTCTTTTTCTTACTTTTTTTGATGACAAGAAAACATAAAATAAGATCTATCCTTTTAGAAAAAATTTAAGCATACAATGCAGTATTACTAACTATAGGCACTATGCTATATAGTAGATCTCTAAAAATTATTTTTATAGTAAACATTCTGTACTGTTTGATAATACCTCCACGTTTTTCTCTCCTGCCAGTCCCTGGCAACCACTTTCAACTTTCTAGGCCTATGAGTCCAACTGTTCTAGATTCTTCATAGAAGTAGTATAATGTAGTATTTCTCTTTCTGTGCCTGGATTAGTCACACAGCATAATGTCCTCCAGATTCAACCATATTGTTGCAAATGGAAGGATTTCCTTTATTTTTAAGACTGAATACTAGTATAACTGTATGTATGTCCTTATCCATTCATCCATCAATGGTCATTCTGATTGCTTCCACATTTTGGCTATTATAAACAATAAATTTCATTTACTGATTCTATACTGCTTGGTTATAAAAATATATGAATTTTCATTTCTTAACTGTATACCCTGTGATCTTAATACATCCTTTTCTTAGTTTCCAGTAGTCTTTAAACTATTATTATTACAATCATTCTTTAGCATTTTCTATATATAAGATATAATTTGTGAATAAAAACAACTTTACTTTCTTCTCAATCAGAATGTTTCTTTTATCTTCAGTTGCCTTCCTGCACTAAGACATTCAGTATTACATCAAATAGAAGTAGCAAGAGAAAAACATCATGCTTGTGTTCATGATCTTATAGGGAAAATGTTCTAATATATTAACTATGATACATGCAGTTTTCATAGATAATCTTTATCAGTTTAAGCATATTTCCATTTATATTATCTTTTTTCTATATCTATTAAAATGATTATGGTTTTTACCATATGTAGCATTAATATAGAGAAATACACCAATATATTTTCTTCATGTTGCAACAAATATACATTGCTGGGATAATATTGCTGGATTAGATATGCTGACATTTACCTACTAATCTTTGCATCTCATGTTCAGGAGAGACAATAATTTCTAGTTTTCTTAACATATTTTGGTTTGGGTATCAGGATAATGGAGTAGGCAACAAAAACAATGCTAAAAGGCAAATTTATAGCTATAAATGCCTATACTAAAAACAAGAAAGATCTCAAATCAATAGCTTCCCTTTACAACTTCAGTAACTGGAAAAAGGACAAACTAAACCTCAAACCAGCAGAAAGAGGGAAATAATAAAATTAAAGCAGAGAATAATAAAACAGAGAATACAAAAGCAATTGTAAAAAGTCAAGGGGGTTTCCCTGGTGGGCTCCATTTGCCAGTGCAGATGTTGGTTGATCCCTGATCCTGGAAGATCTCACATGTTGTGGAGCAACTAAGCCTGTGTGCCACGAATACCGAGCATGTGCCCTAGCGCCCATGAGCCTCCACTGCTGAGTCACACGCGCCACAGCTACTGAAGCCTGCGTGCCCTCACGCCTGGACCCCATGAGAGAAGCCACTGCAGCGAGAAGTCCTCACACCGCGGCGGGAGAACAGGGCCCGCTCCCATTGCTAAGAAAACAGCCCCGCAGCAATGAAGGCTCAGCATACCCAAACATAAAATAGATTTTTTAAAAAGTCAATGAAACCAAAAGTTGGTTCTTAAAAAAAAAAAGTCAAGAAAACTGAAAGCCCTGAAAGTAGACAGACTCAGAAGACAAGAGAGAAGACTGAAATGATGAAAATCAGAAGAAAAAAGTGGGGACACTGCTACAAATTCCAAAGAAATAACAAGGATTATAAGAAAGTACTAAGAATAGTATGCCAATAAATTGGATAATGTAAATGAAATGAAAAACTTCCTAAAAACATAAAACCTATGCAGGGTAAATCATGAAGAAAAAGAAAATGTGAAGAGACCTGTAACTAGTAAGGATATTGAAAAATTAATCAAAAATCTTCCAACAAAGAAAAGTCCTCATGAGTTCTAACGAACATATAAGGAACTAATGCTAAACCTTATCACAACTTTTCCAAAAATTTAAAGAAAAAGAAACACTTTAACTTGTTTTACGAGGCCAGCATTATCCTGATAAAGACACTACAAAAAAGGAAACTACAGACCAATATCCTATATGAACACTGTTTGCAAAAATCTTCCTCCCCAAAATAGAAGCAAACAGATTTCAGCAGCATATGAAGAATTATATACATCATGACCAAGTGGGATTTATACAATAAAGTTCAACAAAGAAAAATCAATCAATGTAATATGCTATACTGACAGTATGAAAGGAAAAGTAAAAACATGACAATCTCAACGGACGCAAAAAGAAAAAAAGTACTTGACAAAATTCACTAACAGGATAAAAACACTCAACGTAATAAAATCCAATAAAAAAGAAACACACAACAAGCATCATACTCAATGGTGAAAGACTGAAAGCATTTAATCAAAGACCAAGAATAAGGCAAGGATGTCACTTTCACCATTTCTATTCAACATAGTACTAGGAAGTTCTAGGAAGAGCTATGAAGCAAGAAAAAGACAGGAAAGGCATCCTAATTGGAAAGGAAGAAATAAAACTGTATTTTTTTTTTACAAATGGTATGAGTTTATATGTAGAAAACCCTAAAGATTTCAAAAAGAACCTGTTAGAACTAATAGATGAATTCAGTGAAGTAACAAGACACAAAGTCAGTGTACAAAAATCAGGTGCATTTCCGTGTGTGTGTGTGTGTGTCTGTGTGTGTCTGTATGTGTCTGTGTGTGTGTGTGTGCGTGTGTGCTGCTCAGTCATGTCTGACTCTTTGTGACCCCACTGAGTGTAGCCTGCCAGGCTCCTCTCTCCACTGAATTCTTCAGGTGAGAATACTGGAGAGGTAGTCAGTCACTTCTCAAGGGGATCTTCCTGACTCAGGGATCAAACCTGGGTCTCCTAAATTATAGGCAGATTCTTTACCATCTGAACCATGAGAGCATTTCTATACATAAAGAAAAATAATCTGAAAAGGAAATTATAAAATCACTTCCATTTATAACAGTCTCAGAAAGAATAAACTACTTAAGAATTATCTTAAGGCAGCAAATTAAAAACTTGCACAATGAAAACTCCCACCGTCAGTAACTCCTCTTGCCTCTTCACTCGATACCAGTCCCTGTATGCCAGCTGTTGCACTAGACTACTGTACTTTCCAAGGTACTGTACTAAAAGATTTAAAACGTTTTTGTTTTTACACATTATTGTGTGAAAAGTATTATAAACTCATTACAGTATAGTACTATATAGCCAATTGTGTTACTTTAGTACCTAGGCTAATTTTGTTGGAATTAGGAACAAATTAGACTTACAAACACCCTCTTGGAGTGGAATTCATTACTTAGTGTATTATTAAAATGTCAATAACACCTAAAATGACCTACTTTAAATACAATCCCTAAAAAATTCTAATGTTTTTATGTAGAAATAGAAAAACCCATTCTAAAAATTGTATGGAATCTCCAGAGGCCCTAAACCGTCAAAATAATCTTGAAAAAGAATAAAAGGGGAGGACTCCTGATCTCAAAACTTATTGCAAAGCTACAGTAATCAAAGCAGTGTGGAACTAGCATAGGAAAAAACACATTAGACCAATGGAATAAACTAGACAATCTAGAAATAAACCCTCACATATACACTAAATTCAATAAAGGTACCAAGACCACTCTATGCGGAAAGAGCAGCCTTTCAACAAACAATACTGGAAAAGCTGGATATGCATATGGTAAAGCATAAAGGCAGATCCTTAAACTATATACAAAAAAATTAACTAAAAAATGGATCAAGAACTTAAACATAAGATTTAAAACCATGTATACCATTGGCAGATATGTAACATGGAAAACAGAATCGTGTTCCTCAAAAAATTAAAAACAGAATTATTATATAATTGAGCAATTCCACTTCTGGGTATAATCCTGAAAGAACTGAAAGTAGGGTCTCAAACAGATATCTGTATGCCTATGTTCATAAAAGCATTATCCACGATAGCTGAAATATGGAAACAAACCAACTGTCCATCTACAAATGAATGGGTAAGTGAAATACGGTATATACGTACAACGGAATGCTATTCAACTTTTTTAAAAGGCAGGAAAATTCTATAGTAAGCTAACATGAATTAACTTTAAGGACATTATGCTAATGAAATAAGCCAGATGTAAAAAAGACAAATACTACAAATTATTTTTATGAACAACTTAGTAGTCAAAATCATCATAAACACAGAAAGTATAATGGTAGGTAGCAGGGTGGGGCGGAGAAGGCAATGGCACCCCACTCCAGTACTCTTGCCTGGAAAATCTCGTGGACGGAGGAACCTGGTAGGCTGCAGTCCATGGGGTCGCTGAGAGTTGGACATGATTGAACGACTTCACTTTCACTTTTCACTTTCATGCACTGGAGAAGGAAATGGCAACCCACTCTAGTGTTCTTGCCTGGAGAATCCCAGGGACGGGGGAGCCTGGTGGGCTGCCGTCTATGGGGTCGTACAGAGTCGGACACGACTGAAGCGACTCAGCAGCAGCAGCAGCAGCAGCAGCAGGGTCGGGGGAGGGAAGAATGGAGCTGTCACTTTGTGGGTACAGAGTTACAGTTTTACAAAATGAAGAGAGTCATGTGGGTAGTAATGGTTACACAATAATGTGAATGTATTTAATACCACTGAACTTCATAAGACTGAGCCACTGAACTGAACTGAACTGAACTACATACTTAAAAATGGCTAAAATGGCAAACTTTATGTTATATGTATTTTACCACAGTAGCAAATTAAAGATAAATACACAGGAAAATAGGAGAAATGCAAAACATGTACTTTCAGATATAAAGGCTATTTATTATAAAGATGTTGATTTTCACAAGGTTAATCCATGAATTCAATATAATTTCAAATGGAAGCAAAATGTATAAAACTACCCTAGGAGACTCTGAAATAGATTAATGAGGAAAGGACTATCTTATATCAAAATACAATATACTTAACACAGTATAACATTCAGAAATATATAAATGTTTTGTAGTAACCTTTCATGGCATTAAACATCTCTCTCCTTTGCCCCTATTGTAACAGTGGCAACTTTACATTTATTGAATAGCTGTCTCAACTGCAAAGGTATTCCTACTTTGCAACATATCATCTGATTCACAGTAGGTACTCAAGACCTATTTGCTCAGTGAATGAATGAATAAAGAAATGAAAGGAAACGGAATACAACAATATCACCATGTATATATAAGAATAATACAGGTATTCTCAAATCAACGAAGAAAGAATGGATTATTTAATTAGTGGTACTAATAAACTGACTAGCAACTTGGGAGGATAAAAAAGAGTTAGCTCATAAATGAACCATACATCATTTATAAAAATATTTTCAGATTGTTGGAAGATCTAAATGTCAAGATAAAACTATGGGCAAAGAACAAAATCAAATACCATTCTTAACTCATTACTTTTTAACAATTGTAATTTAGCTAAACATACAGAATAAATATAATTCCCAAGAAGCAATGTGAAATAGAGAAGAACAAGTAAATTACAGCTTTAGTTAAGTATTATTTCATCGTAATTACAGTGACCAGACATTTCAGGCTGGTTGGAACAATGTTCGATTTATTTTCCAGTCCTAGGTACTGGCAATTTCAAATCTCCTCTAAAATTGGATCTCTGTATTCTATGGAAGCAGCCCAAACTGAGAGGTAGGAAGTTTTGCCTCTTCAGACTGTTTGCAAACCTCTCATTAACTTTGATACACAAACAGACTGTCAGATAATAGTAAGGCCTTTTTCAATTCTATTTTCCCATTCAAAATTGCTTCAAAAGATGACTTCAAATGGCTCCATGTCTGTCTCCATACTAAACAGGAACAAAAGCAGAAAAAAAGCCATGGAGCTCATCTACTTCAAATGCTTTCCCTAAGGCCTGATAACCTACTCCAAAGTCCAACCAAGGAAATAAGTGACAGAACAGAACAGGACAGAAAAAGAACCCTCTTTTTTTCTTCCTTCTTTCTTACATTTCTCTTTGACCACTGGACCTTTCCTGAGACCAATGGACTTTATATATATTACATTATCTGAAAAAAAGTGTTGATTAAAAATTGCTGTAATTCTACAAAAGACTTATCAGATTAGCATTTAGTCACTGGTGACTGTTCATGGGGGAAAAAGAAAACAAATCCAAATGTACTGGCACCCTATGCTTTGGAATACCGATACCTGATGCAAACGGCCAACTCATTGCAAAAGTCCCTGATTCTGGGAAAGATTGAGGGCAGAAGGAGAAGAGGGCATCAGGGGATGAGATGGCTGGATGGCAATACTGATGCAATGGACATGAACTTGGGCAAACCCTAGGAGATGGTGAGGGACAGGGAGGCCTGGTGTGCTGCAATCCATGGAGTCGCTACAAGTCGGGCATGACAGGGCGACAGGACAACAACAATGGGGAGTGACCCATCGGAATTCACAAAAATACACTTTAGGGTGGAATTTAAATGATGCACCTGAATCCATACAAGTAAATTTAGGAAACAATTCCCTTCTTACAGGAATTTTCTTTGCTTTTCAAAATTATTCAACACTGCCTAGAGAAGTATCAGTCGAGAAATTAATAAAACTATAGCAATGGAAACACCGTAATTCAATGCTAAGAAAATATGAAAAAAAAATGGTATGACTGTTATCAATCTCTTTTCAAAAAAGAAAAGTAAGACGTAGAAACAAAAGTCTCATGAATAATAGAAGGGTGAGAGGGAGCAGTCTCCTAAAAGTAAACACATACACACAGTTAGTGGTTATAATCTTCATCTGCTTACTTTCAGCCCCATTCTGCTTCACTGCTCAGCCTGCAACTCACTTAAATTGAGGAGGCAGTGCAGAAGTTCTAAACCTGAGGAACAAATCATTTGAAATAAATTCCTTTTTTTCTTGCTAATACTCCATATGACTTGTTCAGATCCTCAACCCAGATAGTCTCCTGCAGTCCTAACTTCAAAAAGTGTTTTGAAATGTAAATTAATAGTCTTTCCCTTCCCTAGTGGAAATTTTCCTTCCAATATAGAATATTCAGAGCAGGAGAGGATAGCCACACAAACCTGAATTTCTGATTATCTCTCACATTTGAATCATTTTCAGTCTGAAAATGAACTATACCACATACTTAATTAAAATGCTCATGGGGATTCACTCCTGCATGATAGGAGAGCAACAAGTCTTCTGCCATCTCCCCCAACTATACAGCTTAACAGAAGTGTCAAAACAACCATTTCAGCATTCAAAAAGCAAACCACAGGCTTACAACAGACTGAGAAGTGGCTGTTCATAAAAATCACTGCACTGTGAGTAAGAAAAGCACAAGGTTATCTTCCTGAGGCTTCTGACAAGCTCTCAGTTCTGTACATGCAGTAGTTCAACTAGGGCAAAACAAGGTAAGTAACTGGAAATTCAGCGGCCGCTATTGAAGAGGATGTCACTTGATCTAAAACGTTGTCAGTGAAAATGGTGATCTTAGTGGCACACGAAGGCCACTCTCCCCTAGTCTAAAGTATTGTTGTTTTTCAGGTAATCAGTCAACAGACTGGCAGGCGAGCAAGAATTTAACAGGTATGAGATCAACAAGTATCCTGCATTGATTAAGGCTGATATATGCACAGCAGAGAGTGGAGTGGGGTAAGCCACTCATACATCTTTAGTAAACAGAACCTGAGGTAAGGCACAGAGGAGACACAAAAGAACCCAACAGAATATAAGAGCCAGGAGAAACTTAAAAACATCAAGAACACTGAATGTACCCTCCAAACTACACAAAGATCCAAAGCTAGACAGAGGAAGCCTTACTAGCTCAAACTATTTGAGTACAATTTCTGACCAGGAGCTGCCTGAAGAAGAAGCTAAGTAGAAACAGAGGAAAACATTTAGGTAGCCAAGCTTAAAAATAAAGAGAGTTGGGGAAGAAAAGTTAAACAGAGAGATCAGTGGCCACACAGTTTGGGTGGAGATTCAGTCTAAATAATTACCAAGTGAAGTGAAGTCGCTCAGTCGTATCCAACTCTTTGCGACCTCGAGGACTGTAGCCTACCAGGCTCCTCCGTCCATTGGATTCTCCAGGCAAGAATACTGGAGTGGGTTGCCATTTCCTTCTCCAGGGGATCTTCCCAACCCAAAGATTGAACCTGGGTCTCCCACACTGGAGGCAGATGCTTTAACCTCTGAGCCACCAGGGAAGCCCTAATAATTACCAAACACACAAGCAGAGAGAACAACAAATCTCAGGAGAAAACCCAGGTTCTAAAACTGCTATGAAATATTATCTAAAATGTACAGTATTCAACAAAAAGAAATTATAAGGCACACAAAGAAACAAGGAAGCATAACCTATTGACTCAGGAAAAAAAAATCAGTCGAAGTTACCTCTAAATGTAGGGTTTAAGAGATAAAGATTTCAAAGCACCTCTTTTAAATACATTCACAGAACTAAACATTGTCACCATGTTTAAAGAAATAAAGAAAAGTATGACAACAATGATTTACTCAATAGAAATCATAAGAAAATATTACTTAATAAACAATGGAAATTCTGGTGCAGCTAAGTATAATAACTGAAATGAAGAATACACTAGAAGGATACCATAGCAGATCTGAGCATTCAAAGGAAAAAAATCAGTGACTCTGAACTGGTCTTACAGAAATTACCCATTCTGAAAAACAAAGGAAACAATGATTGATAAAACATTAACAGACTCTCAGAGAACATAAAGTATACTAGTACAAGTATTAAAAAGAGTACCAGAAGTTGTTAGAGAAAAAGAAAACAAAAATATTTAAAGAAATAATGGCTGAAAACAAAATTTGATGAATAACATTAACCAATACGACCAATCTCAACAAACTCCACACAGGATAAACCCAGAGATTCATAGCTATACATTTTATATGTCAAAGACAGAGAAAATCTTAAAATACCAAAAGAGAAATGACTAGTTCCATATGATATTAAGAGCTGATTTCTCACTAAAAAGAAAACAAAACAAAACCAAAAAAATGATGCCAGGAAGCAATGGAATGCCATGTTGAAAGTTCTAAAAGAAAAAAAGATCAATCAAGAATTCTATAGCCAGTAAAACCATTTTTCATAAATAAATCTCCAGATAAACAAAAACTGAGAGAATGTGTTGCTACCAAATCTGTCTTGTAAGAAATAATAGAAGTAAAAAAGTGAAAAGGAAACCTACAGAATGAAAGAAAATACTTACAAATCATATATCACATAAGGGGTTAATATCCAGATAGACTGATATAAAGAATGTGTACAATTCAAAAAAAAAAAAAAAACCATGCTGGTTTCTATAAAGAACAAAGAAACTTAATAAACTTTGGCCCCAGAGAAGACACACAAATGGCCAACAGGTACACACCAAGATGATTAACATTAGTAATGATCAAAGACTTGCAAACCAAAGCCATAATGAGATATCACCTCACACCTGTTAGAATGGCATCATCAAGCAGACAAGAGATTAAAAAGTGTTGGCGAAAGTATACAGAAAAAAGAATCCTAGTACACTGTTGGTGAGAATGTAAATTGGTACAGCCACTGTGGAATATAGTATAAAGATTCCTCCAAAGTAAAAAACATAACCAGCATATGATCCATTAATCTCATGTTTGGATATACATCCAAAGGAAATGAAGACAGGATCTTGAAGAGATATCTGTACTCCTGTGTTTACTCTTTATTATTTGCAACAGCCAAGACATAAAAATAAAACTGTCTTTTAAAGGATGAATGAATAAAGATATAGTACATACATCACAAAGGAATATTATCCAGCTATGAGAAAGCAAGAAATCTTGTCATTTGTGGTTCTGGATGGGCCTTCAGGGTATCAGACTAATGGAAGTAAGTCTGATGAAGAAAAACAAATATTACATATTATCAATATGTAGAATATTAGAAGGCCAAACTTGTAAAAAATAGAGTAGAAGGTGATTCCCAGGGGCTTGGGTCTGGAAACTGGCAGGATCTTCTTTAAGCATATAGGGTAGGGGAACTGGGAGACACTGTTTAATGGTACAAACCTGCAATCAGTAGATAGCATCAAATGCAGAGTATGTGATTACAGGCAACAGTACTGTATTATAGATATCAAACCTGCTAAGAAATTAGACCTTAATATTATTACACACACACAATAATAATAATAATTCAAGGTGATAAAGGTGTTAGCTAACACTACAATGATAATCATATTCCCATGTATCAAAGCAAAAGAAGACAGGGAGGAAAGATGCTCTCCAGTGAAGAGAGGGAAAAAGAACTTGAATCTTAACAGCAAATCAGGAACCCTTGGCTAAGACAAGAGCTGGTGAAAAGCCTGCCAGAGCTTGTCTTAAAGTCTTAGAAAAGCCAGAAAATAACACGTCTTGAGGAACATAGTACCTAAGGAGGGAAGGGGAAGGAACAAAGTTCTCAGGACAGTTCGTGGTAATTAAGAGCTGTAAGAATGGCTTCCATTTATTGAGTATTTACCCTGTGACAGCTACAATTCTAAACACTTGACAATTACCACTTCCTTTAATCATCACAATAAGCCTATGAGGTAAACGCTATTATTCTTCTCATTTTACAGATCAAGACACTATGGAACTGAGAAGTTTGGTAAACTGCCTAAGGTCATCAGGCTAATCAGTGGCTGAACCAGGAATCCAACCAAGGCAGTCTGGCTAGAGATTTGGTACTCTTAACCACTACATTTATACTGCTGCTGCTGCTGCTGCTAAGTCGCTTCAGTCATGTCTGACTCTGTGCGACCCCATAGACGGCAGCCCACCAGGCTCCCCCGTCCCTGGGATTTTCCAGGCAAGAATACTGGAGTGGGTTGCCATTTCCTTCTTCGATGCATGAAAGTGAAAAGTGAAAGTGAAGTTGCTCAGTCGTTTCCAACTCTTAGCGACCCCATGGACTGCAGTTCACCAGGCTCCTCCATCCATGGGATTTTCCAGGCAAGAGTACTGGAGTGGGGTGCCATTGCCTTAGGATATTTAAAAGACTTTGCCCTGGTTGTAGAAAATAAAGGAATCAGAAGTTAAGTTAGACAATGAAAGATAAAGCCTGAAGTGAATTACTTACTGACAAGGAACCTAGGTGTTCAAGTTTTAAAATCCTAATTTACATTTGGCTACATGTTTGTTTCCTCTGTCCTTCATTTTAATTCCCTAATACTTATCAAACATCTAGTATGTGCTAGACCCAAGACATAACAAAAAATCAAAATCTCTAGACTTCTATGAGGCCATAAACTGGAAAAGAATTATACAGTGTAATTGCTGTAGGGATATACATAAGATTAGATGGGAATGGAACAGACAGATACATTCCAGAACCTCCAGCAAAACGGGCTAAGAACTAGATCATCTAGGATGTCTGCAGTATATGGTGTCACAGGGGGAGATGGCTTGAAGGTGAGGAGAGAAGAATTCTGAGCAGGCAATGGTCTCATCATTTTGTTGCTTTGTCAGCTAAATGGACGATGGATGAACTATGGCAATGTAGGAGGAAGGACATCTCAGCACCAGGGACAGGGCAAGAGGCAGAAGACAAAAGAATCCAATTCCATTATGGTAACACTATGGAACATTTCATGAAAAGATGGGCTCAATAAAGGACAGAAATGGTATGGACCTAACAGAAGCAGAAGATATTAAGAAGAGATGGCAAGAATAAACAGAAGAATTGTACAAAAAGGATCTTCACGACCCGGATAATCACGATGGTGTTATCACTCATCTAGAACCAGACATCTTGGAATGTGAAGTCAAGTGGTCCTTAGAAAGCATCACTACGAACAAAGCTAGTGGAGGTGATGGAATTCCAGTTGAGCTGTTTCAAATCCTGAAAGATGATGCTGTGAAAGTGCTGCACACAATATACCAGCAAATTTGGAAAACTCAGCAGTTGCCACAGGACTGGAAAAGGTCAGTTTTCATTCCAATCCCAAAGAAAGGCAATGCCAAAGAATGCTCAAACTACCGCACCATTGCACTCATCTCACGTGCTATTAAAGTAATGCTCACCTCCAAGCCAGGCTTCAGCAATACATGAAGTGTGAACTTCCAGATGTTCAAGCTGGTTTTAGAAAAGGCAGAGGAACCAGAGATCAAATTGCCATCATCCGCTGGATCATGGAAAAAGCAAGAGAGTTCCAGAAAAACATCTATTTCTGCTTTATTGACTATGCCAAAGCCTTTGACTGTGTGGATCACAATAAACTGTGGAAAATTCTGAAAGAGATGGGAATACCAGACCACCTGACCCACCTCTTGAGAAATCTGTATGCAGGCCAGGAAGCAACAGTTAGAGCTGGACATGGAACAACAGACTGGTTCCAAATAGGAAAAGGAGTATGTCAAGGCTGTATATTGTCACCCTGCTTATTTAACTTCTATGCAGAGTACATCATGAGAAACGCTGGACTGGAAGAAACACAAGCTGGAATCTAGACTGCCGGGAGAAATATCAATAACCTCAGATATGCAGATGACACCACACTTATGGCAGACAGTGAAGAGGAACTAAAAAGCCTCTTGATGAAAGTAAAAGAGGAAAGTGAAAAAGTTGGCCTAAAGCTCAACATTCAGAAAACGAAGATCATGGCATCCGGTCCCATCACTTCATGGGAAATAGATGGAAAAACAGTGGAAATAGTGTCAGACTTTATTTTGGGGGGCTCCAAAATCACTGCAGATGGTGACTGCAGCCATGAAATTAAAAGGCCCTTACTCCTTGGAAGAAAAGTTATGACCAACCTAGATAGCATATTCAAAAGCAGAGACGTTACTTTGCCGATAAGGTCCGTCTAGTCAAGGCTATGATTTTTCCAGTAGTCATGTATGGATGTGAGAGTTGGACTGTGAAGAAGGCTGAGCGCCGAAGAATTGATGCTTTTGAACTGTGGTGTTGGAGAAGACTCTTGAGAGTCCCTTGGACTGCCAGGAGATCCAACCAGTCCATTCTCAAGGAGATCAGCCCTGGGATTTCTTTGGAAGGAATGATGCTAAAGCTGAAGCTCCAGTACTTTGGCCACCTCATGCGAAGAGTTGACTCACTGGAAAAGACTCTGATGCTGGGAGGGATTGGGGGCAGGAGAAGAAGGGGATGACTGAGGATGAGATGGCTGGACGGCATCACTGACTCGATGGACGTGAGTCTGAGTGAACTCCAGGAGCTGGTGGTGGACAGGGAGGCCTGGCGTGCTGCGATTCATGGGGTCACAAAGAGTCGGACGCGACTAAGCGACTGAACTGAACTGAACTGAACACTATAGATGAAAGATTAAGGCTCAACCAAGACAATGGAGGTAAAGGACAGAAGATGAAATAAATAATGTCAGTTAGCTAACAGAAAGATATGCTGTTTTAATGAAGACATCTATCATTATAGAGAAAATTAAGCAATAATCCACCTACAATGAGGGAGACCTGGGTTCGATCCCTGGGTTGGGAAGATCCCCTGGAGGAGGGCATGGCAACCTACTCCAGTATTCTTGCCTGGAGAATCCCCATGGACAGAGGAGCCTGGCAGGTTACAGTCCATGGGGTCACAAAGAGTCAGACACGAGTGACTGACTAAGCACAATACAGCAAGCAATAATCACACTCAAACTTTCTACCATGTAGTCCCATAGTAAAGCAAGGCACTGTTATTGATAACAACTGGAATTACCAGCATAGGCTTAAATCACCTTGCTTGCTTGTTCTTATGCTCAGTTGAGACTCCATGGACTGCAGGCTGCCAGGTTCTTCTGTCCATGGAACTTTCCCAGGCAAGAATACTGGAGGGGGTTACCATTTCCTACTCCAGGAGATCTTCTAGACCCAGGGATTGAACCAGCATCTCTTGCATCTCCTTCACTGACAGAGGGATCCTTTACCACTGCCCTTGAGTCACCTATAAACAGCTAAATCTATACTCCTACGGCTATACGTAAGTAGACAAAAACATCAATTTGTATATTTTCACTTTCCTCAGGACAATTTCTGCAGAGGACATAGGAAAGTGCTTCATTTTTAACAAACATACATCATATTCTAAACTTAGATGTACACATTCACTTCATCTTCTCCCAAACCCTGTAGAAGTTCAACACTATTATCCCCTATTTCGAGCTAAGCCATTTCAGTCGTGTCCAGCTCTTTGTGACCCCGTGGACTATATAGGCCACAAGGCTCCCCTATCCCTGGGACGCTCCAGGCAAGGGCACCGGAGTGGACTGCCCCGCCCTCCTCTGGGGAGTCTTTCCAACTCAGGGGTCACACTCGTGGCTCGTATCTCCTGCACTGGCAGCTGGGTTCTTTCCCGCTAGTGCCACCTGGGAAGCCCCACAGGAAATCAAGGCTCTGAGAGGTTATGCAATGAGTCAAAGGTCACTAGACAATACAGTTCGTTCTGCTTTAACCCTTATTTTGAGAATGTAAATGTGTTCTAATGCAACCGAAATAGCAAGGAACAATGTGAACATAACTCACATTTCGTATTTGCTTACAAGTAAGTTCATTCAGAAGAAACATATGGTAAATACAGAAAACTGCACCCCATTTTCTTTCACCCCCATGGCACAGAGCCATGCTGGAATACACCAAAAGCACACACCACAAACATCTATGTTCCAGCTGCCAGTCCACCATGTGAGATGTGAATCACATCCACTCACATCTGGTGTTACCACTTTCCTTTAGATTTGTTAGCTTCCTTCCATTACTCACAGGAACTCACAGTGCTGCAACCGCTTCCACAAGGGAGTAACGTATTTTGCAATATTAAGTGTCAAATGTACTGCAATATTTATTTGTTAACCTTTTAACATTTATAACTTTTTTACTATCACTGACAGGTCTCTGAGTATTGTGCTATAATCTCATTTTCTTATCAATCCAGTGGCTTTCCGTGTGTGATTTTGCATAGCATGATGATTCTTTTTAGCAACGAATATGTTGCATTATAGCAAAACTCTGCATTATAGCAGAAACTCAGTGGTATCTAAGTTTGCTCATATCAAAGTCAATGATCTTAAGTTACAGGGTCACCCACCTTTATTTCTAACTCACTCCAAACTGTTAGCACGTGATGCGCTTTGTGGACATCTTAAATGTCCAATTCTCTTTTACATGAACTGCTGTGACTATACACATTCATTCATCAAATTCTTCAAACCGAAGGCCTCCGAATCAATTCTGACTTTTTTCTTATGGTCCGCTTCTGATATGTTAGTAAATATTGCCAAATACCTTCAAAACATTTCTAGAAACTGGTCACTTTTCACATCTCCAAATGCCACTGCCCTAGTCCAAGCTACCATCATCTCCAGCCTTGGCTCCTACAATAGCCTCCTATCTGGCTTTTCTGCTTACACTTTTGTGCCATCTCTTGTTCCCTTCACAGCTGTGTGTGCTTAGTCACTCAGTCGTGTCTGATTCTATGTGATCCTATGGACTGTAACCCGCCAGGCTCCTCTGTCCATGGGGATTCTTCAGGCAAGAATACTGGAGTGGGTTGCCATGCCTTCCTCCAGGGAACCTTCTCAACCCAGGGATCAAACCCAGGTCTCCCTCACTGCAGGCAGATTCTCTACCATCTCAGCCACCAGGGAAGCCCTCCTCCACAGCTAGAGTGAGCCTTTTAAGAACAAACACATTCCTCCCCTAATCAAAGTCCTCCAATTAAAAATAATAATTATATATATATTTAAATAAAATCACCACTCCTGGCCATGGTCCACAAGGTCTGGCCTCTTGGCTCTTACCCACTTTATTCCTTCTCTCTTACCTAACAGTCTTCTTACTGTTCCTTGAACAGTCAAAACATGTTCCTACCTAAAGGCTTTTATATTCACTATTCCCTCAGACGGGAGCTGCTCCTTCCCCAGATATTGGCATAACTTCATTCAGATTTCTGCTCAAGTATCACTTTTCAAATTGGTCTTTCTTGGCCACCATACTGAAAGTAGTCACTTATATCATATTGTATCCCTTTGGCCTGCTTCATTATTCTTCCTAGGACTCAGCACTATCAGATATATCATATATATACTTATTTGCTATCTACCTCTATGACTAGAAGGTAAGCTTCACAAAGACAGAAACTTTATCGTGCTCACAACTGTAGCCCCAGTGGCATGGAAGGTATACAGTAAAATTTATTGAATGCATTAGCTCTTAATTAGGACATTAATAGAGACAAAAGAACTAGTCAGAACTAGTCACTTAACAGGGACCAAGAGACAGACATCATACTATATTTCTCACGTTCATTAAACAACTTTAATGAAGCATACTAAGTAATCGAATATAGAGAAACTGGTGATTAAACCTTCATAGGAACTATATCTATATTATTCACTATTAAATGGAAAATGACTGTGCATATTTGTACTACAATAAAGACAGGTCAAAATTTATTGATAAACATTTAGAAAGTACTATATTGTATGAGTTGCCAAGTCCATACCTTCATAATTAAAACAGTTTAAAAAATTCACTCACTCCATTAGATTTAGTTTTTTCCTTACTAACATGAGACGGGGATTTTTCTATAACCCCACCCTGTCTAACCATGTATTTCCATGAATCATCCTTCAGCATACAAAATGTACTCAGACAATGACTTGTAAACATGAATATCCTTTATATAATTCATCTACTTGTTGACAAGTTGATATAGAAGAGTATATCCATCACATAATTGAAATTTCTAGAAAATTCAATTTGATTTCATCTTCATATTTACAATCATCTTAGAATAACAGACTCTTTATTATGAGGAAATTATGAAAAAGAGAGGAAAAGAAAAGACTATAAAGATTATCTAGCTCAGTGATTTTTCCTTTTTAAGCAGCTGGAATCCTGTCCTTAACTGGAATCTTACATGAAAAGCCCAGTATGTAAAACTTAAACAGATACATTTCAGGCATGGGATGGAAGGAAAAGGATGAGTTGAGAACGCAGAGGGACTTTGAAATCTTGACTGTTTATTCCCCTAGGATTCAATATCCATCCTATTTACTATGAGTATCTCTAGGAAACTCCACAGGACAAAACACCTCTTCTAGTCAAAGTGCTAGTTTACAAGTAGATAAGGGAAAGGAGGTGATGAGGAGAGGACATTAATTTCTCATAAAGAGTAAGTAGATTTTGTGTTACAAACAAGTGGTTGAGAATGTTGTTTTTCAATGAATAAAAGAAAGACTAATGGACAAGACTGAGATCCCAGGATCAACCACGCATTAGGGCAATGAAGTTAGTGGCTAGTATGAGGCATTCTGCTGAAGAGCATCAGGAAAAATTGCCTTCAATACCCATCAGAGGCCATTCTACCCTGAAGTGGTCAATTTTCACTTTTAAAATATTCATTATAGCAAATAATTCACCTCACATTGAAACACAATAAAACTAAAACAAAACAATACTTCTGAGAGTAAACAAAATATTCATAATTCTTCAGCATGACAGAACATAGCTTGTCACAAAATGGTCAAGAGAACAGATCTCATGGCCAATAATTATACTACCAAGCTACATGGACCATAAGAAAACCAGCTCTTTTTGCATATGTAACTTGTTTCCCTCAGTGCTCCAGACTAGCTCAGCCGAAGAAACCCACATCCTAAGCCACAGAACAGAGCCACCTGGCCTTGTTCTTATCACAGGATGACAAAATGATTTTAATCCCCTAATGTCACGCAGACATCCTCAACATTTGTATAAAGGTTTTTAACTAACAAAACTGTTGCATCCTTCCTGAGCTCAAGAATGGTCAAAAGGCTCGATGCAAACACTTCTTTGGACATTTATTACCACATTTAAAGGCACAGGCTCAACGACTGACATACATTTCAAAACACTATCTCCACTTTTTCTCCCCTTTTCTGTTCGGCTTCTCGCATGAGAAAGCATGAGTTCAAAAAGTTTCTGGGATCTCTGCTTCTAAAAATGTTTAAATCAATGCAGCTTTGCCGTACTCATTCATCAATCCAAATAAAATATTAACAATTTTATGAGCATGACAAGAAGCAAGTTTTTTTTTAATGCTCCAATTCCATGATAGGATCAGAAGCAAGTATGAGAAAACAAAATACACAACATAAAAAAGTATCCAGGGCTTCTTTAATATATATAATAGAATGTGAATTTTTTGACTTTTGATGAGAAAGATGTTTGGAATAACTAACTTGAAAGAATAATATGCAACTTTCTTGGTTAAAAAGTGTAAGTAATTCTGTGGCTTTCTTTTTTACCTACTCCACATGGTTTGCAACATCTTAGTTTCCCGACCAAGGAGTGAACCCGGGCCCATGGCAGTGAAAGCACTGAGTCCTAACCACGGGACTGCCAGAGAATTCCCCACTGTGACTTTGTAATCCCCTAATTTCTACAGTACTATGAAAAGAAAACACAGGATTCAAAATATGTACAAGTCGAGATACAAGTACAAAGAATTTAACAGCCATCATCATATATCCTGGCCTCTGCTGTGGTGGTCAGAGAATACTAATAAGTAAATGGAATTCCATTTTTAATCATTTTTAATGAAAATGCAATTAGCTGGTTTGAGCCCTTGTCAGGGAAGTAGATTGTGTGTGTGTGTGTGTGCGTGTGCACACGTGCATGTGTGTGTGTGTGTGTGTGTGTGTTAGTCACTCAGTCATGTCCGACTCTGCGACCTCACACTCTATAGACTGTCAGGCTCTTCGTCCATGAAATTCTCCAGGCAAGAGTACTGAAGTGGGTTGCCATGCCCTTCTCCAGAGGATCTTCCCAACCCAGGGATCAAATCCTGGTTTCCTGCTGCAGGCAGATACTTTACCATCTGAGCTACCAAATCCTGGGGGCCAAGGTTCTGTCCCTGGTCAAGGAACTAGATCCTACATGTTGCATTTAAAGATCCTGCATGGCCAAATAAATAAATAAAATATTTTTTTTAAATGATGAAAATTTCATTTTTCCTTCTTTCAACTTCAAAGGATTATTATTCACTTCTATTACATTTATAGATACCACTGTTTTTAGAAAGGAGTTTTAGTAATGTCATAATAATTTAGAAGGCTTTACAATTAATGTAACTTAAAGTGTGGAAGTTGCTCAGTTGTGTACAACTCTTTGCAACCCCATGGACTGTAGCCCACCAGGCTCCCCTGTCAATGGGATTCCCCAGGCAAGAATACTGGTGTAGTTTGCCATTTCCTTCTTCAGGGGTCTTCCCAATCCAGGGATCACACCTGAGTCTCCTGCACTGCAGGCAGATTTGGCAACCCACTCCAGTACTCTTGCTTGGAAAATCCGATGGATGGAGAAGCCTGGTAGGCTATGGTCCATGGGGTTGCGAAGAGTCGGAGACAACTAAGCAGCTTCACTTCACTTCACTTCTTTACCATCTGAACTGCCTGGGAAGCCTTGGAAGCCTTAACTAAGAAAAAGGAATGTCAATTTTTATGTTTTAAAATGTCATACTATTTTTATTTTTTTATTTTTTATTTTTTTATGCAGTAATGAAAATCAGTTTCCAAACATAAATGTATGATTGAACATTTAACTTATAATGTAAGTAAAATTTTCTCATTCTGGATGAGCCATTCTCAAACCTTACTGCACATCAAAATCACCTAAAGATCCAGAAAACATATAAGTGCCAGAACTCCAACCCTAGGACATTCTGATTCAGTTGGTCTGGGTAGAGTTCAGGCATCAATATTCTTAAAAAACTTTTTAGGTAAATCTAATATTTAGTCAATCATGATAATCACTGTTGTAGATCCTGACCAGCATTCTAAAATTTAGCTTTCTAAAACTGTAACTTTTGAAAACTACTTAATATATTTATTTTATAATCTCAATCTGTAACGCCATCACACATCCCAAACTTTGATCTATGTTCATTTCTTAACCTCTACATTCTTTGTTATTAAATAAAGTAAAACGGATTATTTAATAAGGAATCTTCAAATATCCTTTTTTGATTATACAGTGTACACATTTATGTATCTAAAGCGGTTCTGTAACTGTTACACAAAATTCTTTCTAAAAAATTATCTAAGCCATAATACCATTAAAACTTTCATTACTAATTCCTTTTAAAATTGAAGTACAGTTGATTTATAATATTGCGTTAGTTGCAGGTGTAGAGCAAAGTGATTCTGTTATATATCTATTTTTTCAGATTGTTTTCCATTTTACATTATTATAAAATGTTGAATATATTTCCCTGTGCTATATAGTAAATCCTTGTTGTTTATCTATTTTATGTATAGTAGTTTTTTAATCCCATACTCTTAATTTAGCTCAGCCCCCTCTTCCTCTTTGGTAATAATAAGTTTGTTTTCTGCATCTCTGAGTATATTTCTGATTTGTATATAGGCTCATTTGTATTTTTTTTTAGATTCCATCTATAAGTGATATAACATTTGTATTTCTCTGTCTCACTTAGTATGGTACTTTCTAGGAAGTACCATGTTGCTGCAAATGGCAATATTTCATTCTGTTTTATGGCTGAATATGAATCCATTTTGTGTGTGTGTATATCTCATATCTTCTTAAACCAAGTGTCTGTTGTTGGACTTGCATTTTTTCCATGCCCTGGTTATGATAAATAGAGGCAAAAGACCTAAAGAGACATTTTCCCAATGACTGCCAGCATCACCAGAAGCTAGAAGAGAAACATGGGACAGATTCTCCCTCCCAGAGCTTGCAGGAAAAAAAAAAAAAGCCTGCTGACACCTTGATTTAAGACTTCAAGCCTCAAGAACTATGAGACAATAAATTAATCTTCTTTTAAGCCACCCAGTTTCTGGTACTTTGTTACCAGCTGCCCCAGGAAACAAACACAGTACAATTACAATTTATGAAACAAAGTAGTATAAGAAGTATTTCATATTTACAAAAAAAGGGAATTTTTTTTTAAATTAAGAAAAAGAGACAGGCAAATAATAGGGATCCTGATGAAGTTCCAAGATTTATTGTTGATTCCGTTTCTGCAGCTATAAAACAACAACTTCTTTCAGGGTAGCTCAGAGTTGTGAGAGATGCTGTGAGGAAAATTTGATTCTCACACACAACACACACAGTTATTAGGTATAGTTATCATAATGTTGAGAATTGCTCTTAAATTATTCCGTGTGAGTCTATTACTCCAAAAAGAAGTATAAATTTCCCAAAGACAAGAATTATATTTGTAATTCCTACAGAAACCCAACATAAGGCTGAGTAAAGACTCAATATAAAATAAACACTTGATTTAAATTAAATAATCAAGTCAGAGCGCTTAACATAGCTTATCCAGCAAACTATATATGGTGGTGGTTTAGACACTAAGTCATGTCTGACTCTTGTGACCCCATGAACTGTAGCCTGCCAGGCTCCTCTGTCCATGGGATTCTCCAGGCAAGAATACTGGAGTGGGCTGCCATCTCCTTCTCCAGAGAATCTTACCGACCCAGGAATCAAACCCAGGTCTCCCACACTGCAGACAGATTCTTTACCAACTGAGCTATGAGGGAAGCCCGATCTGTGTGTGTGTGTGTCTGTGTGTGTACACACAAGGGAAGCCCCAACTGTGTGTGTGTGTGTACACAAGGGAAGCCCCAACTGTATGTGTGTATAAACACAGTGAAACTGTTTGCAGATGACATGATCCTCTACATAGAAAACACTAAAGACTCTACCAGAAAATTACTAGAGCTAATTAATGAATATAGTAAAGTTGCAGGATATAAAATCAACACACAGAAATCCCTTGCATTCCTATACACTAATAATGAGAAAGTAGAAGAAGAAATTAAGGAAACACTTCCATTCACCATTGCAACAAAAAGAATAAAATACTTAGGAATATATCTACCTAAAGAAACTAAAGACCTATATACAGAAAACTATAAAACACTGATGAAAGAAATCAAAGAGGACACTAATAGATGGAGAAATATACCATGCTCATGGATCGGAAGAATCAATATAGTGAAAATGAGTATATTACCCAAAGCAATTTACAAATTCAATGCAATCCCTATCAAGATACCGGCGATATTTTTCACAGAACTAGAACAAATAATTTCAAGATTTGTATGGAAATACAAAAAACCACGAATAGCCAAAGCAATTTTGAGAAAGAAGAATGGAACTGGAGGAATCAATTTGCCTGACTTCAGGCTCTACTACAAAGCCACAGTCATCAAGACAGTATGGTATTGGCACAAAGACAGACATATAGATCAATGGAACAAAATAGAAAGCCCAGAGATAAATCCACATACATATGGACACCTTATCTTTGACAAAGGAGGCAAGAATATACAATGGAGTAAAGACAATCTCTTTAACAAGTGGTGCTGGGAAAACTGGTCAACCACTTGTAAAAGAATGAAACTAGATCACTTTCTAACACCGCACACAAAGATAAACTCAAAATGGATTAAAGATCTAAATGTAAGACCAGAAACTATAAAACTCTTAGAGGAGAACATAGGCAAAACACTCTCCGACATAAACCACAGCAGGATCCTCTATGATCCACCTCCCAGAATTCTGGAAATAAAAGCAAAAATAAACAAATGGGATCTAATTAAAATTAAAAGCTTCTGCACAACAAAGGAAAACAAGCAAAGTGAAAAGACAGCCTTCCGAATGGGAGAAAATAATAGCAAATGAAGCAACTGACAAACAACTAATCTCAAAAATATACAAGCAACTCCTGCAGCTCAATTCCAGAAAAATAAACGACCCAATCAAAAAATGGGCCAAAGAACTAAATAGACATTTCTCCAAAGAAGACATACGGATGGCTAACAAACACATGAAAAGATGCTCAACATCACTCATTATTAGAGAAATGCAAATCAAAACCACAATGAGGTACCACTTCACACCAGTCAGAATGTCTGCAATCCAAAAATCTGCAAGCAATAAATGCTGGAGAGGGTGTGGAAAGAAGGGAACCCTCCTACACTGTTGGTGGGAATGCAAACTAGTACAGCCACTATGGAGAACAGTGTGGAGATTCCTTAAAAAATTGCAAATGGAAATGCCTTATGACCCAGCAATCCCACTGTTGGGCATACACACAGAGGAAACCAGAATTGAAAGAGACACATGTACCCCAATGTTCATTGCAGCACTGTTTATAATAGCCAGGACATGGAAACAACCTAGATGTCCATCAGTAGATGAATGGATAAGAAAGCTGTGGTACATATACACAATGGAGTATTACTCAGCCATCAAAAAGAATACATTTGAATCAGTTCTGATGAGATGGATGAAACTGGAGCCGATTATACAGAGTGAAGTGAGCCAGAAAGAAAAACACCAATACAGTATACTAACACATATATATGGAATTTAGGAAGATGGCAATGATGACCCTGTATGCAGGACAGCAAAAAAAGACACAGATGTGTATAGCAGACTTTTGGACTCAGAGGGAGAGGGAGAGGGTGTGATGATTTGGGAGAATGGCATTGAAACATGTATAATATCATGTAAGAATCGAAATGCCAGTCTATGTCTGATGCAGGATATGACACGCTTGGGGCTGACGCGCGGGGATGACCCAGAGAGATGCTGTGGGAAGGGGGGTGGGAGGGGGGTTCATGTTTGGGAACACATGTACACCTGTGGTGGATTCATGTCAATCTATGCCAAAACCAATACAGAATTGTAAAGTAAAAAATTAAAAATAAATAAATAAATAAATTTTTTTAAAAAAATGAAAAAAAAAATAAACACAGTGAAAAACAGCTCTTACAATACTGTATCAATAAACTCACTGTGTTCTATCTGCATTGCATCTTTTTGATCTTGCAATAATGTTCAAGTTTATCTGACACACACACTTAACAAAAACAAACACAAGTTTTACCATGAAATTAATGAAATGAAGCTTCATGTCACCTCATTTGCATTCACTCTTTCCATGGGCCTGGTGAGATCTAAGATACATGGTTATATGGTTTCATTTAAAAATCAACATAAGTAAAGCATTTTTATTATAGTCAGTTAAGAAAGTTGTCACCTTCCATATTAACTTCCCTCCATGACAGTTCCCTCTTGTTAGTGACTCTGAAGTGGCCACAGGCAGTTTTAAGAATCTAGCTAAGGGAAGGATGAAATGGGGGTACCCTTTGTTTGGGTTAGTGTGATACATTTAGTGGTTAACAGTCACTTCCTTGTATGGTTACTGTAGTGGTCAGTATACAGCAATGGCTTCTAGAAATAGCCCTGTATCCCACTGTACTGATTCATGTATGAAGGTACGAAGCCAGAGGTCGTATCATGATATAAACACATGGAATAGCTCCTGGCATCACTATGTAGACAATGTGAGAAGAGCAACACATACCCCACCACTGCCAGTCACCTGGAGGCA
Organism: Oryx dammah; assembly: GCF_014754425.2. Lineage (NCBI taxonomy): Eukaryota > Metazoa > Chordata > Mammalia > Artiodactyla > Bovidae > Oryx > Oryx dammah. Next base: position 32,385,346 of record NW_024070195.1, on the reverse strand, counting down.
GACCCAACTAGTTACTGGGGCTTTCTCACTGGGGACCATGGCTTCAACCTCCAAGAAATAAGAGCACGCAGAGGGGTTCAAATCCAAGTGGTAAGCAGTGTGGCTCTCGACTTGACTTAGTGTCCATCTCTAATGCCACATTTCACAATCCATAATGGAGTATGTAAAAAACTCTCTGCAACTGTGCTGAAGTCCTGCTTCCACACCCCTACCCTCCCATTCCCACAGAAGGGTAGACCAAGCTGTCCCATTCTCCAGCCTTTCAGCAGGTGGCCAAGCCTCTACCATTCAAGATCAGTATGCCATCCAATCTGACAGCACGCCAGATCTGCTCAAGCTTGTTGGTGCTGTAACAGACCCACTTTCCTAGGATGCACGGCAGCACTGAACCTGGTGAAGCGGCCCTTCCTTGTGGTGAAAGATTCCTGGGACTGTTTGAATGTACTGGCTCAGAGGACGTCTTATGAAGTCACCATCCAAATACTTAATTGGCTGCCTGCCAGTGGAGCACCTAAAGCTCCATAGTCAATCAGATCTTTCAGATATCTGCAGATCAAAACTGTCATCCCACGGAAGGGATCTACAGAGAGGCGGTCACCATCACTGGATCTACTGTCATCTATAGCCTCACCCAATGTCTAAACATCAAACCTTCTTCAGAGACAGGTGTCACGGAGACTAGTGAGACTCACACAGATTCTCCCATAAACCCACAATTCCCATACTTTCCAATCAGTTAGCAATTCCATGTTTGTTTAAACAGACCAAACATTTTTAGTTTCCACATGACTCTACCAGAAATTTACAATTTTTAAATGAAAGTATTTTAATTCTTCCCTTTGTTTCACTAATAACACTGAGATCTATATTTAGCTATTGTTGTTCAGTCACTCAGTCATGTCTGACTCTTTGTGACTCCATGGACTACAGCACGCCAGGCTTCCCTGTCCTTCATTATCTCCTGGAGTTTGCTCAAACTCAGGTCCATTGAGTCAGTGATGCCATCCAACCATCTCATCCTCTGTCACCTTCTTCTTTTGCCTTTGATCTTTCCCAGCATCAGGGTCTTTTCTAACCAGTTGGCTCTTTGCATGAGGTTGCCAAAGTTTTTGAGCTTTAGCTTCAGCATCAGTCCTTTCAGTGAATATTCAGGGTTGATTTCCTTTAGGATTGACTGGTTAGAAACAATTTTATTCTAAGCTTGCTTCAGAAATTGTAAGATAGAAATACTCATACATTTCCGTTTGGTTCAGAAAGGTCAGGAATTTTTTAAAAAAACAATGATTACTCTAAGCCTGTTCCTAGAAAGTAGAAACAGTAGCGACAGTTTAAAACACACATAGACACACAAAAGTACAAGAAAGTCCAGTTCAGTTCAGCTGCTCAGTCGTGTCCGACTCTTTGTGACCCCATGAATTGCAGCACACCAGGCCTCCCTGTCCATCATCAACTCCCAGAGTTCACCCAGACTCACGTCCATCGAGTCAGTGATGCCATCCAGCCATCTCATCCTCTTGTCGTCCCCATCTCCCCCTGCTGCCGCCAATCCCTCCCAGCATCAGGGTTTTTTCCAATTAGTCAACTCTTTGCATGAGGTGGCGAAAGTACTGGAGTTTCAGCCTCAGCATCAGTCCTTCCAATGAACACCCAAGACTGCTCTCCTTTAGGTTGGATCTCCTTGCAGTCCAAGAAACTCACAAGAGTCTTCTCCAACACCACAGTTCAAAAGCATCAATTCTTTGGCGCTCAGCTTTCTTCACAGTCCAACTCTCACATCCATACATGACCACTGGAAAAACCACAGCCTTGACTAGATGGACCTTTGTTGGCAAAGTAATGTCTGCTTTTTAACATGCTATCTAAGTTGGTCATAACTTTCCTTCCAAGGAGTAAGCGCCTTTTAATTTCATGGCTGCAGTCACCATCTGCAGTGATTTTGGAGCCCCCCAAAATAAAGTCTGATACTGTTTCCACTGTTTCCCCATCTATTTCCCATGAAGTGATGGCACCAGATGCCATGATCTTCATTTTCTGAATGTTGAGCTTTAAGGCAACTTTTTCAGTCTTCTCTTTCACTTTCATCAAGAGGCTTTTTAGTTCCTCTTCACTTTCTGCCATAAGGGTGGTGTCATCTGCATATCTGAGGTGATTGATATTTCTCCCGGCAATCTAGATTCCAGCTTGTGTTTCTTCCAGTCCAGCGTTTCTCATGATGTACTCTGCATAGAAGTTAAATAAGCAGGGTGACAATATACAGCCTTGACGTACTCCTTTTCCTATTTGGAACCAGTCTGTTGTTCCATGTCCAGCTCTAACTGTTGCTTTCTGACCTGCATACAGATTTCTCAAGAGGCAGGTCAGGTGGTCTGGTATTCCCATCTCTTTCAGAATTTTCCACAGTTTATTGTGATCCACACAGTCAAAGGCTTTGGCATAGTCAATAAAGCAGAAATAGATGTTTTTCTGGAACTCTCTTGCTTTTTCCATGATCCAGCGGATGTTGGCAATTTGATCTCTGCTTCCTCTGCCTTTTCGAAAACCAGCTTGAACATCTAGAAGTTCACACTTCATGTATTGCTGAAGCCTAGCTTGGAGAATTTTGAGCATTACTTTACTAGCATGTTAGATGAGTGCAATTGTGTGGTAGTCTGAGCATTTTTTGGCATTGCCTTTCTTTGGGATTGGAATGAAAATTGACCTTCTCCAGTCCTGTGGCCACTGCTGAGTTTTCCAAATTGGCTGGCATATTGAGTGCAACACTTTCACAGCATCATCTTCCAGGATCTGAAATAGCTCAACTGGAATTCTATCACCTCCACTAGCTTTGTTCGTAGTGATGCTTTCTAAGGCCCACTTGACTTCACATTCCAGGATGCCTGGCTCTAGGTGAGTGATCACACCATCATGATTATCTGGGTCATGAAGCTCTTTTTTGTACAGTTCTTCTGTGTATTCTTGCTACCTCTTCTTAATATCAGAAGATGGTCCAGCATCCCTCAAATTAGTTATACGTTCATAAGTAACAAAAGAAATTTGGGTCCGAATGATTCATTTATGTTCCAGTCATCAGAGAAGTGAAAGAGAATTGGAAAATATTCTTTGAAATGTAGGGACTCTAACAGCTATTATCAAGTATGGCAGGTTACTTCTTAAATAGTTAAAACCGAGGTCATTAATGAAGACACTTAATGTGTTTCTCTTAAACAACCATCTGGCAGGCTGAGATGTGTCTTTTATGTTCTTCAATTAAAATACAAACTTACTGATTGCTTATTTTGAAAAATTGTTAGTATTTTAGAGGTAGGTCTCCAAATAAGGGAATTGAAACTTTCTGGAATGTTAAAAGGGGCTTTAACAAAAAGATAGATCTGTGGCAAGTATTTGAAGGAATAGCCCAACAGTAGGGCTTTGGAGCAGAAGAGAAAACATTTTAAATGCATGACCAAATGTTTTCTTGAAAATTGGTCTAAAATTAGATGACCAAAAATATAAGTACTATGTCTACAGTCTAGAGATATAAAGATTTTCCATAAAAAATGAATGAGCACAACACACATAGATTCTGCAAGTCTAGCAAAATCTGAAACTAAAAATATTGTTTTAGCTGGTAAAAACATTTTTTATATGTAAGTGAATTATGGTGAGTTTCCTAACTGCCTGAAATGAATACTGAATTGAAACAAAAATAAAATTCTGTAAAATTTGTATGTTTAAATGAGAAGAGTAGAATAAGAAATTCAAGTAACTACAAAAGAAAAAAAAATGAAGACAGTAAAACTACTCACATACACAAAGGAGGTATAATTCATAGGAGAGATGATACTTTTATTATACAAGGAAAAATCTGGATAACTAAAGATTCTAGTCTAGGTCTTGATGAGAAACACTTTCTACAAACAAAATCCTTTAACCAGTCCACAAATTTTCTTGCCTCTGAAATAGGGTCATGTTTAACTAATAAGTTATGGAGTCAAGAAGGAAGCATTACCTGGGCCTGGCTTGATAAACATGACTCTTAGGCCACAGAAAAGGAACCCTGGTTCATAACCACATTATAAATTCTGCATTAACTCCACCCACCTCAGGAGACCTGACAACTAAGCAGGTCGGTACTTTTCTACAAGCTCACACACCAGTGATATCTCCCTGCTGTGAGGATGGGGTCAGCTGCTCACCAGGGATCACCTTAAAGTTTCGCTCTTCAGCCCCATGCTTGTCACCAAGTTGTCAGAGGACTACTGCCACACTCTGCAACTCAGGGCAACACTCACCGCAGAAGAAAAAGAGGGATGTGGCCCTGGACACTGTGCTACCTTTATCGCATACAGCAAAAGCCCTACAGGAGACTTTCACTTACTACTTATTAGCTAGAACTCAGTCACCTACCCGCCTCTGACTATTAGGGTAATTGGAAAAGTAAACACAGTTGATCTTCATATTTCACGGATTCTGTATTTGTGAATTCATCTACTCACTAAAATCTGTTTATAATTCCAAAATCAATACTTGCCGTGTTTTCACAATCATTCACAGACATGTGCAGAAAAATCTGAGTTGCTGATACATGACACCCCGGCTGAGGTCTGACAAGGTGAACCTGTGCCTTCTCTTTCAGCTCGTGCACAGAGGTGACCACAGGATGGGGATGGAGCGGGGCCGAGGAAAGCAGGACAAGCTGCGGAGGGTGTGAATCTTAACTCTGGGGCCTTCAGTGGGGAAGCCTCGGGGAACTGAGTTAACACTCGGAGCCTCATTTTCTTTTTTATAAAATAAAGAAATTCGACTCAAGGTGATTTGTTTTTAGGACTTAAGATTACAGTCTGTGTGAGGGGTGTGCGTTCACGTGTGTATTTCCCTAGGAGCAACAGCTGAAGGTTTCTGACAAATTTATAGAACCCTCCTTTTGCCAATAACAAGAATCAACTGCATGTACCTTTTCTAGCCACTTCTCTATAGAGGCAGGCAGGGAAGGGCTTTGGAAACGAGCACAACCTAAAAGTATCTACGTCACTGATGACTCAAGAATGCTTTAAGGTGAATTTTTCTGCCTCTGTTGTTTGCTTGGCTTATGATTCACTGCTTCTCAAACTTTCCACAGAAGCCCCCTCCTACCCCCACAACGTCAGAGGAGAAGAACATGCATGCTGGGCAGTTTGAGGAGTATGCCACAAAACAGCTTGCCGTCAACAGATTATTTCTCTGGAGATTCATATTTTATCATAAAAATTCACCCCAACATATAAAATTTATTTTGGAATTCTGCTTCTGCTTTAGGATGCAGAGAACCACAAGAGAATGTTATTCCAAACTTAAGAATGAGAAATCTCCAAATAACCTATAAAATCATAACTTTTCTTGAGCCCATTAGAGAACTGAGGTTACAAGGCACCAAGTAAACAAATTCCAAAGAGTAACCAGAGCCTCTCAGGAGAGACAGGATGCACACTGTCTCACCCCTGATGGAGCACAGGAGAAAGCGGCAGCCCCATAAAAGTCAGTAAAAAGAAAACAGGTCAAACTGTCATCAATTTAAAGGGTGAGTATGGGCCTCAGCGGGCTTCCCAGGTGGCGCTGGTGGTAAAGAACCTGCCTGCCAATGAGGAGACCTAAAGAGACCTAGGTTCGACCCCTAGCTGTGGAAGCTCTCCTGGAGGAGGGCATTCTCCTAAAGAATCCCCATGGATAGAGGAACCTGGTGGGCCGTAGTCCCTAGAGTCAAAAGTCGGACACAACTAAAGTGACTTGGCACACACACACACACACATTGGCCTCAGTGGTACATATAGAAAATCCCAACCACTTCCTCAGACCATTATCTTAAACCAAACAAAAACTCACACTACTAGGGAGAAGCAGAAAACCCTCTTGGGCCCAGACTTCAGTGTCTGCTAAAGCCCAACACCACACAGATACAAACAATGCAAAGTCTGATTCCACAGGAGGGTGTGCCGGTACACAGAGAAGGCCACATCCTCAGGTCGATGTGCACAGGGCCACCTAAGATTAAGGCTGCACAGAAGAACTGAGAAACTTCCATCCTGTCCCCACCACAAGCCCCACAGCCAGTAACAAGAAAAGGCATGCTACTGCAGGGAGAAAAGAACAGAGAGAGATGTCTCCTCTGTGATGCAGGCATCTCTGTGTTGAAAGAAAAACCCAACAGCACCACCGGCCCCACCATAAGCACAAGGAAGCACCAGCTCCCAGTGGAGGAAATCAAAAGCTGGGGACCTAAACGTGGTATACTCAGTTATGTCTGACTCTTCTCTGCTTCTCTCTCTGACTTCAATTCATTCAATCAATTGTGTGATTCGAGAACCTTACTGTGGTCTGTAAGCCGTTTTTTGTTGTTATTTAGTTGCTAAATTGTGTTTGACTCTTTTGCGACCCCCACAAACTGCAGCCCATCAGATTCTTTTGTCTGTGGGATTTTTCTCTGCAAGAGTACTGGAGTGGGTTGCCATTTCCTCCTCCAGGGGATCTTCCTGACCCAGGGATTGAACCCGCATCTCCTATATCTCTTGTGCTGCAGGCAGATTCTTTACTGCTGATCCAATGCATAAGCCCAAAGGTGGCACAGCCACAACAAAATCCAAACTCTGCTCAATGGCTGGTTGACTCAAGCACCCACTCGTAACAGCAGAAGAGGTATGCCCATTTCTAGGAGCAAATACCTAGTTAGCAAAATACTACTGTTCTTCTATAAGCAGTATATGGTATTCAATAACAATTATGAAACACACAATAAAGCAATTACACAATAAGCAATTGTCAAACAATAAAGCAGACAACAAACCCAGGATCAGAGATGATACAGATGTGGGGAACACTACATAGAAACTTTAAAATACCTATACCTATATGTTAAAGGTTCTGGTGGAAAAGAGCACAACGTGCATGAACAGATGGGGAATTGCAAGAGAGAGAGAGAACCTACAAAAAAAAAAAAAAGGTTGGAGAGCTAAAAAATAGAATATCACAGATTAATTCCTTAGTTGGGTTCATCAGCAGTAAGGACAAGAAGAATCACTAAGGTAAGAATCAATAAACTTGAAAAGGTGAACAGAAATTAGCCAAGCTGGAAGACAAAGGGGGAAAACAAAAAAAAGAGAACAGAGAACCCTAGAGCCATGGGATACTATTATATGGTCTCACATACATAGAAGTGGAATGAGAGAGAAGAAGAAATAAGTTTGATACTGAAGGAAAACAGTTGCAAAACACATATATGATAAAGAAAGAAAACTTATATCTGGAATATATAAAGAAATCTTACAATTCAACAGTAAAAAGACCACCTCCTCCCCAAACACACACACAAATAAAAAGAAAACCAATAAAAACTGACCAAAGGATGTGACACTTGACGGAAAAAGATATTCACATGGCCAGTAAGCACACGAAATGATGCACATTATCATTACTCATTAGGGAAATGAAAATGAATACCATGATTGTATGCCATTACATATCCACTAGAATGGCTAAAATTCAAAAGCCATAATACCAAGCACTGGCAAGAATGTGAAATAAGTAGAACTCCCATGCCCTCTTGGTGGGGAAGTGAAATTATATGACCCCTTCCTTTGGAAACTACGTTGGCAGATTTTTTTATATAGTTAAACACACGTTGCTTGGCCAAACAATGCCACTCCTAGGTTATTTAACCAACATAACCAAGGCTGTTAAAAAACAGCCTTAAATTTGGATCGTCAAGAGTACACAAGATCTCCGAGAAGATACAACCCTGTCACCTAAGACAGCTCCTCGGCAAGATTCTCCAATTGGGTTAAGAGCTTTGAAGGAATAGGAATTGCAGGCACTCTTGAAAGTTATGACCAACCTAGACAGCATATTAAAATGCAGAGACATTACTTTGCCAACAAAGGTCCGTCTATTCAAGGTTATGGTTTTTCCAGTGGTCCTGTATAGATGTGAGAGTTGGACTATAAAGAAAGCTGAGCGCCAAAAAATTGATGCTTTTGAACTGTGGTGTTGGAGAAGATTCTTGAGAGTCCCTTGGACTGCAAGAAGATCCAACCAGTCCATCCTAAAGGAAATCAGTCCTGAATATTCATTGGAAGGACTGATATTGAAGCTGAAACCCCAATACTCTGGCCACCTGATGTGAAGAACTGACTTACTGGAAAAGACCCTGATGCTGGGAAAGACTGAAGGCAGGAGGAGAAGGGGATGACAGAGGATGAGATGGTTGGATGGCATCACCAACTCAATGGACATGAGTTTAAGTAAACTCCAGGAGTTGGTGATGGACAGGGAGGCCTGGTGTGCAGCAGTCCACAGGGTCGCAAAGAGTTGGACACGACTGAGTGACTGAACTGAACTGAAACCTTCCTTTCCAACCTTTAACCTCATGCTATGGCAGGGAAGGAGAGAGAAGGAAGTGACGACCACAAAACGTGTGTGTTTCAGGTATACCAAAGTGTGACACTCTCTTGGAATTTCCCTTGGACCTTTACATCTGGCCCCACTGCTCTCAGTGGGCTTGCTAAGTGATAACTAAGCACTTATCTTCCCTGTAAAGCTGCTAAAATCTGTTAAGAAACTTTATAAGGGTCAGTTTTGGTAGTGTGGCCAAAAAAGCAGCGGGTAGGGGAGGAGGGGAGGGCCTGATGAATTTTGTTTTACTAATCTTTTCTGCCTGTGCTCATGTGCTAAATTAGCTGCTTTATATTTCTAAAGTCTTAATCATTTGCATCTTTTGGTCAGACTCAACATTTATTACTTTAGGGATTTTGGCATAGAATTTAAAATCCTAGGAAGGAAGAGACTGGTGATTTTGGCTGATTTTTTTCCTTTCTGGCCGGAATAAGGAAAATTTAGAAGATGCTGAAAACACTGAGAGAAATGTTTACTGAACTTTTTGATGAAACATAGCAATAGCCTGACTAAGGTCTTGATTCTGACACAATTGAAGCTCCCTTCTCCCATCATATGAAACTGTATCCCTGATCATAGTATTAACAATACCTTTGGTATTAGTTTGTGATTAGAGTATTGTTTCCCTGTGTTCCTCAAGATACTACTGCTTTCTAGGACTTGCACAATTTATGCTAAGAAGTACTTCAGTAGAGCTGAAATTGCTCATAAATTTGCTATCGTAAGTATTAACAGCATGATTAACTATCTGTGAGAATTTTCTTAGCCCCATGCTTCTCAAACTGGAATAGAGGTACTTCTATCTCCCATGACAACAGAAAGTCATTAAGCAGAAATGGCATACCTTCAGTGGGCCTCAGGTTTACTCATTATGTAATTTACAAGGAATTTTTTAAAGCCAGATTTAGTGAGGTATAATTTCCACGCAGTAAAATTCACCTTTTTAAATGTACAGATTGAGTTCTGACAACTGAATATTGATGTGTAAATGCCACCACAATCAAGACAGAAAACATTTCCATCATTCCCACAAGGTTTTTGTGCCTTTTATAGAAAATTCTGGCCCCCATCTTTGCTGACCCCTGATCTGTTCTCTGTTCCTAGAGTTTTGCCTTTTCTAGAATGTCATAATAACAAAATCACAAAGTATTCTTCTATGGCTACATTTTCTCATGGAACATAATGTCTTTGAGATATATTCATGTTGTGGTTATCCATAATTGGTTGCTAACCTGAATACAGATTCCACTGTATACAGGTACTTTGTTTATTCTTTTATCAGTTGATGAACATTGAACTGTTTCCAGTTCTGACAAATTATGAATGAAGTTGTTATAAAGATACACTTCCCTCTGCCCCTGGGATATCGTTATGTCTCACTCCCTTACTCTTTTCAAAACTCTGCTCTAGTGTCATCTATTCAAAAAGGTTTTCTCCGACTCCTCTATTTGAAACAGCACTTCTCACCACTCTCTGCTCCCTTATCTCCTTTTTCACCACATCTAAGTGCTCAGCATTACCATCATTTGCATTATACTTCTTACAAAAAAGAAAGACAGAGATCATATTAGTCAGGGGTCTCCGGAGAAACAGAGACAATAGGATATGTCTTTACACAGATATAGAGAAACAGAGCCAACAGAATATAGTTACGTAATTTTAGACCTGAAATCTAGCCTAATTCATTCATTTACAGACAGAGAAAAACTAAGCCTAAGGTAGTGATGTCATCTAACATTAAGTCTACTACCCTTTTAACTACTCAAATGTGATCTTACTATATGAAATAACAACTAAACACAAAAAGCAAAACAAAACAATTATTCTGAGAAGACAAAAATCATTCTAAATTATAAAATTATTCTAAATTATGCAGAAATTATGTAGAAAAAGATATTCATAGCTAATATTGTAAGAAAACTCCTTGAAGACTGATTTTTATTCAATAAATATTCTTGAACACTGGCTAGAACCAAAGGTGTTACATATTACAATGTTTAGAGTGTAACTGGATGTTACATTATTCCAAATACTAAGCATTTATAATTAAGTGAATCACTAGTCATTTAATAGGCACCTATCAAGTGCTTATAATTGCTCAGAGGTTAAAAAAAATGTTACTATCTTCAGTCTCTATCTTGAAGTTACTTAAAAGTTTTTGATATTGGAGCAAAAATCTTTAAGCATTTGACATGACCACAATCTCACAAGTTTGAAACAAGTGAGAAGAAAAGAGGATTTTCCAGTATTAGTGTAAAGATCCAAACTGGGAAGTGACTATGATAAAGTACGAAAAAACAACAACAGCAGCAACACGGGGCCTGCAGCAGGAGACCGGAATCCGTCCTGGGCGCGGCCATCAGCAGTCTCTGGGCAAACCAGTTCACATGTCTGGGCTTTGCTTAAAACAATGCAATAAAGTAGCTCTTTACTATGAGTGTTAATCACAATCATCTCCTCAGAAGCTTTATAAAAACATGCCATGTGCAGGAGCCACCTCAGAACCACTCCATCAGATGACCTGGAGAAATCTGTGGAAAAGTCCTTCAGGTTATGCTGCTATGGCTCCCTGGCCAGCGACCTATGGCTCTTTGCACCCTCGAACAGACTCATTCTGTGAAACGAGGTTTTAATACTTTCTAGCCAGAACAAGAATGTATTTGAAATCTCTTTGCTTCTTTCACAGTAAATAAGACTCATCCTAGTATTTCAGGAACTGTGGTCAAAGTATACGAAAACTGACAAGAATCATTTAAGAAGAGAAACATTTAGATGCCCTACAGTGGAACTTAGTTTAATTTACAAAGTTAGATTTCAAGCCAGTGTATAAAGTAGATGCTAAATAGAATTATTCACTTTGAGTCTGGCAACTCAAAATAGATCCCCAGGGCACAGTCCCAGGAGGTAGGAACAGGAAACTGACCCCTGGTATGCTTTGAAACTTCCCACTCCTATCTTTCAACACAGGAAGTATCACCAGTTGCCTCACTGTGATTAAGGAAAGGCTATGATTTGGAAAACAACTCTTGGTAGACATTTAGGGAAGAAATTTACCCTTTCATAGGGCATAGTGGCAATAACATATTTGCCACAAAAGATGGATTGGTGGAAAAAGAAAAAAAATCATTTTGAACAATACTGTAAGAGCAGTCCTACACTGGGCACAAATGTGAGCCACACGGAACAGCAATGAATGACTTTAGGTAGGATCTGTGTTTTCTTACATTTTAACTGACTAGAACAAAATCAGGGGGCTTCCCTAGTAGCTCAGCTGGTAAAGAATCCACCTGCAATGCAGGAGACCCCAGTTCAATTTCTGGGCCAGGAAGATCTGCTGGAGAAGGGGCAGGCTACCTACCCTAGTATTCTTGGGCTTCCCTAGTGGCTCAGCTGGTACAGAATCCCCTGCAATGCGTGAGACCTGGGTGTGATCCCTGGGTTGGAAGATTCCCTGGAGAAGGGAATGGCTACCCACTCCAGTATTCTGGCCTGGAGAATTCCATGGACTATACAGAAAAAAATCACAGCCTATGAAATTTTCCTCAGTCTCCGTATGTAGAGCATTTCCTCTCTTTTCTACAGAAAAACCTTTTTGACATCTCCACCCAAATGAAATGTTCATGTTCATTGACTAAGTCCACAAATCTTTTGTAGGTGAAAGGAGTTCAAGGAAATTATGAACTATTTTTTTTCTGGAAATTAAAGCAAATCTGTGCAGTTTATCACAATCTTTAAAAAGTTTATTAGTATAGCATCACTGTCTTTAAAAGGCATATTAGTATAGTATGACTACTCAGAAAACTGGTGATTTGGTTTGGTTTTCTTTTCCTTTAAAATGCTGACTATGAAATTCTCACTTGGTTTTCTGTCCAGAATGTGAAAATAATTTTCTTTTACTTAAGGTGGATCCTACAGTTAGTTATATTTCCATAGGGCCTCAGACTGCCCCAGCACCTCTACAGTTGTCACTTCCAACTAGTAACATAAGAAAGATGGGGAACCTTTTGTTAATTTGTTTTTTCCAATATGCAATGGAAGATCATACAAAATAATTCTAAGATATCATGAGCTCAATATTCATTAACATTAATTTCTAAAATAAATACATGTTCTTAGAGAATGTAGAGAATAACATGGACCTTGGAGCCTAACATCTTGTTGGTATCACTTACTAGGTGTTACAATCATAGGCAAGTCAATTAAGATAATAACCCTCCTGCATCAAACTGATGGTAGGATCAAGAGGACACTCTGTACATCGCCACTGCTGTTTCGTTGCTCAGTCACGTCCGACTCTCTGAGACCACATGGACTGTAGCCCACCATCCTCTGTCCATGGGATTTTCCAGGCAAGAATACTGGAGTGGGTCTCCTGGATATCAGAAATCCTCTTATCTTAGGGGAAGTTGCAAAGGCATGTCATACTCTTTTGCAACCCCATGGACTATAGCCTTCCAGGCTCCTCTGTCTATGGGATTTCCCACAAAAGAAGACTGCAGTGGGTTGCCATTTCCTCTTCCAGGGTATCTTCCCAATCGAGACTGAACTCACGTCTCCTGCACTGGCAGGCAGATCCTTTGTCACTGAGCCACCAGAGAAGCCCATCGTGTACATACAAGGCTCTACAAATAGTAAGCTATTACACACATGTTAGCTGCTTCTGGTTTTTAATTTTTATTTTGAAGTGAGTCTTTAAAAGTCTCTGTCCAATGAAGATTATCAACAGTACGCTCTTACAGGTTTTCTTCAAATTTCAATATACCCAAATAAGCCCACTCCTATCACATCTGATTTCACTATGAACCCTGAGTACTGTGATCTCCAGAAGTACTGTTCACATGTATAATCTCTATTTATATTTTTTAAAAATATTCAGTTTTGGTGCCTATATTAGTTTTAAGTATCAGCTTTAAGGAGATCAAAACTGCAACAGATTTTAATTAATTTTAGGACTGTATCAGAAGTTCAGAGACAAAGAAAACAAAACCAAAAAGAAAAGGCAACTTCTCTGATGCTATTAGCAAAAACAAATACCTTATTTAACATGTTATAAAACATGTATGAATTTACACCTTTAGTTTTGTTCTTTCTGTTTTATAACACAAACAAGACAAAAATACACTTAAGAAATATTTGCTAGAAATAAAAGCAATACTAACATTGAAGAAATGTAAACAAATATGGCAAGCAAGCCTACAGAGAAATCAGTACACTCTATTTTTAATCAAAACCCCAAACCACCATGGCATTTTTACGGCTTAAAACTGAAGAGGACCTTTCAAACCAGTGCCCCCAACTCGAACAGTGAGGCACTTCAAGACTGATAAAAGATCACAATCTAAGGTAAGATCAACACGTTGCTCTTGTAAAGTGTAGACAACTATTTGAAATTATCCCTTCCTTGTAAGGCATTCACAAAAATGCCACTTGCTTTTTTTTTTAAGTGATGGGATGGGATTCCAACAGAATATGATCATTTATTTTCTTATTTTTATTATGTACAAAATATTATTCTTAAGTTACCCTGTATATATCTGTACTACTCTTCACCTCAGATTTTAAACTGCTTTAGCCAAGGGTTTACAACTTTCTTTTGATTAACAATGGACTCAATATATTAAAAAAAAATTCTGAAGATATTTTTAAAATTTTAGTTGTTGAGCAATTGTACTAGGAATCCTTTAACTCTGATAAAAGAAGCTATCTAAAATTATTGAGACAAGTTTCTTTATCAAAAACTTTCTGATCCAAAGACGTGATGAAATAAAAATATACACAAAGCATACAGATTTCCAGCTGTTGGACAGGGCACACATAAATAATCACATGTTAAACATCCGGATGCTGCACACTCAAGAACTCTGGGGGTAAATTCTTCGTGGTTTTCTTACAAAAACACTGTTTAATATCTATTTACCAAAATAAGACTCCTCTTAATTCTCATTTCTTCACATGTGTCTAAATTTATGGTTGCTACTGGAAATATTATAAGTCTACATGAACTTAAATAAAACATCTTCCCAGCTATTCTGAGCACAAATTTAGCACCAATGTAACATGTACTAATATAATATTTTGATAATTACAAACATAGTTAGGTAAGGCTCATTTATTAGTAAAAACAGCTAACCACCCCGCAGTACTCAGTATATGCCAAGTACTATGCTAAGAGCTTTGTAAGCATAATCTCATTTAATCTATAAACAGTAGTGTCCCTGTTTTACAAAGGTTATCCACTTTATCCATGGTCACATAATTGCAGGATCCAGGTTCAATTAGATCTGCTGCTGCTGCTAAGTCGCTTTAGTCGTGTCTGACTCTGTGCGACCCCATAGAGGGCAGCCTACCAGGCTCCCCTGTTCCTAGGATTCTCCAAGCAAGAACACTGGAGTGGGTTGCCATTTCCTTCTCCAATTCATGAAAGTGAAAAGTGAAAGTGAAGCCGCTCAGTCATGTCCGATTCTGTGCGACCCCACAGACGGCAGCCCACCAAGGCTCTCCCGTCTATGGGATTTTCCAGGCAAGAGTACTGGAGTGGGGTGCCATTGCCTTCTCTGGCAATTAGATCAGTTCTACCTAATTCCAGACCTGGACTCTTACCACTACAAGACAAGCTATTTTTCACTCAACGTCACCCCCTGTAAGGTATGATTCTTCTTAGCAGTTCTAAACCAACTGTAAACTGTGCTTTCTCAGTGGGGGCTTAGAATCTTAGTAGTTTGGGGAGAACTACTGTCAGCATCCGAGGGAGAAAGGACCACAAATATATTTCAAAAGTCTTACAGATAAATGCTTTAGAGACAATAACACACCTTCAAGGCTGTGTATTGTCACCCTGCTTATTTAACTTATATGCAGAGTACATCATGAGAAACGCTGGACTGGAAGAAACACAAGCTGGAATCTAAATTGCCGGGAGAAATATCAATAACCTCAGATATGCAGATGACACCATCCTTATGGCAGAAAGTGAGGAGGAACTAAAAAGCCTCTTGATGAAAGTGAAAGAGGAGAGTGAAAAAGTTGGCTTAAAGCTCAACATTCAGAAAATGAAGATCATGGCATCTGATCCCATCACTTCATGGGAAATAGATGGAGAAACAGTGGAAATAGTGTCAGATTTTCTTTTGGGGGGCTCCAAAATCACTCAGATGGTGATTGCAGTCATGAAATTAAAAGACACTTACTCCTTGGAAGGAAAGTTATGACCAACTTAGATAGCATATTCAAAAGCAGAGACATTACTTTGTCAACAAAGTCTACCGTCTAGTCAAGGCTCTGGTTTTTCCAGTGGTCACATATGGATGTGAGAGTTGGACTGTGAAGAAGGCTGAGCGCCCGAAGAATTGCTGCTTTTGAACTGTGGTGTTGGAGAAGACTCTTGAGAGTCCCTTGGACTGCCAGGAGATCCAACCAGTCCATTTTGAAGGAGACCAGCCCTGGGTGTTCTTTGGAAGGAATGATGCTAAAGCTGAAGCTCCAGTACTTTGGCCACCTCATGCGAAGAGTTGACTCACTGGAAAAGACCCTGATGCTGGGAGGGATTGGGGGCAGGAGGAGAAGGGGACGATCCAGGATGAGATGGCTGGATGGCATCACGGACTCAATGGACATGAGTCTGAGTGAACTCCGGGAGATGGTGATGGACAGAGAGGCCTGGCGTGCTGCGATTCATGGGGTCGCAAAGAGTCGGACACGACTGAGCGACTGAACTGAACTGAGACACCAAGAGAAAAATTCAGCTTAGCTGTCTCTTTCGTAAGGGAAGGGATCCCTGACGTCCTACTCTGTATTTCTATCCCCCAGGCTCCGTCGTACTGCACTGTCACTATCTACTTTATTGTTCTAATCACCTCACTGCCTTCTGCCTTTCTATCTTTGCATAATGTAAACTGCTTAAATGGGTTTTCACTTTTATAAACTATCAAACAAAATACCACCTTTGCAAAATACTCTAAAAGAAGAACACAGGAATAGTTTGTAATAACAGGCTCTATTTAAAATAAACATTTATAAAAATGGTTTTTACATTATATTTCACCTTCCTAATGTTCTGAAACTGAATTATATTCTCCAAACATTTTGACAAACTAACTTTAAATATATATATGTATAGGATGCTGAATTAGGTACAGTAAAAAGATGAGTGGTAGGAACTGTGGGGCAGGAAAGAAGGAAGAACGACTAAATAGTGCCCGGGGCATACTGAGGACAGTGGAAGTATTCTGTATGACACAGTAAAGGTCGACGCATGTTATTAAATATCTGTCAAAACCTACAGCATGTATCTGTAACAGATGGAGCACACCAACACAACATGCTAATACCAGAGGAAAAGCGGGTAAGAAAGAGCAGAGCATACCTGAGAACTTTCCATACTTTCCACTCCTTTTTCTATAAACCAAAAAGTTTTTTTTAAGTCTATTAATTAACAAAAAATAGTTTTAGAAACAGTTAATGGTGATGGCTGCATAACACTGTGAATATAGCTAATGCCACCAAACTATACACTTAAAAATGGCTAAGATGGCAAATTTCATGTTATATCTGTTTTATCACAAATCAAAACGATTAGAGACACTCCTTGTCTGATGAGAAAACAATTCAGTGATTCCAGGGGAAAAAATGCTAGTAAATGAATCACAATCTGCAGAAATCGGTGAAATTCTTACCAGAAAATATTTTCAGGAGATACTACTCCACTATAATAAGAACAGTAAATTTTAAGTGTTTCCATGTTGACAAAAGCAGTATCTCAAGGGACTCTGGTTCTGTCATGAAGGGAAGCTCCATACCTCCCAAGTCTCCTCTCACAACTAAAAAACCAGAGATGTCACAAAGCAAAGCAGCACACGAAGTGTCCGAAAGGTGGAAAGAAGGCCGCTTAGAGACCTTGCCCCTGGGGAAAAACACGGCGGTGTGTGCCCTGGGCCTTCTACTGGCCCCCCCACTCCACCCCGGTGTTGCAGGCAGGGCACAGCTGGAGACAGCCTGTGGGACCTCCAAGAAAAGCTTCTCCTCCACCCAACACCTGGCCAAGGACCAAGAAAAGGGCGGACCAACAAAAGAACCAATCACCCTCCACTTACCAATGGAGAAACCACTTTCCCCTTCCAGCAGACCAAATGAGAAGTGAAAGTTCGAAACCCCACCCAGTCTACCCTTCGCACACAGAAGCAGCGACCCCATCACCCAGCAGAGCTCAGACAGCTGGACAGGCAGGCGGACCTTCATCATCCCCCAGGGAGAACCAGGGGTGCGGCTACCTCCCTTCTGGCAAACGGTCAGTGTTGCTCCTTCTCCTTAGTCCCTAGAATGCCCCCAAGGAAGGAGCATCTGCGAGGAGGAGCAAAAAGCTGAGCCTCCTCCCCTCCCCAGCAGCAATGAGATCTATAAGAAGGCAGTCTGAGCAAAGCTAGTCACCAAGATTAGTGCCGTCCAAGAAAAAGAGGAGCCTCACCCCACACAATGGATGAGGTGGACCAAGACTGCACAAGGGGGGGGCTGTTCCACCTTCCCCGGGCTCCCAGGGTCACTGCGGCCCAGTGGGGAGCTGAATCTCCATACTCACTCCACAGTGCTGAGCAGGGCTGGTCAACATTCCTATTCTGCACTCGCCTCGGGTCAGCAGAGCCCGGAGGAAACAGAGCCCCACACTACTGTGAATTCACAAGGCCAAAGGAAGGAGTGGATGCAGAGCTGGTTGGCGCTCCACTCCCTCCACCTCTGCCCTGGTGGTGGCAGGCTCAGCAGGAAAGTGACACTATAACTCAAATCTCCAGGAGGAGAAGCTGAATATCCAACCTACCAACTGATTCTACCTTTGCTATCGGGGTCCTGGAGTATGGAGTTGGGGGGAACCTAGTGGGCATGCGAACATACACAAACATCCAACCCGCAGCCACGTCAACAGGAAGCCTGCTGCTACTGCTGCTGCTAAGTCGCTTCAGTCGTGTCCGACTCTGTGCGACCCCATAGATGGCAGCCCACCAGGCTCCCCCGTCCCTGGGATTCTCCAGGCAAGAACACTGGAGTGGGTGGCCATTTCCTTCTCCAATGCATGAAAGTGAAAAGTGAAAGTGAAGTCACTCAGTCGTGTCCGACTCTTAGCGACCCCATGGACTGCAGCCTACCAGGCTCCTCTATCCATGCTGATCTTAAAATAATAATAATAATTAAATAGGCTCAAGAGTCTCATAATACAAAACCAGGATATAATTTTAGAAATCACTGCCATACCAAGAACCAGGAAAACACAACAGGAATGGGAAAAACAACAACAGTCAAAGCCAAGATGAATCAGATGTTAAAACTGTCCGACAGGATAGTTTAAAGCAGCTGCAACACATGCTTCAACAAGCGATTAAAGTTTTGTTAACACAAATTAATAAGATTTTGAAAATAATGAAACAGAAAGTATAGAACTGAAAAAAATGATAAAAAACGTATTGGATGAACTCAATGGTACAGTTAACGTGACAGAAAACATCTTTAAGCCCAGATGGCGTCACAGAAGAATTTTATCAAACATTTAGAGCAGGATTCATATAGGTTTTATATAATCTGTTCCAGAAAATTAAAAAGGAGGGAAAATGTGCACATTTATTTTAGAACTATTACTCTGATACAGAAACAAAAGGAGTCTAAACCACAACCCAAACACAGTATTAAAAGGGGAGGGGGAACTATAGACCAGTATTTCTCATACATTCAGATATAAAAATTCTCAACAAAAGATTAGCAAATCAAGTCCAGCAATATAGAAAATGAATTTTACACAATGACCACTGCAGCCTATTCCAGGTACACAAAGCTGGTTCAGTATTTGTAAATCAATTAGTATAATCCACCATGGACTTCCCTGGTGGTTCAGGAGTAAAGAATCTGCCTGCCAATGCAGGGATGTGGATCAATCCCTGGGCTGGGAAGATCCTCCAGAGAAGGAAATGCCAACCCACCCGGTTTTCTGGCCTGGGAAATCTCATGGGCAGAGGAGCCCTCCAAGGCTTGCAAAAGAGTCAGACACAACTTAGTCACTAAACAACAACAATTCACCATATCAAAAGATTAAATAAAAGAAATTATAAGACAATGTAAATTGATGCAGACAAAGCATCGGACATAATCTAATATCACTGCATAATAAAAATTTTCATGAAATGCTCTCCTCCTAAAATGAAGAACAAGGCAAGAATGTCTGCTCTTATCTGTCTGATTATTCAACAAAGCATTGCAAGTGTTAGCTACTGCAATAAGACAATAAAAAGAAATAAAAGGAATATAAATAAGAAATAAATAAAGAAAAGTATCTTTAATTGGAAATGATCCTTTACATAGAAAACACCAGTGGACTTGCTGATAAACTCTAACAACTGTTCTAAGTTATTTCAGCCAAGGATACAAAACTAACACAAAAAATTAAATTTCTATTTGCCAAAAAGCAACATGTGGAAACCAAAATTAAAATATTATGTATAATCACACAAAGAAAAGGAACTATTTTTTATATAAGGTTAACAAGAATGGCATCTATATGCAGAAAATTTAAAAATGCTGAGGAAAGAAATCAAAGAATACTTAAATGAAATGGAGAAACACATAATTTTCATGTATGAAAAGACACAATACAGCAAAGATGTCAATTCTCAAATTAATCTTTAAGTTCAATGCAATTGCCATCAAAATCCCAACAATGTTACTTGTAGGCATACAATACAAGCTAATTCTAAAATTTATATAGAAAGGAATATGTCCTGGAATAAACCATTTAAAAAACTAATAGAGTGAAAAAAAATCACTCTCTCTGCTCTTCATGCCTACCACATGAAGCAAAGCAGTATGGAATTGTCAAAGAAATACATGTGCTTGGCAATGGAACAGAATCTAAACCTAGGAGTAAACACACAAAAATATGCCCAACTAATTTTTGAAAATGTTGCAAATACAATCCAATGGAGAAGAGACAAACAGCCTTTTCAACAAATGGTGCAGGAACATTAGAGAATCTGTTGGCCAGAAAAAAAAGAAAGAAATTTCAAACTACACCTCACAAAACTTAACTCAAAAGGGGTCATGGACCTTAATCTAAAACCTAAAACTATAAAGCTTTTAGAAAAAATAAATATAGGAGAAAATCTGCAGAATAAAGGAACAGTCAAAGAGTTCTTAAACTTCACACCAAAAGCACAATTCATACGAAGGAAGTTTCATAAACCGGACTTCACTGAAAATTCAAAACTTTCTCTGCAAAAGGCTCTGGTAAGAGGATGAAAAGACAAGTTACAGAACTGTGAGAAAAATATTAGTGAAGTGCGTATCTAATAAAGGATGACTATCTATGAAGAATTCTTAAAAATTCAACATAAGCAATAAATAATCTAATAATAAAATGGAGCAATCATTCAACAAAGAGGAAATATGTGGAAAACAAGCACAAGAAAAAAGCTCTGCATCAATTAGTCATTAGTGAAGAGCAGATGAAAGTCATAAAGCAATGCCATTTACACACCTATTAGAATGCCTAAAACAAACAAACAAAACAATAGCAGCACTCATTGTAGGAAAAGCTGCAAAGAAACTAAATCTCGGTCATCAGCGTCTGGATCACTCATACATTACTGATTGGAGTGAAGAGCGGTACAGCCACTCTGGCAAACAATTTGGCAGTACCTAGTAAACCTAATCATCCAATTATTATGACTCAGCAACTGTATTCTTAGGCATTTACCTCAGAGAAATGAAAACTTGTGTTCACACACAAAAAATCTGTACACAAATGTTTTTAGCAGTTTTATATGACAGTCTCAAACTGGACACAATCTGGATGTTTTTCAGTAGATGAGTGATTAAATTAACTGGTGCAATGAAATACTATTCTGCAATAAAAATAGACAAAGACTGACAGATGCAACTTCAACTGCTCCAGGAAATTATGGTGAGTGGGGGAAAAAAAATCCCCAAAGATTTCATATTGTATGTTTATGTCTATATACAATTCTTGAGCTGAAAAAACTGTAGAAATGGAAAAGACTAGTTGCTGGGCGTAGAGCAGATGAAGGGTGGGAGCTGAGGCAGTGGGTATGCCTCTGAAAGGATAACTAGAGGGGTCTTTGTGGTAAACCTTGGTTCTGGACCTTGATTTTGCTAGTATCAGTATGTTGAACTACAATTTTGTAAGATTTACTACTGGGGAAAATGGGTAGAGGGTGCCAAGGATCTCTCTGTATTATTTCTTAAAACTGAATGTTAATCTATCATCTCAAAATTAAAAGTTTAATTTTAAAACTCCAATATAAGTTTTAAAGCCATAATAAGATCTTAA
This sequence comes from Oryx dammah, assembly GCF_014754425.2. NCBI lineage: Eukaryota > Metazoa > Chordata > Mammalia > Artiodactyla > Bovidae > Oryx > Oryx dammah. Next base: position 32,363,625 of record NW_024070195.1, on the reverse strand, counting down.
CATATAATGTTCCATTATTAGCTTCAGTAGAAGATATTTATAAAATGGGACATGCAGTCCCATTATTTTGGGTAGGGGAGTATTCTCTCTTTTTTTTTTTTTCACTAAAAAAAGTGGGGATGGAAAAATGGAGAATATTTTAGAGCTACAAACAGGGCCAAATCATGCATTTGCACAAGTCTTCAAAATTTTCAAAGGTCTTGAGAACATATAATCTATGAAGAGCTTTATTACAACATTGGGTCTTAAAATTAGAGGGCAGATAATTTAATTCTAATCAAAAAAATTAACAGAAAAGAAGCAACTTGACCAAAGTTGGTGGCAAAGCCAAAATTAGATTCAAAGTTTACAAGCAAGGCTATTTCTAGTTTTTTTTTCTACCACATCAATTTCTTAGTCTTAATTCAAGAGCAATATTGTTCCATAAAATACATGTTTCAAGTATATATTCTGTTAATAGTTGATTAATCATTAAAAAAAAGAGTGTCTTATTTGTATTACCACATGTTCTCTAGGCAGCTGCTGCTGCTGCTAAGTCGCTTCAGACGTGTATGACTCTGTGCAACCCCATAGACGGCAGCCCACTAGGCTCCCCCCATCCCTGGGATTCTCCAGGAAAGAATACTGGAGTGGGTGGCCATTTCCTTCTCCAATGCATGAAAGGGAAAAGTGAAAGTGAAGTCGTTCAGTCGTGCCCGACTCTTAGCGACCCCATGGACTGCAGCCTACCAGGCTCCTTCATCCATGGGATTTTCCAGGCAAGAGTACTAGAGTTGGGGGTGCCATTGCCTTCTCCAAAATTATTTCTGAGTAAACTATAAATAGAAAATAACTACAATGTACAACACTTTATAATGACTTAAAAGGGCTATTTACATTTAGAGTATGTGTTTTAAATATTATCAAGATGGAACTTAAAAATAATATATCAACTTTATTAATTATATGTACACAATTTATACAAAAATGTTAAGGATTCCCCCCCCATGATTATAAGGACACCTCTGATCAACTTTTTTATAATTAGCTGACGCACATTCATATAATACTAATTAATTAATTTTATAACCCCAAATAATCACCATCCACTTAGGAAAACAATTAAAATACTACCTAGGCAGAGACATTTATAAACATCACAGAAAATACATGTGCATGCAAAACGTGGAACTCCGCAACTAAATTTTACTCTGAAATTGTTAAATGTTACTTTTAAACACACACCACTAAAAAAGATAACTCATATTTCTCCTAAAATAGAGGCATTGTTGATTAATAGAAAACATTGATTAATAAAAGTAACATACATTAAATAAGAACAAATATCACTTTAAATAGATTTAAGAGGCATTTTACCTTTAGTAAGTTAAAGCAGATATCTTAGAATCAAGGATATATGATATTTTACAGAATCTTCTAATTCAGGGGTTGAAAAAAATTAGTGTTCTTTATTCTAGGCAAATGTGAAATGCACATCTCAAATAGGTTAGATAATCTGCCCAGTCACAATCACAAATTGATTAGAAATTAGAAACCAAGGCTCTTGACTCCTACCACCCAGTAGAAAATGTTTTTGTATGAAACAAATACTTTAAAAGATACATCATTTAAAGGGTTGAACCAATGTCTTAAAGTACTTCCTATAAAGTATTCTTAGTGTCTCAGTTCTATTAAACACTCTGGGACATTTTCTCTGGTGAGTTCTTTTTAGCAGACTGCCAAGAATGATGTCAAGGAGCTTATAAACTATGTGTTTTCTTTAGGGGTTTTATGGCTTAGGTCTTTAATCCATAAGCAAAAACCTATGGTAGACATAAAAAAGATTCAGAGATAAAGCAAAGAACAAAATACTGGGCCTGTACTCCTAGCTTACGTTCTAACAGAGATAACAAAACAAGTGAAGAACAAACAAATGTATTAAGATAATGACAGGCAGGAATAAGTGCAATGAAATAAAATAAAATAAGAGTTATGGGCATACACACTGAGGAAATCAGAATTGAAAGAGATATATGTACCTCAATGTTCACTGCAGTACTGTTTACAATAAATAGGACATGGAAGCAATCTAGATGTCCACAGGCAGACCAATGGATAAGGAAGTTGTGGCACATATACACAATGTAATATTACTGAGCTATAAAAAGGAATGCACGTGAGTCAGTTCTGGTGATGTGGATGAAGCTGGAGCCTATTATACAGAGTGAAGTAAGTCAGAAAGACAAACACCAATACTGTATATTAATGCATATATATGGAATTTAGAAAGATGGTAGTGACAATTTTACATGCAAGACAGCAAAAGAGACAAGAGACGTAAAGAAAAGACTTTTGGACTCTGTGGGAGAAGGTGAGGGTGGGATGATTTAAGAGAACAGCATTGAAACATGTATAGTACCACACGTAAAACAGATGACCAGTGCAAGTCTGATGCATGAAGCAGGGCGCTCAAAGCTGGAGCTCTGGGACAACCCAGAGGGATGGGGTAGGGAGGGAGGGAGGGAGGGGGGCTCAGCATGGGGGGACCATGTGCATCCGAGGCTGATTCATGTCGATGTATGGCAAAAACCACCACAATACTGTAAAGTAATCATCTCCAAATAAAATAAATTAATTAAATTTTTTTTCAAGGAAATAAAGTGAAAATCTTCCTGGGAATTAAAAAAAATGAGAATAAAAAGTGATGAGTATTATATTAAATAAGATGGTGGTTAGGGTAGTAATGTCAGAAGGGGAAATACTAGGGAGAAACCTGAGTATAATATCACAAATATTGGAAAGGATCGACTAGGAAAATTCCAGGAGAAAGAAGCAGGAAGCACAAATGTCTTTGGTGGAAAGTATGCTAGATGTATTTTAGAATCTAAAAACCAATTTTCTTGTACTCGTTCATATCTCTTTCCACTGTGGCACAGTATATACTTCAGAGCTTACCACTATTAAACCATGTTACTCATTCTTACAAGAAATTTGAATTCATCTTGTAGCAGTCTTTTTATTCTGTTTTATGAGTGGGAAAAAAAATTCACTGTATAATAAGTGGCTAATTACGTTGGCACTTTCTTAGAAGGAACTTTTAAAGAAAGGTCAAAGGTCATTTGCCTTATTTTTTTTCCCAAACAAAATAAATTATATTAAACAAAAGCAATTTGTATGTTAAAAACACTAAGAAGAATAAAATCCTTTAGATAGTTTACTGTATCACTTAAGGCTTTGGTGGCTCAGATGGTAAAGAATCCTCCTGCAATGTAGGAGACCCATGTTCAATGCCTGGGTCGGGAAGATCCCTGAAGAAGGGAATGGCAACCCATTCCACTATTCTTGCCTGGAGAATTCCATGGACAGAGGAGCCTGGTGGGCCTGTAGTCCATGGAGGTGCAAAGAGTCGGACATGACTGAGCTATTAACACTAACTTAAGGCTCCTACCTAGCTCTAACACCCATTTGATAAAAGGTTGAAATAAACAGTTCTCTCCATTTCCTCCTTTCTTTAAGAAACAATTTTTAAAAAACAATAAAAAAAAAACTCAAAATGGATTAAAGATCTAAACATAAGACCAGAAACTATAAAACTCCTAGAGGAAAACATAGGCAAAACACTCTCTAATATAAATCACAGCGGGATCCTCTATGACCCACCTCCCAGAGTAATGGAAATAAAAGCAAAAATAAACAAATGGGACCTAATTAAACTTAAAAGCTTTTGCACAACCAAGGAAAATATAAGCAAGGTGAAAAAACAGCCTCAGAATGGGAGAAAATAACAGCAAATGAAGCAACTGACAAAGAATTAATCTCAAAAATATACGAGCAACTCCTGCAGCTCAATTCCAGAAAAATAAATGACCCATTCAAAAAATGAGCCAAAGAACTAAATAGACATTTCTCCAAAGAAGACATACAGATGGCTAACAAACACATGAAAAGATGCTCAACATCACTCATTATCAGAGAAACGCAAATCAAAACCACAATGAGGTACCATTTCACGCCAGTCAGAATGGCTGCTATCTAAAAGTCTACAAACAATAAATGCTGGAGAGGGTGTGGAAAAGGAAACCCTCTTACATTGTTGGTGGGAATGCAAACTAGTACAGCCACGATGGAGAACAGTGAGGAGACTCCTTAAAAAACTGGAAATAGAACTGCCATATGATCCAGCAATCCCACTGCTGGGCATATACACCGAGGAAACCAGAACTGAAAGAGTCACATGTACCCCAATGTTCATCACACCCCTGTTTATACTAGCCAGGACATGGAAGCAATCTAGATGTCTGTTGGCAGACACATACATGATGGAATATTACTCAGTCATTAAAAAGAATACATTTGAATCATTTTTTTTTTTTTGAATCAGTTCTAACGAGGTGGATGGATGAAACAGGAGCCTATTATACACAGTGAAATAGGCCAGAAAGAGAAACACCAATACAGTATACTAATGCATACATATGGAATTTAGAAAGATAGTAATGATGACCGTATATGTGAGAAGCAAAAGAGACACAGATGTATAGAACAGTCTTTTGGACTCTGTGGAGAAGGTGAGGGTGGGATGATTTGAGAGAATAGCATTGAAACATGTATATTATCATATGTGGAAGAGATCGAAAGTCCAGGTTCGATGCATGAGACAGGGTGCTCAGGGCTGGTGCAACTGGGATGACTCTGAGGGATGTGAAGGGGAGGGAGGTGGGAAGTGGGTTCAGGATGGGGAACACATGTACACCCATGGCGGATTCATGTCAATATATGGCAAAACCACTATAATACTGTAAAGTAATTAGCTTCCAATTAAAAGAAAAAAACCCCAATCATTTTCAAACTATCCTCAACTAGCTACTACAACATGAAAACAAACACATTTCGTATGTACTATAAAATTTATCTATGCCGTAAATGCAAAATACTCAAAGAGAATATGCATATGAAGAAATGCAAAGAACATTCAGTTCAGTTCAGTTCAGTTGCTCAGTCGTGTCCGACTCTTTGCAACCCCATGAATCGGAGCATGCCAGGCCTCCCTGTCCATCACCAACTCCCGGAGTTCACTCAAACTCACGTCCATCAAGTCGATGATGTCATCCAGCCATCTCATCCTCGGTCATCCCCTTTTCCTCCTGCTTCCAATCCCTCCCAGCATCAGAGTCTTTTCCAATGAGTCCACTCTTCGCATGAGGCGGCCAAAGTACTGAAGTTTCAGCTTTAGCATCATTCCTTTCAAAGAACACCCAGGGCTGATCTCCTTTAGAATGGACTGGTTGGATCTCCTGGCAGTCCAAGGGACTCTCAAGAGTCTTCTCCAACACCACAGTTCAAAAGCATCAATTCTTCAGCGTTCAGCATTCTTCACAGTCCAACTCTCACATCTATATATGACTACTGGAAAAACCATAGCCTTGACGAGACGGACCTTTGTTGGCAAAGTAACATCTCTGCTTTTCAATATGCTATCTAGGTTGGTCATAACTTTTCTTCCAAGCAGTAAGCGTCTTTTAATTTCATGGCTGCAGTCACCATCTGCAGTGATTTGGGAGCCCAAAAAAATAAAGTCTGACGCTATTTCCACTGTTTCCCCATCTATTTCCCATGAAGGGATAGGACCAGATGCCATGATCTTAGTTTTCTGAATGCTGAGCTTTGAGCCAGCTTTATCACTCTCCTCTTTCACTTTCATCAAGAGGTTTATTAGTTCCTCTTCACCTTCTGTCATAAGGGTGGTGTCATCTGCATATCTGAGGTGATTGATATTTCTTCCGGCAATCTTGATTCCAGCCTGTGCTTCTTCCAGCCCAGCGTTTCTCATGATGTACTCTGCATAGAAGTTCAATAAGCAGGGTGACAATATACAGCCTTGATGTACTCCTTTTCCTATTTGGAACCAGTCTGTTGTTCCACGTCCAGCTCTAACCGTTGCTTCCTGACCTGCACATAGGTTTTTCAAGAGGCAGGTCAGGTGGTCTGGTATTCCCATCTCTTTCAGAATTTTCCACAGTTTATTGTGATCCACACAGTCAAAGGCTTTGGCATAGTCAATAAAGCAGAAATAGATGTTTTTCTGGAACTCTCTTGCTTTTTCCATGATCCAGCAGATGTTGGCAATTTGATCTCTGGTTCCTCTGCCTTTTCGAAAACCAGTTTGAACATCTGGAAGTTCACGGTTCATGTACTGCTGAAGCCTAGCTTGGAGAATTTTGAGCATTACTTTACTAGCGTGTGAGATGAGTGCAATTGTGAGGTAGTCTGAGCATTCTTTGGCATTGCCTTTCTTTGGGATTGGAATGAAAACTGACCTTTTCCAGTGCTGTGGGCACTGCTGAGTTTTCCAAATTTGCTGGCAAATTGAGTGCAGCACTTTCACAGCATCATCTTTCAGGAATTGAAATAGCTCAACTGGAATTCCATCAACTCCACTAGCTTTGTTCATGTGATGCTTTCTAAGACCCACTTGACTTCACATTCCAGGATGTCTGGCTCTAGGTGAGTGATCACACCATCGTGATTATCTGGGTCGTGTAGATATAAATTTAATCTTTAAGTTTCAAAAGCATAAACGCTCTAAGAGATAATTAAAAACCAAAAGAAAGATGTTCTATTTTTTCCTCACCATGTTCATAAATCATAACTTGGCATTACAGGCTCAGAGTCTTCAATCAGAAACAAAACCTTTGAAATATCAGTCTCTAAAGTAAAAAATATAAATTTTAATGTGGTTATATTTCAGGTTCATTTCAGTTCACCTAATGAAAACTGTTAAAGTTCTCATCAGTCCAAGATTTCAGAGAAACATGGTTCCTGTTTTTCAAAGCAACCCTCAGAAAAGCTCATGTGCCAATTCTACTCATTTCAGCAGATCTATAGAGGAAACCATAAGATGGGGTTTAAATAAGAGAACTGCTGTTAACTACTTATCAGAAAAGGTAAATTAATTTTTTTGTATCAATCTCCCAGGCTAAAAGACCACCCAAAGACATTTTCACTGGACAAAACTTATAAAATCAAAGAGGAAGTCCTCACCACCAAAGAAAACAATACTCTTTCAAGGAGAATTTATTTGTGAGACAAATCAAAACCTTTAAGCTTCAGACTCTTTTTTTAAATAAGAATAGCAAATGATTTTATTTTGATTGGAAAGCCATTAAATACTATTTTCCTTGATATCAAAAGCTATATGTAACACAGCTAAACATGGACAATAATAACAGAATTTTCAAATCCCTGTATTCTCATACTAAAAATCACACATTTTAACTTTTTATCTTCCCTTTGGCACTAGGCTAAAAAAATTTTCCAGTGCATGCAACTTAAGGGCATCATTTTCCTCACTACTCTTCTGCACAATAGCATTGTGAAAGCTGAAGCAAATGTTCTCCCAGAAAGGTTCCATCATGGAAAACTGCTGGGATCACTGCAGTAAACAAATAAAATATGTTTCTTTACTATAAAAAGTTGCTTTTAAAGATTTACTATGCATTGCTAAACAAGTACTAAGATAAAGTATGAAATGTATTTCCCAAAATATATGACAAAGGAATAAAAACTTAGTATGTAAAAAAAAATCTATATATATCTTCAAAAATATTCAAGTTTCATGGAATATAGTTTGAGAAATGCTATCAAAAGTGCAAACTAAGAAGGATGAGGAATTCTAACTGGCCCACAGGAATTGGTAGGTTCAATGCAGAGCTTCCCAAAGACACAATAAATGGCTTTCACTTTCAAACTTTTAAGAATGTTTTGACATACGTAAACTCTGTAAACAGGCCAATTCTTTGTGCTAATCTTTGTGAAAATATACTTCATAGTTAAGTAGCAGACTTTCTTGGGTCATTCTTAATAAGTTAAGAGTAGGAGAAGGCAATGGCAGCCCACTGCATTACCCTTGCCTGGAAAATCCCATGGACGGAGGAGCCTGGTAGGCTCCAGTCCCTGGGGTCGCTGCGAGTCGGACACGACTGAGCGGCTTCGCTTTCAATTTTCACTTCCATGCATTGGAGATGGAAATAGCAACCCACTCCACTATTCTTGCCTGGAGAATCCCAGGGACAGGGGAGCCTGGTGGGCTGCCGTCTATAGGGTCGCACAGAGCTGGACACAACTGAAGCGACTTAGCACCAGCAGCAGCAGATACTTTAGAGATAGAGATTTTAAAAACATGGAGACTCTGTGAGTAAAAATTTTTAAAACACTGAAAGGCAATGAAGAGACAAGCCCCATTCTGTGAGAAAATCTTTGAATGATACATATGTGATAAAGGACTCGTAAGCACAAATTACAAAGAATTCTTAATACTCCATATTAAGAAAACAAAGATTTCAAGTTAAAAATGAACAAAAAAGATCTAAACAGAGAACTCAACAAAGAAGACATCCAGATGTCAAACAAGCATATGTTACCAGGGAAATGCAAATTAGAATGCGATGCCACTATACACCTATTAGAATGAGCAAAGCTCCAACACGTGAGTGCTGTCAAACACCAGATGCTATTAAGGATGAGAGACAATGAGAAGTTTCATTCACTGTGGGGGAAAACGCAACATGACAGAGCCGCTGCAGAAGTCAGTTTGACAGCACCTCACGAAACTCAACTTACTCCCACCACATGAGTTAGCAATATGTTTCTTAGCATTCAACCAGTGAGCTGAATACTGACATCCATACAAAACCCACACACACATGCTTAGAGAAGCTTTATTCATCACTACCAAAACATCACGGTAACTAAAGTGTTCTTCACTAAGTGCCTGGATAAACAAACTGTGGTACATCCAGAGAATGAAATATGATTCAACAGTAAAAAGAACGAGCAATGGAGCCACAAAAAGACATGGAAGGAACTCCAATGCATATTACTAAGTGAAGAAGCCAAACCAGAAAGTCTACATACTATATAATTCCCACTACATGATATTCTGGAAAAAGGCAAAACTATGGAAACAGCCAAAAGGTCAGTGGTTGCCAGAGGTTCAGGGGAAGTGAAGGGATGAACAGGTGGAACAGAAAACTTTCAGGACGGTGAAACTATCCATAATGAAAGATAGCTGCCATTATCTATGCTGATATAGGTTAAGGACTTTAGTTTATACTTGTGTATCAGTACTATCTATCCAGGCTTCCCTGGTGGCTCAGAGATAAAGAATCCACCTGCCAGTGCAGGAGACATGGGTTCAATCCCTGATCCAGAAAATGTCTCTCTCTATGGAGCATCTAAGCCCGTGCGCCACAACTATTGAGCCTGTGCTCTAGAGCCTGGGAGCCACAACCACTGAGCCCACGTGCCCTAGAGCTGGTGCTCTGCAACAAGAGAGGCCACTGCAGTGAGAAGCCCACACATTACAAGGAAGGGAAGACCCTGCTCGCCCCAACTAGAGGAAGCCTGTGCAGCAACAAAGACCCAGCCCAGCCAAAAATAAAATAAATAATAAAATTATATATTTTATATATATATATATATAACTGCCTATTCAATTTTAATTGAAATGGGGGGGTCAGGGAAGCGATAGTGGTAGAGGAGTATATGGCAACCCTCTATACTTTCAGCTTAATTTTTCTCTAAACCTAAAAATGTTCTTAAAAAATAAAGACTATAAATTTTTAAATAACACAATAAAATAAAAGCAAGCATTTCAAGTAAGAAAAAGTTATTTCTTTTCAAATTTTATGCAATTATTACTTTTAATGAATCACAAATTCTACAATAAGCCTAATTTTTAAATATTTTTCTCATCTACTCTAGCAGAGTAAGAAAGAATAACATCCTAGTGTCCAAGGATCAAAACAACTCAGGCCATGAAAATAAAACAATAAAATAAAATACCTAGTGTCTTAATTAGTGTCATCAAATAATTTTACACCCGCTCTATGTCTCTAACACTTCTTACTGCAGTCACCTCATCTTCACTTAATTTACGAAGTAAACAGATGTCAGACACTGCTACATTCAAAAGGGTAACATCAATTCACAGGAAAAGCTACGACACCATAATAAGTTCACTTGTCTCTTAGTCCAGCACTCCCATTCTCTAAATTATTTCTATTTAGATTTTTTATAAACGTTTTTCCCAGGGTCCTTCCATTAACTTCTGCAGTCAGACATTTGAACTCTTACTCAATTTCAATGAGTCAATTTAATTCTCTTGGTCTTCTGATAAAAGGAGAAATCAATGTTCTAATTATAGCATTATAGAACACAGTTCTATAACAATATTAACTTGGGTTAACAGGTTTTGTCATCCAAGTGCTTATTGTATTGGTGATAACTATTTACCACCAAAAAGAACAGAGCAAAATTTTCATTCAAATATCTGTTACAATAAAAATGGTTTACTTTCTAATGCCTTATAGATACATGCAATTAAAATATTTTAGTTAAATACACACATATATACACAATCAAAATCAGTTCTCCAAACTGACATCAAAGCTACTATAAATACATATTTGGTTCTAGCAAAAATATATCATGGTTGTATACAACAAAACTAATGAACTGCAATACAAAGTTAAGCTGAATCTGCAACAATGCTTTTATTACAGTGACTTAAATCAACCCCATTTAAACCGAATCTCATCCTGAGTAGTATTCATCTAATTTCACACTACTTTGTGATTTTTACTCCAAAAGAGGTTGACTACTCATTTAGGAAATTTATGTGTCCATGATATCAGGTCACAAAAGATATACATTAAAAGGTTTACACTACTGTGAAAAGACCTTTAAATAGTTGAATAGTGTCTTCAATGGAAGATTTCCTAATTCTTGGAAACTTGCAAGTTTCCAGTAATTTTCCTGCATGATTAAATTTTTGTGTCAATAAAAAATAACGAAGTGGCAGCCAAAACCTGTTTAACTGTAGTGTGATAATGGGAAGTTGGAAAAGGGAACATGGGATGATGTTAACTCAATATGCAAATAATGGTCAAATAGGGTCAAGATACAACTCTAGATAGACTTCATAATAACTGGAATAGAGAGAAGTCACAGGAAATTGGGTTATCACAAGGGAAAAGACAGCAATGATCAGAGTTTTCCAACCATGCCCTTTGTATCTCCTATGCAACTGGGTCTAAGTGCATATATTTCAACCCTCTCAGCCTGTGGAATGGCTGGCTAGGGCCAGGGGTACTCAGGCTCCCCACCGCCTGTCGTCACCTGTCAGGACCAACCTTGTGCTTTTACATTCCATGGCCCTATGAATACTAATATTTTTACTTGTGGTGTGATGTGCAAAAAACACTGCAAATGCCTGAAAAAATGTAACCAACTCTTACACCACAGCAGTCACACTGAGGAAGGGGGTTTATCCAAGAGTGAAAAATCTGTCACATTAAATTAAGACCATTAATTTGACTGTTATTGGTATTATGAATTTAGTTTTAATCTCTCAATTTGTTTAAAATGTATCATTATGTAAGATTTAAATGAAGTAAGAAGTTGCTATCTGTATGTTTATGTTTGTATGTATTTCAGGAATGTTAGCATAACAATGCCTCACATTAATAGTGGGATTGGGGAGGATTTCCTTCCCCTTTTTAATGGGATCTGGACAAAACACAAGGTTGAAAAGCACTTGGTTAGTGGGTCTGGAGTTAAACAGCTCTGGCCTTGAAGCTCTGGCCTACCACTTACACACTTTGTGATTTCAGGAAAGCTATTTACCTTCTCTTTGAGCCTCAGTTTCTCTATTTGTAAGATAATGATAATTCTTATCCACAGAAGGGTCTTTGTGAGGATTCAAGTCTAAAACGTGAATAGCCTGGTATTTATTTTTTATTTATTTTTTATTTAAGGATACTTGCTTTACAGAATTTTGCTGTTTTCTGTCAAATCTCAACATGAAGCAGCCATAGGTATACATATATCCCCTCCCTTTTGAAACTCCCTCCCATCTCACTCCCCAGCCCACATCTCTTGCTTGATACAGAGCCCCTGTTTGAGTGTATATTCTTGACAAACATATGCTGGTTACCAGGGAGAGCTGACTTTAGAATGCTAAAAGTACGTTTCACATATAACGAAAGCATAGTTTTAATTTAATTTATCCATCTTAGATAAAATACAAGGGAAACCTGACTATATATATGTGACCATATCCGTCTTTAAAGGGGATGGGGGACGGCAATATTGCTTTAGAAGGACTGCTACCATTCTAAAAATACTGTCCCCGCAGCTGTTTAAAATTTATTTTTTTAGACCATAGCACCACTGTTTGGTTGTTTCCAATTTCTAAAACCACAAATAGTAAAAGTGTACTCAGTCTACTGCAAACATAAATAGCAAATGCACGCTTCAGCACTTTTTAAAGGATATGGAAATTGGCAACAAAAATGCAGTTCATGTTGAAAATTTATGACAGCCCTGCCATATTTCTTCAGAAATACAATCAGGTAAAAATTAGGAAGATCTCTACCAGCTGGGTGGTATTTTTATGTTTTTTTACTTATATTTTCACTAACTGAAAGACTTTCATTATGCAACTTCTGGCACTTGATAAAATAGAGCAATAGTACCTTTGCTAAAACCACAGTTTCTTTGGTTATGTTTAGCATTACACAAACATCTTTCACCTTAGATATCCTTTTGCATTAGAGTGTTTAATTTTAAATTGACTAAAGGGAATTTCTTTTTTCAGAATATTATGCTTTCTGGATATCATTAGCACAAGAATTGTATTTTTATAACTTCTCGAAAGATTATGTGTGTTACAATTATTAGGCATTTGGTTCCATAAAAATATTGTGAGAACTACTGCTAAAAGATGAAAATATGAAAGTGATTCAGGGAAACATAGACAGGGCTGATTTACTGTGATACTATAAATCAAAAGAGAAAAAAGTCTGTTTCAGAAAATATGTAAAAAAAGAACAACATGGATTCAGTGCCTCTTCCCTGATACGGTTTATCTAATATAACATATCCTCAAGCTTCTGAGACAGAGAAAGGAAAATCATTCTTGTACCAAAGGCTGAAATAAATAATATTTACTGTGAAACTCAACAATGGAAAAAAGAGTTCTGTCATTAGGACAAATTCTTCACTACTCTATTTCTTATCACAGTATTTAAATTCCTGCTGCTACATACTGAAACTGGTTTTTAAATACCAGTGCTAGGAAGAGTGAAAGACCATGCGTTAATCTTTTGATAAAATTTTTAAAAAGCTGAATTAGTACTGAGTAAACAAATGATTAAGTAGAGGAGAAAATGGCACTTGGTCATTTCAGATAACTTTTCCTTTTAATGAGATTTTTTAAAAGAGCAATTCAAAAGCTGATGACCAATTACTCTACATTTTCTTCTTAGTTGGAAAAAAAAAAAAAAACCTGCCAAGGAATTTTTTAAATGGCTCTTCTTTTTCATGGTGGTCCCTCTTTATATGCATTTTTACTAAAAATACTTACTATGAGATATTTTTAAAGAGTCACTGAATATATGGCTTATTCAATGGGATGAAAATTATCATATCTCTTTTATTTATAAAGCAAAAAAAAAAAGGAAAAATTTAAATTAAAATAGGCACTGTAACAAAACTACAAACTGAATGAGAAAGACAAAAGTTCTGTGGTATTTGCAGAAAACGAAACTAATTATATTTCTTAGTTTACTGAAAAGAAAATAAGAAAGTCAAGACTATAAAACTATTATGCTTTGAATTTTTAAGTCCCTATGTGTTATGTAAACATTGCTCTTTCCCTCTGTCTTGTAAAAGGCATCTGATTTTTGCGAGACAATTGCTTTTCTTTAAATTTACACACTGGGAAATGAACCTAACTGCTAACCAAATCTAAAAAATACTCAAATTACATCATAAATTAAGAAACTTACTATATTTTTCTCATCTACAATCAGCACCTACTAAAACTGTGAACTTAAAAAAGCATTCAGACTTAATTTCTTACTCTGAATGCTATTTAAATACTATGAACTTTATAATACTGTATCATTACATTTCTAGATATCATCTAAAAACATTTCAAAGTTCTCAACTTATCTAATATATTTTCTGCTAAATAAGGTATTATCTGAAAGGTTAGTGACTCTGAATTGTCCATTACTACTTTAAGATGATACTTAATCATATTTTCCTAAAATAAGAGATGGTCAAATCAATATGAAAGCTACAAAGAAAATAATATTTTTTAAAACAGCTTTTCAAAATGGAATATATATTCTAGTGATGCAATTTTCTGAGTTGAAATAGGATCACTTTTACAAAAATTTTAAGAAGCTGTCATTTTTTATTCACCAAAAGTAGAAAAAAGACAATAAAAGAACAAATGTCCACCTCAGTTGCTACAGCCACAGGTTCTGAAATGGAAAAAAGTTAAGAATCAAACAGTAGCAGCTTCTGGAACATATAAACATTGCAATTTAAAACTACAAAGTCTCCTAATGTAACAGTTTTTTATTAAAAGACATTTTTACAAAATTAACCAAAAGACAACAGAGAGAAAAAAGAATGAGTCTTTACATTACAATAATTTGCTGAAAATTTCATTTCTGAAACAAATCAAATTTTAGAACTTGGGAGTAACCACATACAGTGAATCAACGTGTCATCTATAATAATACTGATATACTGAAAAAAACTTTCATTCTTAAGATGTGAAATGACTTAAGATTTTGAGGAAAATTTGGTTGATCTTATGTTAATTACAATAGCCTACATGAATGTTTTTTACTACATAAAGAGCTATAACTTTTTAAATTCTATAGATACAGTCCTTGAGTTACTCTGAGTGAAATCACACTATCTTAAATTATAATGTTTGGAACACTAACGTTTCAGTTATTGCAACAGTTCACTTATTCTTTTTTGAGTAGATACATTAATTTCTAATCATATCTTTTATTGTAAGCTCTAAATAATATGGAATTAAATAATAGAATAATCCAAGAGAATCACAACAGACAAACTGATTACAACAGTTCATTTTCTGTACTGTTACTTTCTTTACAAATATTTGTGGTATTTTATAACATTAAAATCATAAGAAAAGAAATATTAAGTCCTTATTAAGGCTGCTGTCATGGGATATTAAGGGACAGAATATTCTAAAAATCAGAAATACAAATAATTTTACATTTCAAAATTTATTAACCTATGGATAATAAGATGCACTTATTTAAAAAAATATTTTAAATCTTGTTATAATGGATTAGAGTACGTATATAATTAATGAATACCTCTAATACAGAATTAAGTCTATTTTTCCTTGTCAGGAAAAAAAAAAAAAAGACTTCAACTTAATTTTAAACAATTTTATCACACTATTACACAACTTAAAGCGTGTACCAATAACGTAACCTGAAACCTACTCTGACATCTGAGGAATTACCAATTAAAGCATGAATCTTCACAATTCAGCAGCACTTTAAATAATTTTATGAAAAAAAACATTATTTGCACATTTATTCTTTAACCACATGAAAAACATTTCCTGGGCTTCTTATAGTGAAAAGAATCACTTGTTTTGGAATAAAGTATATACCAAAAATACTTGGTAATCCAATAGACTATTTTTCCTACATTATGGTCAGGCAAGCAACCCTACCGAATATTGAAGATTGACATTTGTAGGTAATTCAATAGTCAGATGATGATTCTTCAGTAGTTTCACAGTAGCATAATTTTTCACATTACTTGAAACCACTGTTAAACCTATAACACATTTTCTGTTTCGCTATGGGTGTTTTTTCTATCTTTAACTCTAGAAGAAATATCTTTTATCTGTCTACAGTACAAAAAGCATTCATAATTCAGAAATGTTTTCCTCTTTTGCAATGCATGACTTTGAACTCAAGATTTCTCAAAGATCAGTTAAACATTAAAAAAAAAAATGTTTCTTTAAGACCAGAGCCTTATTTATGTGAGTCTGTGGCTTAACTGACAAAAATTTTTCTGTTCCAAGCAAAGTCAGTCAGTTTACATATTAAAACACCATAATCTAGCTTCAATTCATAGAGATATCTGCGAGGGAAGACAATAAAATGTTGCATATCCTTCTATCAAATCACAGACTGTAACAAACATTAATTACTCTGTGTGACAGATAAGAGATAAAAATAAAACAAACTGATGAGAGGAAATAAATACTTATAGTTTTAAAAAGTAATCAGCAATAACACATCTGTACATTTATATAACACATTTATGCAAGTTTCTATTTAACTCAGCAAATATTAATGAAACTCTAATATGTGAACACAGTGAGTGCCATGTTTGATCAAATGCCATAGGTGATCATTAATAAGCATCTAGAAATTTGTTCTCTAATTAGATTATACAAAATACTGTCCATATAATTGTCATGTATATTTTATTGCCTTCTTAGAAATTAAAGTTACCAATATTAAGTGATAGCTAAGCCACCCAATGTTAAATGAAAGCAAGTATAATACATTAATGAAAAACATCCACAGTCAGAATGTCCAGTAAAATAGCTGAAGCAGATCTAATTTTGACTCACAATTTTTAAAAATTTACAAATTTTCAAGATTCCAAAATCATGATTCCAATATTGATTTAAATCAATATTTAAATGCAGCTAATATAACAATCTTACATTTTTGTTGATAGCACTTATTACATGCAAGGTACAGATGTTAAACACTTTATATTTTTGCACTTAGTTAATGCTCAGAACACCCCTTCATTTTATAGATGATGAAAAGTAAGTTACTCACTTCTAGGTGAGTCACACAGTTATTAATTGACAGCCTATTGGTTTCTAAGTTCATGCTCTTGAGGTCTATCCTAATAAGTAAGCATCACAGGAAAATTCGACTTTTTAAAGTTGGAAGGAAAATGTGATAGTCATTGACTTAATGCCTGAATCCAATATGTAATGGATTATTATATGAGCATACATACACAGCTTAAGTCTGATATAAAATTATTATACAGTTCTTGTAACAAATGGACATTCTATACATTATTTATTTTCTATATTCAAAGGAATAAAATCAAAGGTTTACCTATTCTAAAATTTGAATAGTCCTGATCTAAACTAAACAATCATATATGCCCATAAACACACAAGCACATATATACTAACTTCCTTAACAGAATATAAGGATTTAAATATAAATTTAATAAACTTATTAAATTCAAGAATAAAAATATTTTCTGATTAGTAATTTAAATAAAATGATTAAATATATACTAAATTGCATTTTGTTTACTGAAATTCTAATATGTACATTTAAATGAATAATAACAGATAATACAGTAATCATTCACTTTATTTTTTTAACTTAATTTATTTATTATTTATTTACTGACCGCACTGTGTGGCAAGTGGGATCTTCATTCCCCGATCAGGGATCGAACCCACAACCCCTACACTGGAAGCACAGAATTTTAACCACTCACCACCAGGGAAGTCCTTCAGTTTAGTTTTAATGTGAACTAAAAGTTACCCTTTTCAACTCGATTATCCTGCATTTTAAAAAAACTGAAGGCCATTCTAGAATTTAAAGCAAGAATTGCTAAATGCAAATACTCTTGTTCAGCAATTCCCCTGAACATCTTATTCAGCAAGAATTCATTTCTAATTGCTCAGGCTCTTGTCCAGTTAGGTAAGGCACTTACTTTTCTTTGCAGTGAACAATGTTTCATGTTTGGCTAAATATAGGAAGTTACACCACCAATGGAATGTGAATATCTATAATGAGAGTAAGTTACTCCATATTCCCATTTTGAAAAATAAATTAATGTATCAACACACTCTATAACATTTATATAAACTTTAAAATACTAGCTAGCTAAAAGTGAAAAGAACATATAATCGGGCTAATTTCATACCATGCATAATCATTCCTCACAGAATTTTTATTACACAGTATGGAATGGATTATAGTAAATGTATTTCACACATGCTATTTCTTATTCAAAAGGAAATACAGAATAGGATATAGAAAAGTTCTAGCCAAATCTTCATTCAGATCCAACATTCACGGACGCCACTGTAATTGAAAGACATTTCCAAACAGATAGCTGCGGACCTCATTTTCCTTTAAAATAATATGTCTTTCACATCTGTTCCAAGTAAAACATTCATGTTCTTAAACTTTACCAAACTGCCTTATGCTTAGTTTTTAAAATATGGTAGTTTTATTTTGTTTTACTTTAATTTACAACTAGTTAAGCTCATAAAATAGAGTTCAAATTTTCAAATTATGTTAACATGTTAAAAAATAGTATCATATGCATACCTAATCAACGTTTTAAATCAGTTATTTCCAATGTTTCTGAAACTCTACTTGATTTTAACTGACCTTCATACAACTTCCTAAAATGGGATACATTATATACTTTAAGATCAATGTGAATTCACTTTTAATTTCCCTTTGACTATATCTTCTCAAATAGAGACAAAGTTTGCAAATAAGATACAAAAATGAATTTGATCAGTTTAAAAATTTTACTTTTCTTTTGACCTACTCAATAATTATAAATTAAAAATAAATATGCAGTATTAAAACATGGCCTAGACATCCTTGAATTAATGATGATACTCTTACTGGAATATCTATAAAATTATATTTCAGATAATTAAGAAATGAGTTCAAAAAGTTTCAGGTTGAGGGTGTATTAAAATCAAAGTAATTATTATGAGAGAAAGGATAAAGAGAAGAAAGGAAAATAGTGAAGGCAGTATGCACTTCTTGATGAAACATTTTATAAAGCAAAAATCCACAATAACAGAAATTTAAGATTACTATTTATCTAATAGTAAATTCAAAAGTTTTTATAACATTAATGGTAACTTACTCAGATTGGTTTTAAACAATTATCTTTTCCAGAAAGCTGTCAAATGACCAATTTAGGAATTCTGCCTAAATACCTTTATCCATAAGCCTTTCTTAACAGCTAACTTCATAAAGTCTTTATGCTATCACCTCTCCTCTCAACAAAATCCCTATTTTGAAATATCTTTCTATTCAATTTAGAGTATTTACCTAGATAAGGAAATTAATGGTTCTCAACAACATAAATACAACATTTATAAACCAGATAAAATTGTATGTAATGTACTGAAGAATGAATTGTTATAGCAGAGGGGTATTTGTACTTTTTACTCTGATTTTCAGATGCAAACATTCATAAAGCAGAAGGAAATTACAATGCAAATTGGGGACACCCTACAAACATATGTACATGCATATAATAACAGAGAAAATTACAAAGCAATATCGAATATAAGACTGTAAGAGAGAGAATACAGAAATACTGATAACATCATCAAGGATGGTAGACTCCAAGATGGAAGTTTTGCACCATGGTGTGGAGGAAGGTTTCAATTTGAATTAAAACCCAGGAGAAACAGTCATTTTAAGTGCGTAGAAAGCGAAAGTATTAATTGCTCAGTCATGTCTGACTCTTTGCCACCCTATGAACTGTAGCCTTCCAGGCTCCTCTGTCCATAGAATTCTCCAGGCAAGAATACTGGAGTAGGGAGCCATTTCCTTCTTCAGGGGGTCTTCCCAACCCGGGAATTGAACTCAGGTCTCCCACAGTGCAGGCAGATTCTTTGTCTGAGCCACCAGGTAGAGAAGGTCATAAAGGCATGGAGGAGATGGTGATGAACAAAGGTACGGAGGGGAGGGAAGGAACAGAAAAACGACATGTGAAAGCAGCACGAAAAACAAACAAAAAAGGAGGCACAGGCCGTGACATTAATAAATGACATTAACATTTATCCAGCCATTCAGATCAAAATCTAAGGTGTCATCAATGACATGTTCTCTCTCTTACAATCTGCAGCTCAACTGTTACCAATTCCTGTTAACTCTGCCTCCCAAATAGATCTTAAACCGGTGTTCATCGCTAGCTCCCCAGTACCAGCCCCCACGGGCTCAGACACAGCATCTCTCACCTGAACTACTTCTGTGGTCTCCCAGGTGGTCTCCCTGTATCTCCTGGTCCCCATTTTCATCTCACCCTCACAAGAAACCAATTCTCTGCCAGGTTGGTCTGTTTAAAACGTAAATCAGGTCATTGTACCCCCTCACTGAAAAACCTTTCAGCGGATTACCAGCACTCTCAGAATGAAGCCCGCAATCTTCAACGTGACAAGCACTGATTTGGTGCTTATCTGTATTTTCAGTTTGACCTTGTTCCTCTCCAGCCTTACGTGAGCCCCTGCCCTCCCAGGAAGGACTCCTCTCAATTCCTCAGACAAAACCTGCTCTCTTGTCTCTTTATCTCCAACAAGCCCCACTGTAACATTCACAAAGAAGTCCTCCCTGATCATCCCTCACCTGAGTCCCTCGACAAAGTGAGATATTCCTACAAGCTCAGATTAACTGGTACTTCTCTGTCACAACACTATGGATTACACTTAAGAGTTATTTGATGGCTTTTTATTATCTTTTAAGTGGTGGCTTGCTATAATAAACTGTGAGGTTTCATTGCGAAGGGACTCTTTAGTATTCTACCATTCCCCAGGGATGGCACAAAAGTGGGAAATAATAAAGATTTGCTAAATGCTAAGTCAAAGGGACACAGGAAGATGTTGACAACCAAGATTCAGAGGATATAACAGATTCTCAGGTCACCAGATATTCAACCTAGAAGAATATTTACAGATGATTTACTTCAATGGTTTCTGACTCTACTCATCAGTGCCCTCAGATTCAACAAGATGCCTCAAAGACCAGGAGGAGGACCAGCCAGCAAGATACTGGTGTCATCTATCACCAACTGCTGCCTTGGCTCCAACCAAATCAGATTCACTTTCATGCGTTTTTACATATTGTGTCTTTATATAACACTTCCTTTGGGGAAAAAAAGAGAAAAGCTT
This sequence comes from Oryx dammah, assembly GCF_014754425.2. Lineage (NCBI taxonomy): Eukaryota > Metazoa > Chordata > Mammalia > Artiodactyla > Bovidae > Oryx > Oryx dammah. The sequence continues at coordinate 32,342,813 of NW_024070195.1, read as the reverse complement.
AAAATCCTCTGCCCTAAATAACTTCTGAATCTTAACCTCTATACTCCATCCATTCATATTAGAGTCCTTCCTCCAGCCACCGCTCCTAACATCATAATATCCTGATAGAAAATGCCCTGGTAACCCTGGTTAAAACCTCAGATCATCTTAATTCTCTGCTTCCTTGATTCTTCTATATCCAATCAATCACCAGATCCTGCGATTCTTCCCTCCTCTCATCTACCCCTTCTCCCCCATTACCACTGCTGCCAGACTAAAACAGACCTAGATCCTTCTGTTCCTGGAATTACTACAGCAACATCTTATGCAGCTTATGCTCAACCGCTCAGTCATGTTCGACTCTTTGTGACCCCATGGACTACAGCCTGCCAGGCTCCTCTGCCTGGAATTCTCTAGGCAAGAATGCTGGAGTGGGTTGCCACTTCTCTTCTAAGGGACCTTCCTGACCCAGGGGTTGAACACACATCTCTTATGTCTCCTTCATTGGCAGGCAGGTTCTTCACCTGCTGAGCCATCTGGGAAGCCCTCTTATGCAATTTACTTAACTCCAATCTCCCCTTCCTCAAAAACACCCATGTTGGACTCTCTTCCACACAGTACTTTCATTATATCCATAACAGAAAATTCCCTCCCTAATTTTAAAATCCTCCTTACCTGTCCAAACCACCCATTTAACCTTCTAGACTTCCTATTTCTTAGCTCAGTTTTCTCAAAAGTCCATCGTTATCACTCAAGCAGTATGCAAGACAACTCTCTTGTCTGCCTATCTAAACCAGAGCTCCAAAGCTGCATGGCCTAAGTGATCAAGGCGCACTGGACACACTGCAGCAGAATTTTGTGTTCTCAGTTTGACTAACGTAAATTATAGGAGCAATCTTTATACTGGATGCATTCTTTGTACTTTTTAGGTACATTAAACCTTGGCATAAAATCTCACAATTACACAATGAAAAATTACTAAGGTTATGAAAGAATTAGATAACATAGAGCCTACAGTCTGCATTTTAGAGATGAGGAAATGAAACTCAAAAAAGTAAGCCATTTGTTCAAGGTCCCACAGCAAAGTTAAGGATAGGCCAGGAACTAGACCACTAGCAGCTCAGCTCATCCCTTTTTCTTCTAGCCTGGCTCTATTCCAACTATCTTCACAGGAGACCTCAGAGTGCATAATTATGACTGGGCTCTAGACTGCAGGAGTTTTAATATAGGTCATATCATTTACTAGGAAAGAAAAAAAGCAAAAAACCCTGATTCTCCATTATAGTAATTTTTAGCTATTGTCTTCCTACCTGTGCAGAAAGGTAACATTCATTTAACAAAGATTTACTTCGCTCCTAACAGGTGCCAGGGATAGAGCAGGGGATAGAACTGACTATTCACCTTCAAGAAGAAAATACTTCAGTAGGGTAACCTAATATGAATGAATGAATAAGTTAAATATTTACAGTGTCAGACAGTGATGAATAAGAAACATAGGTGAGAAATAAAGAAGGGAAGGGAATATACCTCATCATCATTCAGGGGACTAGGAGATGAGAAGCAACCAAAACCAAGAGATGAGCAGAAGTGACTAAACAAGGTAAAAGAAAGACCAGAAGAGTGAGGTTCTTCTGGATAATGAATAACGTCTTTCAGCAAGAAAGGTGATCAACTATGTCAAATGTTATAGGTCAATGAAGGTAAGCACCAAAAACTGACCACTAGATTTAGTAATGCAGAGGTCATCGGGGACCCTCAGAAGCACAGTTTGGGTGGAGTGATAGCAAAAATTTGAATGAAGTGGCTTCAAGAGAAAGAGAAGGTAACTGGAGACCGTGAGAACAGACAACTCTTTGGAAAAGTTCTACTAAAAAGGGAGCAGAGCAATGGGAATGTTAAGAACAATGCAGGATCAATATGTTGCGGTTGCTACTGTTGTCTATTGTTTGAGAGCAGAGGAAATTTATGCAACTTCAAATACTGTTGATTAGCAAAATAAAAACTACAAATTCTGGTGTAATGTCTTTGAGGAGGTGAGAGAAGATAGAATCAAATGTGTATGTGCAGGGGGTTGGCCTTAGATAGGAGCACAGATAGTTCATCCATAGTAACAGTCAGGAAGTGGGCATAGACAGAGATGAAGGTGTATATTTGGTGCTGGGAACTTATTTAAATTTTCCAGTAAATAGTTTTATCATCTCAGTGAAACAGAGAGCAAAAGTTAGCAACTGAGAGTAATGCTAAAAGAAGAGGTGCTGAATGTTTAGAAAGAAAGGAGAATGTATAAGAGGGCTATTTAAAAAAAAATACAATAGGGAATGAACTGGGAGAATCAAAGTTTGCAAAGTACAAGTTGAAATTAGTGGTCATGATATAAATCAGAAAAGTCAGTACCAAGTCTTTTCTTCAGACACACTGATTTGTGCCTCTGAAGAGCCAGCCTAAACACAGAGTGGGCAGAAAGGTGAAGTTGATTCAAGGAAGGAGGGAAAGAGGAGAATACCTGAGGAGGGAGAAAGGAGAAGCAGCAACAAAAGGCTCAAGAGTTGCAGGTACTTGCGTCGTGCTGATTATAATGACAGAGTGGAGACTAGAGGTAGGTAAAGGAGGAAGACAAGAATTCAAGAAGGTAAGAGAATAAAAAAGTATACAGATCAATGGGTTTGTTAAGTTGGGATAGTAAAGAGGTGTGCTATAAAAGAGAAACTGCTGATCAAAGAGGGCAAGTCTTGAAACTGAGTTTATAAAACAGTTGCCAGTATTGACAATAACAATATTAATAATGGGACCAGGGAAACTGGTAGCTAGGCAAAGGACAAGATGTTTGAACCTAGAAAGCATCCACTTGTTATCTCAAAGTTCTAACCAATTCTTCACATCTCTAATATCATCGTTTGAAGCCACACAACCAGGGACCTATCCTGAACCATATGTTTTAAAGAATCTGCTCTGGCCCTCTTTCAGTTAAGTCTATGGGAGCCAAGAAGACTTGCTTGACGCAAGCCTTCATCCATCCCCCTTTCTAAAATATGCTCCAGATACCAGGACCCTCAAACACCCTGATCAATGTCCAAAGTCCAGATTCAGTACCTATGCAAGTGTCTTCCCCAGATCCACCTTCTTGAATACTGTCTATACCGCTCCTGGATGCACCATTAAACCTGAGGGACAGCCAAGCGGAGATACAGGGGTGGGCAGAATACATGCCAGCTGGAGTACCTGTATCCATGCAAGCAAGGCCCTCCAGGACTGGGAGGGAGAACGCAGGACAGTGGGCTACAAAGTGAACTCTTGTCCCGGAACCCACAGATATTCCTGTTAGACTCACACACCTTAGGCCATTCTGGCTTATACGCCCATCACTCCATTGAAAGTATTCTCTCCAAAGCCACAAGTAACCTTTTTTCCCTCCCAAACACAAGGTTATTTATCACCTTTTATTTTATTTGATACTACTGACAACTTCCACTCAGAAAATCTTTCTTGCTGGGGTTTTGGGAACTCTCTTCTGGTATTATTTTCTACTCTATAGCTATTTCATTTGGATTACTTTATTGACTTCTCTTTCCCCAAATGATCCTTAAACATTGGTGGGCCTTTGGAGACTTCTTTCAGTCTTCTTTTCTCCCTCTACATATTCTCACTGAGAAAACCAACCATGGCCACGGCTTCAACTGCTATCCATAAACTGATGACTCTGAAACATTTATCTTCAGTCTCTAAATATCCTTGATCCATATTTTGACTGACTACCAGACTGTCAATTTTGGAAGTCCTAACACGTATTAAATTTCGCTTGCCTCAAACAGAAGACACCAACTTACCCTGTAAATGGGCAATGACTTTTACATTACCTGTGAAGACTGATAGCATCACCACCTCCCAAGTCTAAAACTCATTCTAAACTTCTGAGTTCACAGCCACTCACCAGTCCCATGAATTCTCCTTCTTCAGTATGTTTCAAATTTTTGCATTTTTCTTCAATCCAACTGATGCCAACTCAATACAAGCCCTTGGCATGTCTTACCTAGGCTTTTTGGACACAGTCTCATAACTGGTTTCCCTGCCTCAAAACCCATATGGAGTTGCCAAAGTAATTATTCTGGAAACTCAGATCTTGACCATTTCCATTCCTCTAAGTAAAAATCCTTCAATACTTTTTATTACCTATAACAGTGCTTCCCTATCTTTAAGGCATTCCTGTATATTTCATTAACAGTTGAAATAATCAGCACCCTGGCACTACTATTATTCATTCACATGTTCCAGGGTGATGGAGCAAACTGTTTGGGAAGCTCTGACCTACAAATGAAATCCAAATTTTAAAAAAGTTTTAAGTTTTTAATAAATTTATAACAATTTTAAAAACTTAATTAAAAAAAAGTTTATATAAGGTTGATCAAGAAAAAGGAAGATACAATATTAGCAATGAAAAGGGCAACATTACCATACAGAGAGAAAATATCATAAATACCTTTAGTAAGATGTATCTAAAAACAAGACAAACTGGACAGTTTCCTAGAAAACAGCAATTTTTAAAAAATGAATAAAAAACAAATAGGAAAACAGACCCATGGTGGTTCAAGACACTCAAGCTGCAGTTAAAAAATAAAATCAAGCCAAACCCTTACTCCTCTATAAACACAAACACACAGACACACACACAAAGGCCGCAGACAGTTCTATAGCTGAGTTCAATAGAACTGTCTACAGATAATCTCGACCTGATATAAAAAGTTCTAGAGAGGCGCTGAATGGTGAAATTTCTCTTATCTACTAGAACTGTATGTGGCTGTTTAAAAGGGAGACTTGCACACATAAGAGTTTTGTTTGGTGTAATGAGAAGTCCAGAGGTAGGTGACTGCTGATATTGGTTAATGGCTATATTATTCTCCTACTGCTGCTGGGAGTAGGCTTAAAATAACGCGGAGGCTTAAAATAACACAAACGTAGTATCTTAACAGCTGTAGAGATCAGAGGTTTAAAATGAGTTTCAATGGGATAAAATCAAAGTGACAACAGGCCTGCATTCCTTCTAGAGGTTCTAGCTGCCGTTCACAAATTCTAACGGTTCCTGTGTACAGTGCTATGGAAAATAGTATGGCAGCTCCTTAAAAAATTTGAAATAGAATTATCATATGACCCAGTAATTCCACTTCTGGGTATACATCCAAAATGACTGAGAGCAGAGCCTCAAAGAGATATTTGTACACTCATATTCACAGATGAGTCATTTGTAATAGATAAATCATGGAAACTACTCAACTACTCATCTAGAACAACAGAATAACATTCAGCATTAAAAAGGAAAATTCTGACACATGCTGCAACACAGATGAACTCTGAGGCCATTAAGCTAAGTCAGTCAGTCACAAAAAGACACGTACTGTTATCACTTCACTTATATAAAGTACTTAAAGGAGTCAAAATCATAGATATGCAAATAGAATGCTGGCTACCCTGCACTGGGGGAGGGAGAGGATTGGAAATTATTGTTTAATGGGTTTCAGCTGCGCAGGATGAAGAGAGTTATAAAGATGTACGGTGGTGGCAGTTGAGCAAGGTTGGGAATGTATTTGATGACACTGAACTATACACTAAAGATGAAGGCGATGAAATTTTATGCCATGTGCATTGTCACAATAAAAAAGTTGAAGAAAAAATTTAAAAAAAAAATTCATTCACATACAAACCAATTGAGTCATACAAATGCCATTCTCCTCAATATTGTAAAACAGAAGAGTCAGAAAGAGAAACAATTCTGTTTGCCACATAATTCAATTATGTACAGTCAGAATATGCTCAGCTGGATTCAGTCCTCTCATGTTTCAATTAGCTTGAGAATCTCACCACACCACGTGTCTATAGATTATCCTTTTTTCAAACAATAGGAGCCCTCAACACAAGCATTCTGGTGTTCAGCTGAATCTAAAGCAAAGTGCTAGATGAAGACTAGAACAAACATATATTACAAAATGGGTTACTGTCTATACCATACAAAAAGTCATTTAAATTTAATATGAAAAAGATCAATGCCTTGAAAGAATAATGAACTGTTTGGAATTCACGGAAGAGAAAACAAATAGCCAAAACCTTTGAAAGAATGTTTAAGTTCACTAAAAACTTTGTAAATTAAATGTACAATCATTCTACATTGGTGATAATAAAACAGATAAACACTAGTGCTGGTAAAGCTGTTGCAGAAACAAGTTTTCATAGCCACTATTTTAATGACTATAAACCGATACATTCATAAAGCAATTTGGTAGCATTAACTACAACTTTAAATGATCAATCTTATAGAAACAGTGGTTTCACTTCCAGGTATATACCCTATGATAATAAGTTGAACAAATTATTAGGAACAAAGAAGCCTATTAAGTGTTAGCTAAATATTTAAAAGCTGGAAACAATCCAAATGTCCAAGAGACTGCCAAGAATAAATAACAGAACTATGTAGACATAAAACTAACAAAGGAGAGTTGTAAGTAATGACAAGGAAAGATGTCCACAACCAACACATGATTTAAAAAGGTTTTATGTTTTTGCTTCCAAAATTAAGTTTATTTAGCTTTCAGATTATAAAGATAATTTTGAAATTATACTGAATATATATGTACAGAAAAGAGTAAAAGAAAAAACCATCCAGAATTCTTTCCAAATAATCTTCTTGGATCGCTAGGAAGATTTTCAGTCATACAAAAATTATCCCAAATTGAGAATTAAAATAAAACTTGCCTTTATTACAAAATCACTATCATTTTAACCTAAAGATCTCTTAAATTCTCATAGAAATTAATATACTATGGAGAACACTGAAAGCTGGTACTAGACAGGATTTATTTCAAAGTTTCTAAAATTCATCTAAATTTACAAAATTTACCAAAGATAAAAATCCTATCAATGATGTGAATAACTATGTCAATACAACAGCATTCAAAAGACTTTTGAGATTGTGAAACTTAAAAAAAAAGTCAATAGACTGAAAGCAATTAACTCCAGGAAGAGATTTTAAACAATAAAGCAATGTATAAATGAGCAAGCATAGCTCACAGCTACAGTATCAAACGATTCAGTGACCACCCAAGTACATAACAGCTCAGAAGAAAGAAGCGGGTTTTCTACAACACCTTATGAAAAAAATTTAAATATCTGACCACACACATTCCCAACCCATGTAGTTACAGAGCAGCGAAAATAACAGGAAAAATGATATAAAAATGAAGAAAAGTATAAATTATGCCAAATGGGAGAATGATTTGATAGATGACAATCAGAAAATTGATGATAAAAAAAAAAAAAACTAATGAAAGGAAATCAGCATTAACTGAAAGAAATACAGAAACTTTTGTCTAGACATGAATTTATTAATTTAAAATATTAAAAATACAGAAATTTTAATCATAAAGATACTCTGAAACAGAGAATGCTATCCCACTCCAGACATTTGTGAAAATTCAGAAAAAACACATTTGTGAGAACATTATGAATAGTCCAATACTATCTGTTTATAAAACTGAACGGAAGTCAAATGCTTTCATGACATGAATATCAACAATTTATATAATCATAACTTACTACCAGGTTCCAAAATTCACAGTTAACTATTTACAAAGTTAACAGCCATCACCTTACATAGATATACTGTCAAAGAAACAGAGCGCCAGTTAATTTAAGAAACTCCAAAACAAGAAAGACCTTTAAAAATCACACTATTTTTTGACATCTCAACTGGAAAATATTACTCTTTCACTTATAAAACAATTGGTAGAGAAACATTATAGATTAAGTATAAACTGTGTTTATTATTAATAAGAATCTATTAGTTGAGATCAGCACATATGAACATACTAATTTGCAGTCTGATTACAACACTTTGATCTTCCCTTAATGTTAAAAAATGTATGGAAAATAGTTATTACTCATTCTTGCCATCATTATTTCAAAGCTAGGACTGTATAATCAGACGTGTTCTTCCAGCACTTTCCTACAACCCGAAAATACTTTTGTTCATTGTCATCAAGTACAAAATATCTCATTTGTCTAAGAATACGTATTAATATTCCTCATACCACTAAAGCATATAATGTCTTTAGTATATACTACATTTACTTTAAAAATATAATCTCATATTTAAAAACAATAAATAGAGGAATCTGTCTTTGCTAACTGACTAAAGAAAGTCTGTCAAAAGGGTGTGATGATTTGAGAGAATGGCATTGAAACATGTATAATAACATGTAAGAATCGAAATGCCAGTCTATGTCTGATGCAGGATATGACACGCTTGGGGCTGACGCGCGGGGATGACCCAGAGAGATGTTGTGGGGAGGGGGGTGGGAGGGGGGTTCATGTTTGGGAACGCATGTACACCTGTGGTGGATTCATGTCGATCTATGCCAAAACCAATACAGAATTGTAAAGTAAAAATTAAAAATAAATAAATTAAAAAAAAAGAAAAAATAAATAAATAAACTTAGATATGATACAATGTAATTGGATTTTATAATTAATATTGTCAGAACAAATCAATTACTTTGTGGGATGAGATAGGACTGAAAAAAAAAATAAATAAAAGAAATGAAAAAGAGGGAACATTAGAGTGCAAGTAAGGAAAAAACAGAAAAAGCAAAACTACAGATACATACAATAGGCCATCACTCCCCCAAGTTTTACAAATCATATTTGATTTAGAACAGAATCTTTACCACCATCTGATACTAAATTTAAAAAGGAGAAAGGTAAAGGGGCCTAAATAGAAATAAGGCTTCTACATGTCACTTGAAGTAAAAAAAATGTTGGTAACAGTAACTTAACACAGCTCATATAAGTATTATCATACTCTGAGCAACTGCTGTGAAAATCATAAAAGTTATGCAAAATACACTGAGAACACTCAAAAACACTATCTAAAACCCAAGATGGAATCCCCAGAAACGTTCCAGTACATATAGGAAAGTCAGAAAAGAAAACAGAGAAATGAGAAAAAGGAAAATAAACAAAAGTAAGAAGAAAAGCTATCACACATTAATAATTAACTTAAATGGAAATGGTAACAATTCACCAAAATAGCCGTGTCTAAAAACATGAAAGTAATTCTTTGAAAGCAGAAGCTTGAAAAAAGACATACCAAGTAAACATTAGTCAATAAAAAGGAGGAATAACTATATTAATATCAGATAAACTAGATTTTAGAGCAAAGAAAATGGCAAGAGGCAAAGGAAGATACTATGTAATGATAAAAGGATCAATCCGTAAGGAAGACGTAACAGTCCTATAGAAGTTCTCACATCAAAAAACAAGTGTCTCAAAAAATTTTGAGGAATCTTATTTTATACTGTACCACTGAAGTAGATAAAACAATCTTTAAAAAGAAGAAACAAATTGTATGAAGACTCATTCTACTTGATATTAAGGACTATTTTTAGCTACAGTAATTAAGACACTATGATACTGGTACACAGAGAAACACAGAACAATGGACTGGATTGAATCAGGGAACATGGATATAGACACAAACAAGTATGGACTATAGAGAAGTGAAGTGAAGTCGCTCAGTCGTGTCCGACTCTTTGCGACCCTGTGGACTGTAGCCTACCAGGCTTCTCCGTTCATGGGATTGTCCAGGCAAGAACACTGAGTGGGTTACCATTTCCTTCTCCAGGGGATCTTCCCAACCCAGGGATAGAACCTGGGTCTCCCGCATTGGAGGCAGACGCTTTAACCTCTGAGCCACCAAATACAAATCATATCATGGAGAAATTACAGCCATTTTAACCATTTTAACAACTGCTGAGAGAGCATTTGGAGACAGCAGGCAAAAAAAATATAGCTCAACCTCATGCCTTAAACAAAAGTTAACTCAAGCCCAATCACAGTACTAAACAGAAAACATCAAAATTTAAGGGAAAAAAAAATAGGAGAAAATCTTTGGGATGCAGGGCAGACTTGATACCAAAAACATGATTCACAAAAGGCAATATTATAAAATGGACATCATAAAAACTAAATCTCTTGCTTTATAAAAGACTCTACTAACAGGATAAAAAGACAAGCAACAAAAATAAAAAGGGGGGAAGAAAAATATTTGTGAACCACATATCTGACAAAAGATCTAGTATGTGTATCTGAAAAAAACTCTCAAGTTCAAGAGTAAAATCACAAATAATCCAATTAGAAAATAGCAAAGGGTATCACTTCGCAGAAAAGGATACAGATGGCAAATCAGCCCACGAAAAGATGTTCAACACATTATCCATTAGGAAAAAACAAATGAAACCCCAAGATTATCACTGAATGTGTATTAGAATCTCTAAAATAAAAAGCAGTGTCAATATCAAAGGCCAGCAAGGATACAGATACATCACAATGTGTCACTCACATATTGTTGATGGATGGTGGCCATGAAATTGAAAGATGCTTGCTCCTTGGAAGAAAAGATATGACAAACCTAGACAGAGTATTAAAAAGAAGAGAGATCACTTTGCCGACAAAGGTTTGTACAGTCAAAAGCTATGGTTTTCCCAGTAGCCATGTATGGATGTAAGAGTTGAGCCATAAAGAAGGCTGAGCACTGAAGAATTGATGTTTTTGAACTGTGGTGTTGGAGAAGACTCTTGAGAGTCCCGTGGACTGCAAGGAGATCAAACCAGTCAATCCTAAAGGAAAACAACCCTGAATATTCATTGGAAGGACTGATGCTGAAGCTGAATCTCCAACACTTGGGCCACCTGATAACAAGAGCCAACTCACTGGAAAGACTCTGATGCTGGGAAAGATTGAGGGCAAGAGGAGAAGGGGGTAATAGAGGATGAGATGGTTGGATGGCATCATCAACTCAGTGGACATGAGCTTGAGCAAACTCTGGAAGATAGCAAAGGACAGGGAAGCCTGGCATGCTATAGTCCATGGGGTCGCAAAGAGTCGGACACGACTGAGTGATGGAGCAACAACAACGATTTACAGAAAAACAGTACAGATACTCTGGAAAACAGCTTAGCAATTTCTTTATAAAACTAAATATGCAATTACCATATGATCTAGCAATGCTTTTGACATAATTGCTAGATCATATGGTGACTCACAAAGTAGCAAATATTTTAAGCTTAACTTTAAGAATGCATTTACTATTTACTTGCTGCACAAAAATATTAATAAAATCAAATTTAGCATTCTATTTAAGAACTTACTATGAAGCTCAAAATTCCAAGTTTATTTTAAATTTCTTAACCAAAAACATTACTATAATTTAATGAATCTCACATATTTATCAAGATTAAATTACACTGAAAATCATAAAATAAGCCTAAATATCTGAATTGAAAAATATATACTATATACATACTAAGTTTAGGAGATATAACTGATAATCTACCAAAAACAAAATTCTGGAACCAAATTGCACAAAGAATCAAAGGCAGTATCTTTTCAGTTAGAACTCATTATAGGACTCAAAAAGAATATAATCACATAAAACATAAATATGTCATCTTAAAATTAATCAACAGCATTCTTACCATACACTATTTCTGAAGCTTTCCCCTTTCCATTGTATAGCCTAATTAAATATGTTGTCGTTAGCCATATGTAAGCATTCCCCCTAAACAGCATGAAATTCTCTCAATAGGATTATTAAAGGATCTACACTACTTCATGGTTTGAGTAGAACAAACTATGACATGGTAAAAAAAAAAGTTTCTCCCTGTGTGGTTCTGCCACCACCCACATACAAAATTTACTATTAAAAAAAGAAAAAAGCACTGACACTTCACACTACACAGCATCTTGGCACAATTAATCTCAAACAAATTAAATCTCTATATGTTATTGTCATTTCACAAAAGGACAAACAGGGCTACAACAGTCAATTAAAGCTATACCAGATTTTACAGAATATGAATAAAAGCAAAAACACTGGCTTACTATAATGTCTATCATATACATTATAATAAATTTTGAACGAGGAAAGAGCAAAAAGTTATTCATAATTATGTATCTTTTTGGACATATACAACTTTCCAACTGTTTGGTTCATTTTTAAACAATTTTTAATAATCTACACTGTGTAAAGGGATGTTTATGTCCTTTACTACAAGGCCAAAAGAACATTTAGGCAAAAATAGCTACCTTATTTAATCTACATGGTATGAAATTTCTTATATGCCTCAATTTTCAAGGCTGGGGTTCAATACCAAAGCACACTAAGGCTATTCAGTCATACTGTCAAAACTAATCCCAACTGTGATCACTACTGTTTACCATTTACTAAAATTAAAACTTTTGTGTATGCATTTCAAATATGGCGAGAAATGGGCTGGTTGGAATTTACCACTATCTTTTCCCCTCTATCTTCCTCTTCCTCATCACTAGTACTTAGCTAGTATTTATTTTTTAACCCTGATAATTACCAATCTTGAAAGTTTGTCTCAGGTCGTTTATTAAGAATGCATAGTACAATTCCACTTCTTCACAGAAACTGCAACATGGTTTTAATATACTTTATCTTCAAATATTCATGAAAACCTGACTATACCCACATGTCAGATATGTCCCCAAAAGACACACAGACATACAACCTCCCCTCCCCCTCTTTCCACACACCCATGGTGGTTTATTAGTGAAACTAAAATATACAACTAAAAAACTTCCTGTTTTACATAATGGGTAACCACTGCAAAGTATTTAGTACCACTGGAGGGAATGTAAATTCATTCCGGTGGGAGGGGGGGTGGCGGCCGGAATGAAAGACTATCACCTTCATAAGACTTCAATGTAACAAAGTAATCATCAGATATGTAAGAGTAAGCACTAGATTTATTGAGCACCTACAACTACCAAGACCCATACCCTTTACTTGTATTAACTAACTTTATTCTCTCAAAGGAAGAGAAATGGCAACCCACTCCAGTGTTCTTGCCTGGAGAATCCCAGGGACGGGGGAGCCTGGTGGGCTGCCGTCTATGGGGTCGCACAGAGTTGGACACGACTGAAGTGACTTAGCAGCAGCAGCAGCGGCAGCATTCTCTCAATAAGCCTACATACTATTGCTATAATTTCAAAACAGATGCATCAAATCCAGGAAATAGTGAACTCTTTTGAGCTGAGTGTATTAAAACTACATATTCTGTTGCAAAAAATATTTGTTTTAAGGCAGCAAAATTATTTTAGCTTTCTATCATTGAGTATACACTATGACTTTATGTAGAGTCATAGTTTTATATATATATATACACATATACACATATATATATATGTATATGACTTGTTTACTCAAATACAGGGAAAAATAAGAAAAAGTTTAGCCTGCACGATGATTGAATGTGCTGTTAAAAGACGCTTAATACATTTTCAAATTGTATTATTTTGGTCTCTTTAATGATTTTTAGTTTATGAAATTAAAAAATACTGAAAATACTCTCCAGCTACATTATCATAAGCCTATTTAATTAAATGAAAAGGAAACAGTGAAAGAAAATACCTATTAAAAGTAGAGCAATCCAAGGACAGTTCTACACACTATATCCATACAGTTGCTCCAAGACGGCAAAATTCTTACATTTTAAAAACAGGTTCATACTCAAGTTACATTTAAAAGGCAATTCAATGATTGAAGGAGACTACAATGATGTCTTCAAAACAGAAGAATTCTTAGAATTATTTGTATTATATATCCTAGAAAAAAAAAACTCTCCTTCCTCTTAATATTTATAAGATGTTAATGAAGTTCATGTTTTCTTTAATCCTATGAAGTTCATGTGCTAGTCCCTTCAGAACTATGTTAAGCTATTTAACTCAGTTTAGATCTCAGCCTTAAAAACATACAAATGATTATCAGGAAACAAGATACTTCTCATTCAAAAAAAAAAAAAAATTGTGGAGTTTCAACTACTACGTTTTTCTGCTAGTTTTAGACTGATTCCAAGAAAGAAATTATATTTTACTTTCAGTTTTCACTTTGTCTTTCAGATTTAAAACTTAAATATTAGGGTAAGGGAAAGATGGACCAGCTGCTTGTTGCATTCCCAGATCACAATTAGTTTTTAGCGAGATAAGATACCCAGATTCACCTAGCAGATTTATGCTATGAATAATAGATGAAGGTAAGAAATAAAAAGACAAAAACATAGGTAACTGGTTACATTACTAAATAGCTCAATGTAACTATTCCTTAATTTACCATTTTGTCTGCCAAGACTAATTTCTAAAAAACACACTGAAGTTATATTATAGATCACTTTAGGCAGGGTAGTACAGCTAATGTTTTCAGGTGGGATGGTGGAAATCTGGTGGGTGGAAGGAATATATTCCAAAAAAAATAAAAAATCTTTTCTATCTTATTTTTAATCAAATAAGATGGATGAGGAAGAAAAACTAAAGCAAAACAATATATCTACACTTTAAGTACATCTTAAGCTTCTGACAATTTGAAACACAATTTGAAAACACACAGTAACAACGATGCCATGGCAACAGCATATGTGAAGGAGTGACCTCTACAGTAAGCCAGTAACTTGCTTTTATTATTTTCTGCTTACCTTCTATGATGGTTAATTTTGTGCGTCCATGTGAAGGTGCCAGGAGGTGCCCAAATATTAAATTGAACATTATTCTGGGTGTTTCTGTGAGGATACTGTCAATTGAGATTAACATTTAAATTGGTAGACTGTAAAAAGCAGAATGCGCTCCATAATGTGGGTGGGCTCCTGTAATCAGGTGATGGTCCCAACAGACCAAAAGGCTGACCCTCCTGCAAATAACAAAAACTTCTCCCATCTGATGGCCTTTGACTTGGGCCTACCCTCTCCCTTCCAGAGAGCCTTCCAACTGAAACATCAGCTGTTCCCAGTTGTCCAGCAGCTTCCAACCTTACTTGCCAGCCCCCATCAATACATGAATCAATTCCATATAATAAATCTCTTCCTACATATACACAGCCTATTAGTTCCAATTCTCTATAGAACCCTAACACATCTTCCAAAAATAAATTCTTTACAATCAGTTTATCAACAGGATTATTGAAACTTCTGACACTATGACAAGACAATAATTCTACACAGAAGTTATTTTACTTGAGTCAATGAATTAATAAGCACTCTAAAATGTGCTAGGATGAATACTAACATTGAAAAATATATATAAAAGCAAAATTATAGCCTTTTGTTATATAAAAGTCATGGATTTTAAAAAGAGTAAGTTTTTAAAGATATTACTGATTTTAATTTTTACTTATTATTATTGCAGTAACTATTTTCACTGAAGTAACTACTTGTTTAATAAACTTCTTGAGACTCTTGTTATGTATCACAGCAGGGGCTACAAACCTTTAAAATCATTATTTCTCCTAGGAGAACTATAAATCCACTTACACTGAGAAAGCAGTTTTCTGATGTAGGTGAGGGTTTCATTGAGAGGTGATATTGCCTCCTGAGCAGGTATACACAGAATGAGGAATATATACATAAGTCACGCATTTGGCTACAACAAAATAATATTTGACCCATACCTAAGCACTTACTAGAAGTCCCTCCAGACACAGACGGTGTTCTAAAAACTTCATACTTATTATGTCATCTATCTTCTTCAACAGCCTCCAACCTTGATGACATCATCAGCCACATTTTCAATATGAAAAAACTGAAGTCAAACACTTCTTTTCCAAAAATACACAGCTACTAACTGGCTAAACCTCCATTCAAATTTCAGATTGACTCTAAGCTTACATTGTTCACACTACACTACACCAACAATTACCCCAGAGAGAAATATGTTACCTTCCAGTAAATCTTTTAGAACAGTATGACTGAAATTATAAGTTACTTTCAAAACTGCTGCCCTTTATTTTGTACAAAGGGACATCACTTTAAAAAAAAAGAGAGAGAGAGACAATCTCAAATATGTCTTACTGTTCAAAAAAATGGTTTGGCACTCCTTGAAAGATAGTCACTATATCTGTACCAAATTCTAAAATAGCTATGAAGTTATAACAAGTATTCTCTTCACAAAGTTGTGAAAAGCTACAAAAACTGTAAACCTTTTCCTTCAAAATGTTCCTATGTATTTTCAACTCTTGGATAAAATACATTATTGAGTAAATGGTGATGTACTGTTCAATTATTTAAAATTCTTTAATCCTCTGGTAAACTATACCAAAGTTGTTGAATAAAAGCAGATATAAGACTCCAAGTTTCTTATTTTTTACGGAACTGAATACTTATTTTCAAATTTAACAATTACTGAGACTTTCTTAATCTTTGGTAGAAATACTACATATTTTGTTTTCCTTGTTCACCTAGCTTAATATTGTACTTGAAGATTTTAAAAGTGTAAACAAATTATAACTGGGTATCAAGTTACTACCTTACTATTGAATTTATAATATTCTTCATTTAAATGACAATAAAAAAAAGTTTTCTAAGGAGATCTCCACTGACTGGAAGCTTCTCTAGGGTACAACAGATTTGTATAAAAGCCTGGCATGCTGCGATTCACGGGGTCGCAAAGAGTCGGACACGACTGAGCGACTGAACTGAACTGAATAGCTGTATGTTTTTAAAACCCTTAAAAGCAGTTCAGTATAATACAAAGGCCTTCTTAATTAACTATAACAGCCAAATAAACCAGACATCTTGCAAAATTCTGCCTTAATTTCCTCAATGGGAAAAATATCTCCCTTGGGAATTTTTTTTCAAATTTAAACAAAGGAAACAAACTATCTTAAATTATAAAGTGAGAAAGGGGTGAAAAGGTCCTAGGAAAAAAGCCGTAACAGAGACCAACTAAATGGCCAAAAACCAAAAATTTCTCCTGATAAATACTTATGAATACTTGTAATACCTGAAAAGTTTAAATTATTGGTAAAGGACAAACTACATCACATCCTCGATATGTATTTTCACTCGATGAACCAAAATCCAGAATAAATTCTCTACTGAAACCTGCAAGGCTCAAAATGCATCACTTCTGAGAAAAAAGTCTGTAGATCCTAATTTAAATATTATTGGGGGAAAAAAATCTTCTCAGAAACAGTAATATATTTTTGGTTTTCGAGGAACTACCAAACCGTTTTCAACAACTGCACCATTTTGCATTCCTATCAGCAATGCACAAGCATTACAATTTATTCACAGCCTTGCCATGGCTTCTTCTCTTCTCTTTCCCTTTTTTCTTTATTTTTTTGTTAATAGCTATCCTAGTGGACATCAAACGGTATCTTGTTGTGGTTTTGATTTGCATTTCTCTGATGATCTGTGACATGGAGCATTTTTTCATATTTTTACTGGCCATCTGTATATCTCTTTGGGAGAAACGTCTATTCAAGGTTTCTGCCCAGTTTTTAACTGGGTTGTTTTATGTTTTTTGAGTTTTATTAATAGGAATTCTTGATATTTACTTCTGCATATTTACTTCTTTGCATATATATGACTTGTAAATCTTTTCTTCTACTCTGTGGGTTGTCTTTTCATTCTATTGATAGTATACCTTGGTATACAAAAATTTTTAATTTTAATGAAGCCCAACTTGCCTATTTTTTCTTTTGTTACTTTTGGCGTAATAACCAAGAAAACATTGTAATAAATTATGATTCATCTCAGGAATGCTACTTTGGTTTAACATATAAGTATCAGTTAGGGTTGGAAGACTCACTATAGGTTAACAATTAGTCCCAGATTAATCCATAGATTTAAGGCAAACTCAATCAAAATCTCGGCAGGAATTTTTACAGAAAAATAGGAATTTTTACAGAAATAGATAAGCCACTTTTAAATTTCATACAGAAAGGTAAGGAAACTAGAACAGCCAGAAAAAAAAAAAAACTGTAAAAAAAACCCAATAAAACTGGAGAATTCATCTTAAGAGGTTTTTGAACTTATTATAAATCTACAGTAATCAAGATGGTACAGTAATGGAGAAAGGATAGCTCAAATATCAATTGAACAGAAAAAAAGTCTAGAAATAGACCCACACAGCTATGGTCAATTGATTACTTACAAAGGGGTAAAGGCAATCCAATTTTTAAAAAATGACAGGCTTGTCAACAGTGTTAGAACAAATAAATATCCACAAGCAGAAAAAAAGTAAACTTTACCCCATACTTAACTCATATAAAATTAATTCAAAATACACTTAAACATATAACAAGTGTTCTATCATATTATTAGACAAAACAGTTAAAAATGCTTGCAATCTTCAGACAGGCAAACAGTTCCTATATATAATATCAAAGGCATAATACATCACAGGAAAAATTAACAAAAACTGGACTTAGTTGAAATTAAAGACTCTGTTCTGTAGAAGTTACTGTAAAAGACAAGAAAGACAAACTCAAACTCGGAGGAAATATTTTCAAATCACATATTAGGCAAAAGACTTGTGAAGGACTGGTATTCAGGATATATAAATAATGCTCAAAAAAACCTCTAACATAAAAGAAGGTAACCAGAACAAAGAGGATAAAAAGGAAAGCAAATGAAGCAGAGAAAATAAAGGCTCTAAAAGAATGTTTTACATAATCATAAATGTTTGTGGAGATATGATATCACACCCATTAAGAGGAAAAGGAGGGCTTTTTTATATATATATAAGTAAAAGAAACATTCAGGGAATCAAAAAAAACTCGTGGAAATTAAAATTATGACCAAAACTTTTTAACTGAATAAAAAGTTTAGAAGATGAAGTTAAGGATAAACTAGAAAGTAGACCAAAAAGTTAAATGGGATAGAAAAAAGAAAACTGAAGGACCAGTTGAAGAGATCCAACAGTTGAATAATAGCAATTCAAGAAAAGAGCCGAATGAAGCCTGAAAGTTGAAGGAACAGGTGGAGAGAAGGAAGGAAGAAAGAAAGAGAAACAGAGACAGAACGCTAAGTGGGGAGAGAGAGAAATTATCAAAACAATAATTCAAGAAAATTTCTAAGAACTGAAAGAGTACCCAGCTAAGTGGATGAAAAAAGATCCATACTATACCAACATTATCATAAAACACTGGAACACAAAAGTTCAAGAAAAGATACTAGAAGCATTGAGAGTAAAAGGACAAAATGGTCAGATACAAAGGCTCCCAGGGCTGCATGATATGAGACTTGTCAGTAGCAGCAACAGCTAGAAAACAGTGGCAGAAAGGTTACAGGATTTTAAGGCAGAATGGTTTGCAACTCAAAACCTGCATCAAAAGATCTGAAAAGGATACACAAATGATCGGAAATGCGTGTGCATGTGTTCCATTCTCACTTCGCTTTAGAATTCATGTTTATCTTTCAACAACAGTTAACATCTAAGTCATGTTTTTCTCAAACTAATGCTGAAATTAGTCTCTTCTTTAAGTGGATTCTAAATGACTACGAAGGAAAGCTGCCAAGAAAAGTGCTCAATGCCAGCTGAAAGACAAGAGTAAGATTAAAAATTTGTCGTGAGTAATCCCCATGTACAGGTCATTACGGAGAAATTTATGCCTGTCAGATTCCATCAGAACATCAAGCCAGTGGCAGAATTTTCAAGTCCCCCAAAATCCTCTTTATAATAAAGGCTATCCTGAAATCGGGAAATTTAAATGGATACATTTGATAGAAAAGATGAACTTTTCAAGTATAACAGAAAAGGATATGCTTCATAAAATATCACCATCTGATATTCATAAAACTTAATGATTATTTCTTTAAGAAGATCAAAGTACTTCTACATACCTCACACAGGTATGTGAAGCCAGAAGGCTTCATATTACCACTGACAAAAGTCAGGTTAATTGAATGAATGAGCATGATGATAAACTACAGTGTTTCCTACACTATGCTATATGGCTTCCAAAGGCTTAGATATTAACTTTTCTTAAGTATAAAAGACAGAGCGTTCAGATAATAAAGATCATCTAAAAGAGAAGATAATCAGACCTCTATCTCAAATAATCTATTTCAATAAATTATATTTAAATAAACATTGTATAGGGCAGAGGAATAGGGAGTGGAAATGAGAGAAGGAAAAAAAAAAACACTAAATGACTGGTGGTTTTAATAAAGGTTTAATAAAGGGACATGCCTAAATTTAAGTCTAGGTCCCAAATTAAAAGGAGATTGGTTACAACAACATGTAAATATTTACTTGTTCTCACCTGTGTGCCAAATACTGTACTACAGACATCTCCCTCAATCCTCATTAACAGCCATTAGTTCCATTTTAGACAGGAAATTATACTGAGACAGGCTAAGAAATTTGTCCAAGATCACAGTCAATAGGGAGAGGAAGCTTCTGATTTAATTCTACAGCTGATGTTCTTCTGATCTGAAGCAAATTTATATACAATGTTTAAATGAAATTTTATACTTGCACCAGAATATATATTTATATTGCTGTGAAACCCATAATACGTCTAGCAAAATAATGAAATAACAAAGATGCAAGGAAAGTAGTATTGCTGGTTGTCTCTATGCTGTCTTTTCACTCAATTATCAATTGAGTTCAGTATTTACCCATTTCCTACTATATGATAAACACTGCTCTGGTGCTCAAAGTTTTCTCCAGAGGAATTTCAGACCTGGAAATGGCAGAATAAAACTTAAAAGATGTAAACTGGGAAGGATTAAAAGTTCTAAGGTACAAATTGGCACCTAAGTGGGGGCGCGGGGTATTCCTCTCAGAAAAGGAATACCAAAAAGATGTGACTCTTAAATCAGTTCATGACATTTATTTATCCATTCAAAAGTATTTCCTACCACCCTATTCTATGTCAGTCATGCTTAGTGGTAAGTAACAAGATGGATACTAGTGAATAAGTAGCGTTGGGATCATGAACAAGAGAACAAAATCAGGGATAATGCATCAGAACATAAGAAAATAAGCCTGGAAAGAAAATATTCTAAATCTGATAGATTATTCCTGGGAGAACTGGGTTCAAGGTCTAATGAGCATTAAAGGAGACCAAAAATGCAACATGTGAGCCCACCATCTTCAATGAGATATCCCTATCAGCTATGAGGTGACTGAAACTAATGCTATCGAAAGTATTCACCAACCAGGAACCAAAGTCAGAAAACCACAAATGATAATGTTATATGTGACATATAGATTTTGAAACTTCTGAATGAAAATCGTACTATAACCATGCAAACATTATTTCAAATAATAAAGTAAAAAAGCGTTGAAATACAAAATGGAGAGAGTTAAAAACCTTACCTTAATACGTGGAGTTCTTATAACTCATAAGGAAATATAAACATCTCTGTCTCTTTAAAATGAGTAAGAAATAACAAATAATTCACAAAGAAAATAGTCTGAAGCAAGTGCTGGCTCTCCCTCTCTTTATATATATATGTGTGTGTTTAACACACATACATACCCACACATAGATACACACACATTCATATCTATACCTATATCAATATTTGAGCAATATACACCAAACAACAAAATTATTTTAAAATGCTGAGCTCATTAGTATTTTGCACTTAAAAAAATATTTTAGATCTGCCTTTTCTCTATACATATTTACTACTTTTATAATCAGGAAACAATAATGACTTCCTCTCTATACAGCAACTGAGGTAAAGGACTGAAGCAGGTAGCTAATAGCATTCTAAACATTCTTCTACTTCAAGCAGAATCTATAGAAACCCAGGTTGTAGTAAATCTACAAAGAGAGGCTTCAATCATGAAGCACTGACAAGCACAGAAGCAGAGGAAACGAGCATCAAAAAATAAGTCAATTTAATTGCTGTTACTGAAATTGCACATTAACATAAAATCAAGAGTACAAACAGATACATACTAGAAAAGAATCATGATTTAGTGTCTATAAGTTGCTATACACAGTTTTTGATACAGATTACTGCTTAGTTTTAATAGATCAATAGATTATTCTGTTTGCAACTGAAACTGCTTATTTTTAATTAAAAAGTATGAGAAAGCATTCAAAATAATGTATATCACTCTACAAAAAATAAAACAACAATTAAGATTATTTCAAGAAAACCTAAATCACTTCCTTCTCTCTCTGATTAACAAATGATTAACCACAAACTATTAGCAACCACAGTCCTGTTCTCAGCAGTATAAATGACATTAAAATTTAAAACACAGCCCAAGCTATAAGCAAAGAATTTTTAATTCAGTGATTACATACAAACCCAAATTAGACATACAGATACTAGCATACACAAAGGCAAAAGGTAGTCAGGTCTCTAGGTATAAAGAGAAGATGACAGCTAACATGCAATGAGACAGAGCAAGAAAGATCACTGTGTGCCTAGTCACTCAGTGGGGCCAACTCTTTGCCAACCCACAGCTGCCAGGCTCCTCTGTCCATGGGGATTCTCTAGGCAAAAATACTGGAGTGGGTTGCCATACCCTCCTCCAGGGGATCTTCCTAACCCAGGGACCAAACCCAGGTCTCCCGCATTGCAGGTGGATTCTTCACTTTCTAAGCCACTAGGGAAGCCCAAGAACACTGGAGTGGGTAGTCTATCCCTTCTCCAAGGTATCTTCCTGACACAGGAATCAAACTGGGGTCTCCTATAGTACAGGTGGATTCTTTACCAGCTGAGCTACCAGGAAAGCCCCTAGTAAGATCACAGAAGGTGTTGTATCAATAAGATGACTTCAGCTTCAAGAGAGAGATCGGAATCACACAACTCATTTTATCACATAAGTTGCCTCAAAGCAAGGTAGCCCGAGTTCTTTCCAACTCTAGAATCTTCTCTCTTCTGAACAGTGTCTCCCTCCTGACTAGCTAGAGCTCAGGGCTATAATTAATTTTTAGCATACTTATCATTATTTGAACTCTTGCTATAAGCCAAGCACTATTTTAAGAACTTTAGCTCATTAATTTTATTTCTTACAACAGCCTATAAGGTAGCCTCATTTGCACCAGTTCTACTGAAATATAACTCACATATCATACAATTTTCACTGATTTAAAGTGTACAATTCAATGGCAGTCATCATTATAGTCAACTGTAGAAAAAGAACCCTGTAACCTTTTTAACAAGAAAAACTGGAAAATTCTTAAAGAGATGGGAATACCAGACCACCTAATCTGCCTCCTGAGTAATCTGTATGCACGTCAAGAAGCAACAGTTAGAACCAGACATGGAACAACAGACTGGTTCCAAATAGGAAAGGAGTACGTCAAGGCTGTATGTCACTCTGCTTATTTAACTTATATGCAGAGTACATCCTGCAAAATGCTGGGCTGGATGAAGCACAAGCTGGAATCAAGATTGCCAGGAGAAATATCAATAACTTCAGATATGCAGACGACTCCACCCTTATGGCAGAAAGCAAAGAGGAACTAAAGAGCCTCTTGATGAAAGTGAAAGAGAGTGAAAGAGTTGGCTTGAAACTCAGCACTCAAAAAACTATGATCATGGCATATGGTCCCATCACTTCATGGCAAATAGATGCAGAAACAATGGAAACTGAGAGACTTTATTTTCTTGGGCTCCAAAATCACTGCAGATGGTGACTGCAGCCATGAAAAGACACTTGCTCCTCTATGATGACAAACCTAGACCGCATATTAAAAAGCAGAGACATTACTTTGCTGACAAAGTTCTGTATCGTCAAAGCTATGGCTTTTCCAGTAGTCATGTATGGGTGTGAGAGTTGGACTATAAAGAAAGCTGAGCACTGAAAAATTGATGCTTTTGAACTGTGGTGTTGGAGAAGATTCTTGAGAATCCCTTGGACTGCAAGGTGATCAAACCAGTCAATCCTAAAGGAAATCAGTTCTGAATATTCATTGGAAGGACTGATGCTGAGGCTGAAGCTCCAATATTTTGGCCACCTGATGCAAAGAAGTGACTCATTGGGAAAGACCCTAATGCTGGGAGAGATTGAAGGCAGGAGGAGAAGGGGATGACAGAGGATGAGATGGTTGGATGGCATCACTGACTTGCACATGAGTGTGAGCAAGCTTTGGGAGTTGGTGATGGACAGGGAAGCCCAGTGTGCTGCAGTCCATGGGGTCACAATGAGTTGGACATGACTAAGTGACTAAACTGAACTGAACCTTTTTTATCACTTGGAAATGAAACTTTCTGTAACCTTTAGCTACCACCTCCCATTCCCTGTCTTATTCTACCCACAACTCTAAGCAACCACTGACCTATTTTCCATCTCTGTAGATTTCCCTATGCCAGATCTTCATATGAGTGGAATAACACAGCATGTCGTCCTAGGCAACTGGCTTCTCTCATTTGCCACATTTTCAAGGTACAGCCATGTTGTGGCATATATCAGTACTTTGGTCCTTTTTGTAGCCAAATAATATGTTGCACTGATACACTGTGTTTTATTTGTCCATTCATCCTCTTTGGGATTATTAACAATGCTGCTATAAACATCTGTATAAAAGTTTCTGTGCTGATATCTGTCTTCAGTTCTCTTGGGTATATACTTAGGATTGGAACTGTGAGGTCATTTGGTTAACACTACATTTAATAATTTAAAGAATTACCATACTATTTCCTAAAGCAGTTAAACCATTTCACATTCCCATTAGCAGTGCATGAGGGGTCTCATTTCTCTATACCTTCACCAATATTTGCTGTTGTCTGACTTTTTCATTTCAGCCACCCTAGTGGGTGATGAAGTGGTATCTCACTGAGGATTTACATTTCTCTAATTACTAGTGATGATTTTTCCCTAATGAATGATGTTCCATGTGTATGAGCCCCATTTTTACAATAAGAAAAACAGATTCATAGAGAGAAAATACACTTCTCACCAGCACAAAGCTAGGAAGGGAAAAGCTGGGGTTCAAATACAGGCCGCGTGGTTCTACAGCCCAATGTCTTACACTATAACGCTGTGTAATTTCATGCTTTCCATTCAAGGGAAGCCTTTTCCAGGTAATTTGTTTTATCAGTGAGGGAACCACCTTTGCAAGGAGCCATTCAGATTTCTCTTATCTCATAGACTAAGTTTTGGTCATACAACTCTTCCTAAACCAATTACTGTAAGAATAGAGTCATCATTACTGGTTTAGATTATTCAGGATTTTGTGCGAAATCAGAACTCTTTAAGAAAGAAAGAATGGCTCTTAATCAATCAAATCAAAAGTATCTGCTACAAGTATATATGGAAAGAAACAAAACTTCTGATTTTCTTGTTTATTCAACCTCAGAAATGAGTGAAGTTACCAGGTTTAAAAAGTTACCACTTAGCTACTACTGTGCCAGTGTTATCTGTATGAGTGAATGGATAATTATAATGTCAGTCGCTGAGTAAAAGACTTCAATTAACAAAGAAAGCAAAGAAACCAAGACTTGCATTAGGCTGAAATCTGACTATGGAAAATTAAGTCTTAACTATAGAACCAAAGGATTAAATATGAAACATTTATTTGTACATTTTCAAACAGCCAAAATGTAAATTAACTATAGTTTAAAGCTGGAAAATGGCAAATAATCATTAATAAAATGTAACATTTTAAATTATAAGGCTTCTAAGTCTCTCTTCCAATAAAATGCCACTATAAAAAAAAGTTTTCATTCACTTTAAGGTTCTGGGAGGCTCAGATAAGCTTTCCTCAAGAATGTAAAGTTTAACTTCAAATAATTTTAAGTACTATTTTATATTACTTTAGCAACTATACTATCAAATAGATTTCATAAATCATATTTTAAATGTAGTACTAATTCCTAATGGACAAATGGTTTTCATTTTCCATACTTTTTATAATGTATTACTTATAAATTAGAATGTATGTTCCAAAAATGATATAATACATATTAGCATTTGCTCCTTGGGAAGAGATCAGAAAATAAGATGAGTTTACCAGATCATACAAACATATATTATAAATACTTTCAAAGTATTTATGTTGATCCCTCACCAAAAACAAAAAAACATTTAAAGTTGGAGGAGAAGCTGAATAAATAATTATAAGCCACGGCTGCCTTTTGATAGAAGGTTTATCATTTAATTATAATGCTGATCATTTAAAAGTATCCAAAATGTCTCCAGCATTTTAAAGAGCTAAGCAGAGTTATTTTTAAAATCAAACATATGTGCTTTTTCTGTTTATGTCTTTGGAAAAAACATTCTGTATAATGAAAAACACGACCAGATTTTTCACAGTACATCACTATAAAACCCTGTAATTGACTTTTGGGGTTGGTTTACTCTATATCTATTTTTGACCACATAGAAAACAGCAATGATGTGGTGAAAAGCCCAAAATGTAAGTCCCATTGCAGGATAAGACTCCATCCTGATTAGTACAGAAGTATCATATTTATGCTGGGAAATGTGCCCATTTGAAAAGAGAAAATTTCAGTGCATAGGAGCCTCCTCTTTTTTAATCAAGCCATGTAAAAACTAGTAACTCTGAGGCCTGGTCTGGGTCTTAGCTAGATGCTGCTGTACACACCGATACTTCCACTGAAGACAGCTTAATATTGATGCTCAAAACTGATACTGGAAATAACAGGTTCATTTCTGTTGGTTAATCTAATGGAAAATAACATTGCAAATTAACTATTAAAACTATAAATTAACAGTAGATAGTTACTTTTCCCCTGTCTTAAGAGATTATATGAAGAATCTCAATAGAGATTATACGAAGAATTAATCCCCTCCTAAAAACTCTGCACTTACTCAGTGACAAAACTAACTTGTCATTCCTAACAAAAGCACTATTTTCCTTCACTGAAAAGAAGTCTAAAATATCTCTGAATGAGCTCTCCTAGCTTCATTAATAAAATTTACATATTAGCAAGTAAAATAAACTAAAAAAAGGAGATGGTGTATGGCTTAAAAATCAGCCTGTAACACCTACCACAGATTTATCTCCTGTGAGTTGACTCAACCATTCCTTTTTCTCAGCAAATAAACTACATTCTATGCAAGGTACTGCGGGAGAATTTTTCAAGAGCAAAGTAAATGAATATGTTTTAGACGGAATCTTCCAAATTGACATCCTGCCCACTTTTGGTAGGTATTAAAGGGTCCACAGCACTTTATGAATTAGTTGTGGTTTACCTAAAAATCATGGCCAAAGCCACCATGGTCACTGCACGTTCAATTTATTCCTATCAGAAATCAATGTGCCTTAAAAAAAAAAAAAAGAAAGGCTTAGCCTATTTAGAAAAAACTCAAGCTAAGTGACAGCATTCTAGCAGCATTGTTGACTGAATGGCAATGTATCATTGTAATGTCTAGAAGTATTCGGAATGATAAGTCAAATTTGTATTAATTTGTATTGTTATATTTAGGTTTTTTATAATATAGATTATTTGCCTTTTATTCTACATTTTAATTGAACCAGTAAAACAATGCATTAACACTAACTGTGTAAGAATATTTAATAGCTTTCACCAACTTCTTGGGGAGCGGGGGCACAAAGATGTTCACAGAATCCTCCCTAATTTATGAAGAACAGAAAACCCCTGAAAAATCCTTTTATGAATTACCTATACAAAAGATCATCTGAACAACAGAAGAATTTCTTACCAAGCTGAGTAAATAGCCAAACAAATATCAAAATCTGACATCTGATTTTCCAGTAAGAAATATGTGAAAGGCTTAACTGAGCTACATGGGAAGTCACCAAGATGAGAATTGGTGGGAAAGACCTGACCCAGTCTGTTCAGTCCTGATTCAATTCCTTTCAATAAATTCCTTATCTGAATAAATCAAATTGTCCACCACTACATTACCTGCATTACCAGATAATCTAGCTTTTATTTAAAGTGTTTTATGCACATTTTTAAACTGTTGTGGTGAAGGAAAATGGCAGAAAGTTCACCAATCAACTTTTTTCTTTCATTTGCTAACTTTCTCAAGAAAATCAAGCTAATACTAAGGAAGGAAAAAGAAAGTATCTTCCCAATAAATGACATAAGAAGAGTAATACTACTGCTAAGTCGCTTCGGTTATGTCCGACTCTGCGACCCCAGAGATGGCAGCCCACCAGGCTCCTCCATCCCTGGGATTCTCCAGGCAAGAACATTGGAGTAATAAATTGGACTAAATAGTTTCTTCAAAATCATTGCACCGGGCCTTTTACTGGAAAACCTTCCCACTATGTTAGCATTATAGTTTATAACTAAAATTTGATTATTATAAAATTATTAAGACATTATTAAGTCTAAACCAGGAGCCTGGAAATGCCTAAATTTCAACTGAAAGAAAATTCAATCTAACTGCTACAAACTTGTAATGTTACCAAGACATTTTTACCTTCTCCATGTACACACTACTGTGTATAAAACAGATAAACAACAAGGACGTACTGCATAACACTTAAATCATGTCTTACAAAAACCTATAATGAAAAAGAATCTGAAAAAGAATATAGATACATAACTGAATCACTTTGCTGTATACGTGAAGTTAACACAACACTGCAAATTAACTATATTTCAATTTTAAAAATGGCTAAGAAAAGTCCTCTTACAATAGTAAGACAGAAGTAGAAAGAAGAAACTGTAATTCTTTTAACAACATTATAAACCAACCAGACCTACAGATATTTATAGACCAACCCAACCAACAACAGAATGCACTTTCTTCTTCTCAAGACTAACAGAACATTCTCCAAAACAGACAAAGTGCTAGCAACAACACAAAATAAGTCAATAAATTTTAAACAGATAACATCATACACAACCACAATAAAGTAAAATTAGAAATCACTAAAATCAATAAAAGACAGAAGATTGAAAAATACATAAATATGTCAAAACTAATTAACATGCTCCTAAACAGCCAATTGGTCAAATTTATAATTTACAATAAAATGATAGTGTTAGGTATCTGTTGTGTGCTCTTTTGCATTGTATGTATTCAATTCACTTACAGAATACAACATTAATCAAAAGAATAAAAATTCTCAAGGAAATCTTAAAATAACTGTATATATGTCAAGGAAAACTTTAATTATAGCAATTGCCTTCTCAGTCAAACACATCATAGGGGAAATTTCAATTCAAATTAATTTTTCTTTTAATAGATAAGTTCATTCTATTTTCATTTATCATTCTGATATAAGCAAATCAGGTCTTCTCTCACTTAAAAATATATTTTTTAAACTGGTTTTTGTATTTTCTAAATTCCCACCCCTTCCCCCTTTCTCTCTCTTTCTTTTAAATTTCCCTGGAGAATATTTCTTGCAGAATAGGTCTGCTGGTGATGAAATTGCTTAGTTTTCCTTTGTCTGAGAAAGTCTACAGTATTCCCTTTTTACTTCTGAAGGATAATTTTCCTGGATATAGAATTCTACATTGGTGGGTTTTTTCCTTTCAACACTTAAAATATTTCACTTCTTTCTCTTGCTTGCATGCTTTCTGATAAGAACCCTGTTCATTCCTATCCTTGTACCTCTATAGATATATTTTTTCCTTCTTGCTTTTTTCAAGATTTTCCCTTTTTTTTAACATACTGATTTTTGTGTTGTTTCGGTGGGATATACCAAGAGGTATGTGTGTATGTGTATTTTATTCTTCTAGATACACTCTGGGCTTCTTGGATCTATAGCCTGTTGTCTGACACTATTTTTGGAACATTCTGGCTATTATTACTTGAAATATTTCCCCATTCTCTCTCCACCTTCCAGTGTTTCAATAACGTGAGTGTTCTGCCTCTTGATATTACATCACATTTCTTGGATGTACTGTTCTGTTTTTGTTTTCATGCTTTTCCCCCCCATCTTTGCATATCAGTTTAGAGAAATTCTATAGACCAATCTTCAAGTTCACAGATTCCTTTTTTGTCTCTGTTGCATCTACACATGAGTCCATCACAGGATTTTTCATTTCCTTTACAAAAGTGAATTTCAGTTTCTTTACCATTTCATTCTGATTCTTTCTTAGAATTTACAGGGCTGCTTGTATTACCCATCTGTTCTTACAAGTTGTCTACTTTTTCCATTAGAGTCTTTAACATGTTTGTCATAGTTATTTTAAATTATTTAAATGCCCTATTTGATAATTCCAATATCTATGTCATATACAATTTGTTTCTGATGATTGCTTTTTTCCTCTCTGTATTTGTTTTTGCCTTTGGCATGCCTTGTAATTTTTTCTTGACAGCAAGGCATATCATATTTGGTAATAGTTACTGAAATGAATACCAATACACCCTTAATACAAGAGTTTGACTTTGCTTGCTTTATTAGTAGGTGCCAGAGACTTCAAATTATTCTAATCTTCATGATTTTGTCTCATCTTGAATCTGGGCTTCCCTTGTGGCTCAGCTGGTAAAGAATCAACCTGCAATGTGGGAGACCTAGGTTTGATCCCTGGGTTGGGAGGATCCCCTGGAGAAGGTTAAGGCTAGCCACTCCAGTATTCTGGCCTGGAGAATTCCATGGAATATAATAGTCCATGGCGTTGCAAAGAGTCAGACACGATTCAGTGACTTTCACTTTCAGTGCTGCCCCTTATAATATGTCTGTTTCTTGGAGCTGTTTTTCCTGTAATCTACTGTTGTGATATTGGTTATTGATTTGAGATCTTTCTTCCTTTGTAATGTATTTACAGCTGTGAATTTCTCTCTGAGCACTGCTTTTGCTTTATCTCAAAAGTTTGATACTGAGTTTTCATTTTTGTTCCTCTAACACAAACTTCTCTTTGTTTTTGTTTTGAAAAAACTTCACTCTGTTCACCTAACTTCTCTTGTTGTAAGCACCTATTTATTCTTTCTCATTTTAAAGTAATACTCCCAGGAATAATGACTAAACTTGTCCTGAATGTCCTTTTTGATTCTAAATAAAATATTTTGGTAGAGAAGGCAGATATAAGGATATAAGTCTTCTTGGCAATCCTAACTTTCAAGTAAGCAAGAAAAGACACTGAGCAATACTGATAATACCTTTAAGTGCATTAAGGTTAAAGTCAAGTAATTTTTTAAAACCGTTAAATATACAAAGCATATCAAATTATAGCATCTACCTCCTGTCTTTGAAAATAATTTTTCAGAAAAAGTACAAATGATGTCACATGGCCATGAAAAACCACATAAAATTTGTGTGGTCCTTGCAGCAATCCAATGAAAATTATAACCATTTCTTTTAGTGGATATTTTGAATATATTATACATGCAGGAATATTATGTTTGATCAATTAATACCTTGAAAGTAGTTAAAAACAAGACTACACCAAAGGAAAAAAAACAATGTGTATGTCAAGAAGACAGAAGTAAGTTAAAATCTACCTTCTCAAGGTGATCAAAAACGAACTTATGCATGTCTTTTGCCCAAATATAAATCAAACTTCTTTTCTTCACAAAATTATCCTTTAGAAAAACAGAGTTGTCTCATCTTAGAATCCTAACAAAGGATCTCCTGCTGCAGGGCACTCTACCAAGAGATTTTATTTAGAATCAAGAAGTATAATTTGGGAATCATAGAGTAGCCTGAATCAATCTCACACAACACTAGTTCTGGAAGCTTATAAAAGCTACCTAACAAAATTAAGATTTAAAAAATACAGAGAGAGAAGCAACAAAGAAATTCAATACAAGTTTAGTCATTATTTCTGAGAGTATTACTTTAAAATTAGAAATGCTAAATGTTACTGTAAAAGAAAAAAAATTAATGTTAAAAAATGTGAAAGTACTTATCATGTAAATATCACAAAGAATAAATAGGTACTATGACACAGTAAAAATTTCTAATTATTACATTAAATTATGCTGTACCTCAATCTAGAATGAATAAAGATCATATACACTGAGTGTGAAATCTTAAAAACATCTCTAGCACTGATGAAAACATTAAATCAGGTGCATGTGAACAATTTGAAGATTCGTAAAATTTAAATGGGAAAAATCACATTTCTAATTACTTTTATTTATATATTAATTTAAATTCTTTTCAGTCTTCTCACACAGTGAAAAGAAAAATCTGCCTTATATCCAAAGACACTATACTCAGCTATATGCACTAATTTAACAGCGTAAGATAAAAAATATATTTTCAAACATAACAGAGAGAGCTGTCATGGAAATCCTCTTTACCAAAACTGTTAATAAATTTAATACAATAAATAGTATTAATGAAAAGGCTGACTATGTCACACATATTTCCGATTCTAATTTATAAAACAGGTCTAGAATACAAAAAAATTTTCTTTCCCTTCTCTACCATATTCATACATAAATATTAATACATATATGCATATGTTTTTATACATGCATGTAAGTATAATGCTTTTATTTTAAACTTTAAAATGATCCCAACATAAATTTGAGAGTGTCAGGGTAGTTAATTGATATTTATTCAATTAAAAATATAAATTAAAAAAACTGAGACATTAAGGGATGGTGACTAGGGGAATTTAGTTAATATTCACTAATCACTTAAGAGTCTAATTAATTTATCTCCCTTAAACTCTCAAACTGTGGTAGTTTACATAACAGGTTCCATGTTTCCATCCACAACACTACCACGGCCTCACTGTGGGTGGAGTGTACTTCTCTGCCTCTTGACTTTAAATCGGCCATGTGAACTTTTTTTGCCAGTTGATAAATGGGCAGAAGTGACAAAATGTGCCAGTTATAAACCACACCTTAAAAGGCCCTCTTGAGACTCTGCCATCACCAAAATAAGAACATTCCTGAGGTACCTCATAAAATAAAGAGGAAAGTGAAGGGGACTACAGCCATCACCCCCCACCCACACATCTACAGTCAGAATCAGAGCTGCTTAGGCCCAGTCCAAAGACCCAAACAAATAGGCAATAATAAATAATTGCTGTCACTGAGTTTTGGCATGTTTGTGCAATAGCAAAGTGATTTATAGGTAGAGTCCTTATACTCTTTGGTGCCAAGTGAAACATCAATATAAAATTATTCTCTTTCCATAGAATCAAATACCTTGATTTCCAAAGTTACAACCAAATGGGAATAAAATCTTTAAACAAACCACTGAAAAAAAGTGGACTTTTCCTTTCTCTATCTCTCATAATTAGACGCAGTCATAATCCTGCTACTGTGACAAACAGATTCAGAAACCCAAATAATTTATTTCTTATGACTCCAGTAAGGGTTTCCCTAGAAGCCCAGATGGTAAAGAACCTGCCTGCAACATGCGAGACTCTGGTTTGATCCCTTGCGTGGGCAAGATCCCCTGGAAAAGAGAATGGCCCCTGGAGAAGAGAATGGCTACCCGCCCCCAGTATTCCTGCCCAGAGAATCCCAAGGACAGAGGAGCCTGGTGGGTACAGTCCATGAGGTTGCAAAGAGTCTGACACAACTGAACAACACACACACACACACAACTCAATAACAACTTGTAGAAGAAAATCAGAGGCATGCAAGCAGCACTGTAATTAATAACCATAAATCATCTGAATTATGAAACTCAAACTTTAACAGTAAATGATGTGTTTTTCCATTGCTTAGCATCCAAGTAAACACATGGTTTGTAAATGTGTTTTCCTAACCTGGTAAAGGAAAAAGCACCTCATCCAATGTAAAAGAATATTTTTAAATGAATGATTAAGGCAAACTGGAGATCATTTGAAATACAATTTCTCAAACATAACCACCACACATTCTTATAGAAGACAACTGACATAAGAATTTTCCTCTCATTCTAGCAATGAGCAATTATAGAAATGTGCAGTTCACCTACTTTTAAAAAAGTATTTAAAGTAAACTATTAGAAAGAGATAAAACCCCAAACTATTCCACAAAACGAAAAAGCTAGATAACTAAGAAAATAGTTGTGACAGTTTCAGAAGGAAAATTATTTCTGATAACCTAGTCTGGGTTTATTAACTGAATACAGATCTTTGTTTTGAACGTCATGTCAGTTAAATTTAAGAGAAAAGCATGCTGGCTCCCATTGTTTTACCTAATAAAATGAAGCAGAACAGTCAGGAAATACAACTTTTTTCCAAATCTTCAAAAGGGCAGTGTCATGCAGGCCTTTTTGACAGAGAAATGGGAGCATTATAACTGAAGGTCACATGCTGTAAAGTCATTCCTCTAAGGACCCAAATAAGTATAGCCTGGGTATCTCCTACAACCATCAATATACCTGAGGAAAAGACAAAGAATGAGAGCCGCATTTACTAAAACGTGCTTCAGGGCACATAAGTGCAAAATACATTAGTAGGTATAGAGAAAACAAAAGATAACTAAGGTTGGGAAACCCAGAATTAAAAGTCTCTCTACTGCAGGACTGCTCAGAGCCTTTAACAGAGTAGATACAGTGGCGAGCACCAAAAATACCACCTTCCTCCAACTTATTTAACTTGAACAGCTTTTCTTCAAGAAGCACTTGACGGGACACTTTACTCAGTGCACATTTAAGAAAAAATTAATGTAGAGGAAAGACTAGTTCCTTAGACTGTGCCACTTTAATAATTAAAGTCAACATTATTTACTACTTTAACATTAATACTTCGGTTGTCAGGAAATTATATTTTAATGATAACATATCTAAAGATAAAAAGTTTTTCCATTTTCCATCAGTTTTTCTTATCTTTATATTAAACTTGTAATCCAATGTGACATTATTTAATAATTGTTTATTCTCATCTTACGGTTCTTACAGTAAATTTTTAAAAGCAACTGAATCTAGTTTGGGACTCTCCATTTATTCCATGATTTTATTTTCAGATTATTATTACATAAAGATAAATTCTAATACCTCATAGAATTTTCACTACTAGAAATAACTTCCTACATTATATATAACTTTTTATATTACTGTGTAACAACACTATACTAATTATTTTTCCTTGCCAATAAAGGACAATTGGATCAGTCATCCAGTATCTAGAATTAGCCCTTCTTATCTGTCTGGAATGATGAGGCTAAATAAATGTACAGAGACTTCCCTGGTGGTCCAAGGGCGAAGACTCCACTCTGCCAATGCAAGGGCCCGAGTTCGATCCCTGGTCAGGGAACTAGATTTCAACTAAGACCTGGCACAGTCAAATAAATAAATAAATAAATAAATTTTAATTTTTAATAAAATAAAAAATTTAAAAATAAACATACAGTTTATGAGCTGCAACCCTGAAGAAGAAACAATTTAGGCACCAGTAAAAAATAGATGCGAATGACTGGGAGAGTTGCTTCTCACCTCTACTACCTATTAATTTTCATCACAAGTGGATCTGGTGGGGCAGACACCAGAAGAGAATTTAAAGTGATACATAGTGATACAATAGGAATTCAAGCAGACAGAGATTACAGGGATCTGATTAGCTTATCAGCTTACAGGGACTTGGAAATACACAGTTCTTGGTAGAATTCAAATTCTGTGTGCTGAGATTTATGTACACAATACTGTATACATAAGGACATAAGGCTCTCTTATTAGTATATATAACTTAATAACATTTCAAGCCTATAGAGGTCTTTTTCTAAATATGATATAAAACACAAATCAAATACTGACCATATTAAGTATGAACTGCTGCCCTTTAAAAGTTCCATCATTATTTAATTCCATGAAGGTATTATCAACTATGAAAATAAGTAGGTGGGAATGTATAATTTGAAAATATTTGGTCAAAGAAAAAGCCCAGTATGACTAAAACAAGATGGCAAATGACTTCATCTTCTTTTGGAAAATGACCTCATAATGACAACTAGCTAACCAACACTAGCTTCCAAAGCCACTAAGAGTAGCTTACAAAGTCACAGCTGTTACTTTTTCTAACAACTAGAAGTTGATTTCATTTTAAATGTCATTTCAAAAGAACTGAATGGTTTCTTCAAAGCACTACAACTCATGAGCAAGAATTATATTGAGAAGAGGACAATGATAAGTCTGTGACTTGTTCAATAAAGATGACTGTAGCGAATGACAGAACAATCCGTTAGAAACACTTGAGTGTGGCATTCCTGGACAACAAGCAGGCACACTGAGGACCATAAGTCACTCGTGAATAAGACAGTAAACACACAAAGGGCTTATTCTGACCTGTAAGCAGTGGAAAAATAATTGGACAGACAAAAATTTTTGATAACTAGCTTATTTTGTAAGTAAAACAGATGAAGATTTGAATAACCTTTCTGGAAAAACTATTAAAATAATTCTTGAAATTTAAAACATTCAGATCCCAAGTACAACTGTCACTAATTAAAATTCTGTGGAATTCGGTTTCTCAATTATTCAAAAGCCTGATGGAGCCCCTAATATGTCTGTAATCTCATCTTCCACTTCTTGCCCACGCTGCCTCTCCTCCCTCCCTTCAGAGAGATACAAATGAAGGTAGGTGTGGGGATAGACTGTGACTTTAATGTAGACCAAGAGAACAAACAGAGATTACCATCCTTAAAACAGTAGAAGATTTCACGGCAAAGAAAGCAAGTACACGAAGTCTTTCACAGTATCTAAAACTATCTACTTCTCAGTCTCATCGCCCACCAACCTTTCACTGTATCAGTCAAGGGCCCAGTGCAGAGCCTGCAGTTCCCTTAGAGTGGCTGGGCTCTGTCAAGCCTCTACATCTGCATATGATATTCTATCTAGACAGGGCATCTCTCTGGAGTTCCCAAACATCTCCCTGAAAGACCCCACAGTGGCCACCACGTGTGTCACAACTCTGCCTCTTACCTCAACCCTGGGACTCCAAGAGTCCTGAGATACAATCCAGCACAATGTTTAAGAGCACACAGATTTGGGGGCCAACTACCTGAGTCCGAATCTTTATCACAAACTGCACTAAATTCTGTATCATTCTGGCAAAGTCCTCGTCTCTCTGTGTCATGGTGTGTTTACATGTAAATCTTGATAATGACAGCTTTCATACAGAGTTGAGATGTAAATGAGTTAATGCATATAAAGCCTTAACACGTATGGAGCCATGCAAGAAACACTTCAAGTGTTAGCTATAATTACTGTCTTAAAATTTAGTTTAAGTATTGCATCCAGCCCAACTGTTACCCCATGAAGCTAAGTCAAGTACCCCATCTCTGTCATCCTTATAATGTTTTGCTCATCCATGTATAAGTACTACCTAAAAGACTTTAATGTGCTTTATCCATTCTATATCTCCAGAACTGAGCACAATTACTACCACATACTGTAATCAGTACAATGAATGAATGAAAAAAAATTAAGCAACAGAATATAAGGCACATGGTTTTAAAGATTGGAAATACAGAAACAAGCAGGACTATCAAGCATGGTTAGAGGATTTACACCCTGCACAAAAGCACTGGCTAAGAGAGTAGGTACAGGCTGAAGCACCAGGGGTATATCCTTGTGCAAGGCAAAGGACATCAGAATAAGAGAGTGGTGGTGCTTTCTGCTTTTTAATACAAAGATGTCATCTTCTTGTCAGTCTGTACAGTCAAGAGTTTTTAGCCCAGAATGGGACTCTTGCTAATTAATTTGCCCAAAAAGAACACATTCCCTATTTCACAGAAAGGATGAACGGACAAACAAAATATAGCATATACATATAATGGAATTCAGCCTTTAAAAAAACAATTGTGAAACACACTACAACATGAATGAATCTTGAGGACATTACACTAAGGGAAATAAGGCAGTCACAAAAAGGTAAATACTGTATGATTATACTTATATGAAGTACCTAGAATAGTCAAATTCATAGAGAAAACAGAACGGTGGTTGCTGAGGGAGGGAGGAACAAGAAGTTACTGTTTAATAGGTACTGAATTTCAATTTGAGAAGATGAAAAAGTTCTGGAGATGGATGACAGTAAAGGTTAGACAACAATTCAAATGTACTTAAGACCACTGCATTATACACTTTGGTTAAAATGGCAAAAATTATGTATAGAGAGAGAGAGAGAAAGAGAGAGGTTTGCTACAATTTTTAACAGTTTATGAACATTAATAAAAACTTTTGTTGTGCTGAGAATGTTTATTTTCTTATATTATTTTTTGGTTAAATGACCAATGCATAACAGAGATGAATGTTTCTTTCATCAGAAAGAACAAAGTTATGGCATACTAGTCTCAATGGAGGGGGGTGAGAGAGTTAGCGTTTGTCACTATTTTTTTTCAGTTTTTAAATTTTTAATTGGAGGGTAATTACTTTACAATATTGTGTTGGTTTCTGCCACACATCAACAAGAATCAGCCATAGATATACAGTATGTCCCCTCCCTTCGACCTCGCACCCCATTCCACCACTCTAGGTTGTCACAGAGCACTGGATTTGGGCTCCCCGTGAACATTAATAAAATTTAAGTCAAATTTTTCTTATTTCCAAAATTAAACTACATCTTCCCAACTTAAACTGACTTATTCTATTACCTGTGGCAAATTTGCCACAAGTAATTAGTTATTCCTTGTGTATCTTGTAACTTTTTAAAACTAATAAGCATTAATTTTGTACATTAAAATAATACACTATTCAGAGTTAGATATGCTTCACAAAGCTTTCCTGTAATTTTATCTTTTTATGGCTGAGAAAGACTGTTACATCTGCCTTAAAAAGTTTCCAAGTTAATATTACAATGGTCATACATTTATTATACAGAATTGCAGGGCCTCAAGTACTCGTTTCCTACTAGAATTTATGTAATACTATTTTCTAAAGAAAACCCCTGTGCTGCCATCAGGGCATTTCTAAGCTCACCTCCTTATCTGGCACATCTAACCTCTGCTCCTCAACCTTCATGATATGATGTCAAATATATTTCACCTTAACCTCAAGGTACGAGTCACTACTCAACCAGCAACCAAGGCCTGAAACCTATATATCTTTTAGGAATCATCACTGAGATCTGAAAATAACAATATCTATTTGTGCTCAGTTTCCTAGTCCTATGTGAGAGGTTCTCAGGTTTACTGATGGTTCAAACTGTAACAAGAGCTAAACTTCTATGTTTTGTAGGCATTTCACATACAAACCTAACTCCCAAACCCCATCCTCTTTTCCTACTTTATATTCCTTTTGCCTCATTTTATTACTCATTCTTAATGTATTCTATCTTGCAAGGCTGTTTCCACTTTTAAAAGTCATTTAAAGTTCTTTTTGGAACAATGAAGGATATAAATAAATAATGCAGCTTTCATGAAAATATAAACTAAAATCTGAGATCTGGTCCTGGCTCTGGGAATTACATACACAATGGGACTTGAGTCACTTAGTCTGACGGGGTGAACATCGAGGATCTCACCAAATGTAATATTTTGCTCTTATGATGACTATGTACATTTTAAGAACGTAATCTATGACACACTACCTAATCATTATGTGCATGCTAAGTCACTTCAGTTGTGTCCGATTCCCTGCGACCCCGTAGACTGTAGCCCACCAGGCTCCTCTGTCCATGGGATTCTCCAGGCAAGAATACTGGAGTGGGTTGCCATGCCCTCCTCCAGGGGATCTTTCCAACCAGGGATCAAACTGCGTCTCTTGCATCTCTTGCATTGGCAAGTGGGCTCTTTACCACTAGCACCAACCAGGAAGTCCACCTAATCATTAGTGGTATTATATCCAAAAGATATAACAATAATTTATTGAGAAGTCAGATAATATATTAACATAGACATCTTAGAAAATATTTATGCGTACTTACCTTATCCATATAATTGCCTTATCTTTAGTTCCCAAAAAAGAGGTAACTTTGAGAAAATATCCATCAGTAATACCCAAATTGTGTTATGTGTGGTGAGTCTGACTGCTGAGGGGGAAATAATAACTAAATATGCTTGCTGAAAAATTTTAAAGAAAAACTATATAAGTCAATTGTTAACACCAGTACCAAGACAGAAGTATGAATTTTTAACAGTAACAATTTCTTACTTAAATATTAAAATATAATTGTCTTTTCTTTGGACAAATTCTATCTCAATTTTAAAATTATTTGGGAAGCAAGAAGGACTCTTGTTTTCAATTATGGACAAATGGGAAGACAATGCCTGAGATAATATGGCCTGTAACTAGCCCAGAAGGAGTGAGACAGACTGTCCACCAGGCACAGACTGCACTACATCTGCAGCAGTGCAGGCACTCCTGAACTGCAGCATCCTAGAACCAAAGAGCCCTGCTAGGCACGGACAGGACACTGAAGATCTCATTAAAAGGCAGGAGTGGGAAGCAGAATGAGAGAAAAGGCTCACATTTACTTTGCATGTATTCTCTTGGGTGCTGTTTTAAATAAAATTATCCAATAAACATCAACAAAAATACTGCGGTAGGTCTTCTCTCTTTTGAAAGATAAGGATAAGGCAAAAACTAAGTTTCCAAAAACTTAATTCACTCAAAACTGAAAAGTAGGAAGAATTATACCAGACTTCAAGTCTATCCAATTCCAAACTCTCTGCATACTCCTGATTCTAATGTCGAATCGCAACAGTGGCTAACACTAACTGAGGGCTTATTCTACATACTAAACCATCCCACAGTATCATGTCACAAAATCCCACTGAGAAAGATGCCATGCTACTCCCAGTTGACAAATGAGGAACTGGAAGGTCAGGAAAGTGAAGTATCCAGCATTCAGTCCCGTAGACTTCCCCAAAAAGTCTTATTCAACCTCTACACTGCAAGCAAAAGAGAGAAACTACAAAGACTGGCCTTCAGAAAATAAAATCTAGAAGAGATATCAGAAACGCTTTCTGGTCTAAACTTCACTTAAAACATAACTCTTCTATATCGAATTCTAGTTAGCAAAGAAGGTAGGTGGATCTGGGTTCCAATCCTAGACCCACTACCTATTGGCTGTATGAGCTTGGTCAGTTCTGGGCTTCTGCTTCCTCATTTGCAAAACGGAGATAAAATGAGAAGCTTCACAGCTGTCAAAGGAATGATATAATGAATGAATGCCACATCTACTACAAGCTAAGCATTATGTTAGGGGTATTAAACTTTATCTCATTTTAGCCTTACAATAATCTTTCAAGATGCATTATCATCACTTTTAATGATTTCAGATAGCAGCTCAGAGGTTATGTGGTTTATCCAAAGTCACAGTTATTAAGTGATAGAAAAAAAATGTAAATGATACCCTTCAGAATTCAAAGATAATACAGCTTTCCTTATATCAATGGTATCACCAAGTAGAACAAAGAGTTCTCAAAATATTACTTGCTCTCTTAGAAGTCAATCTAAACCACAATTAGATTATCAATCTTATGACCTTTCAGCAATCTAATAGTAATTCTGGACATACAGTATTTCACTAGATTCTCTAGACTCTTGACAATCAGCAAGTATCACTGATATGCAAATTCCTCTCAACTGCCAAGGAAAATTCACTATGATTCTCTCCCCTTGCCTATTCTTCCATGTAACAAATATCTGCAGTAAAAACAACATGGATAAAACTTTGGTGATACCAGAAACCACAAACTCACAGAAGGCAGTGAGAGAAGAAGGTGGCAGTGGCAGCTGCTTTTGCTGCCATTCAGTTCAGTTCAGTCGCTCAGTCGTACCCGACTCTTTGCAACCCCATGAATCGCAGCATGAATCCATCTCCCGGAGTTCACTCAGACTCACGTCCATCGAGTCCGTCATGCCATCCAGCCATCTCATCCTTGGTCGTCCCCTTCTCCTCCTGCACCCAATCCCTCCCAGCATCAAAGTCTTTTCCAATGAGTCAACTCTTCGCATGAGGTGGCCAAAGTACTGGAGCTTCAGCTTTAGCATCATTCCTTCCAAAGAAATCCCAGGGCTGATCTCCTTCAGAATGGACTGGTTGGATCTCCTGGCAGTCCAAGGGACTCTCAAGAGCCTTCTCCAACACCACAGTTCAAAAGCATCAATTCTTCAGGCGCTCAGCCTTCTTCACAGTCCAACTCTCACATCCATACATGACCACAGGAATTACCAACTCCTAACTGCAAGACTGTGGATAAGTCACTTAGCATTCATGTACTTCCGTTTCTTTATCTCTTGTGGTGTTACTATTGGGGACCTACAATAGCACTGTAGCCCTGTGCTAACTGGCTTACATACATTATCTAATCACATTCTTAACAAAAGTTCAAGGGTAGAGGAACTACCTTGAAAGTCCTTTGGGCTGTAAGATCGTCAAACCAGTCAATCCTACAAGAAATCAGTCCTGATTATTTGTTGGAAGGACATGCTGAAGCTGAAGCTCCAATACTTTGGCCACCTGATGAGAAGAGCCAACTCACTGGAAAGACCCTGATGCTGGGAAAGACTG
This sequence comes from Oryx dammah, assembly GCF_014754425.2. Classification (NCBI taxonomy): domain Eukaryota; kingdom Metazoa; phylum Chordata; class Mammalia; order Artiodactyla; family Bovidae; genus Oryx; species Oryx dammah. The sequence goes on along the minus strand of NW_024070195.1, from coordinate 32,300,790 downwards.
AGGGCAGGAGGAGAAGGGGACGACAGAGAATGAGATGGTTGAATGGCATCAACAACTTGATGGACATGAGTTTGAGCAAGCTCCAGAAGTTGGTGATGGACAGGGAAGCCTGGCATGCTGCAGTCCATGGGGTCGCAAAGAGTCAGACACAACTGAGTGACTGAATGGAACCAAGAAGAAGTACTATTAACCCTATCTTATAGATGAAAACAGGGAGGTCGAGATTTATCAACCTAAATCACACCATCCTAAAGCTACCCTGGTTTAAAAAACCTAAAGATACGTTCATAAACATTCTATATAGAGTCTATTTAGCTGCAGTAGGAATAGGCCTTTTTGCTATTCAAGCACAGGGACTTTTGCTTTTATTACTAAAAATATAAAAGACAGTCCTACTTTCTATTACCTTCATAATCCCTCTCACTTAAATTATTAATAATATGTATAATTTTAAAATTTCAACATCTACTTTCCTGTGTAGCTCATCCCCTAGAGAAGACCCAGCACATCCAGACATCCCATACCTACTGAACGAGTGACTCAGCATACTTTACCTAACCGGTTCCTTGTATTAGGCACTTTACAAATATTATCTAATTTAATTTTCACAATATTCATAAAATGATTATGCCCACGGTAGAGATGAAGAAGCAGAAAATTTCAGAGGTTGAATCACAGAGTTGATCATCAGCAGAGCTGGGGCTAGAACACAGTTTTGACAAAGTCCAGAGCAGTTAGGTTTCTACAGCCTCATGCAGTTCTCATTCCAAAGTTCACGAAACAGTTTTACAGAAAGGTGGGGTTTGTGAAAACTTGAAGGATGACCAGGATGTCAGAAAGTGGATACAAGGGAGCCGATGGAATAAAAAGAAGCACAGACAGCAAGAAACAACTTCAGGATATAATGTTTAGCACTGTTACCTAGAACAAGCATGTAACCTGTGTAAGTATATAAATGGTCTGTAGTAATTAAAGAAAAATTTTAAAGTACTAGAGTGCATAACTTTGGAGACAGAGGAATGAGGTCCTAATTCATAAGACCAAAGTAGGGAAGTTCTGAGTCTAAACCAAGTTGGAAAAATGGAAGGAAAAGAAAGGATACAGAGAAACAAGTGATAAGAATTTAAAAAACGAAAGAATCAAAGACAAAATAGCAAACTGAATGACTGGAAGAATGATGGTGCCAATGAAAAATTTTGTTTTCTACACTTCAACAAAGTACATGTGTAAGTTTCATAATCAGGAAAAACTAAAATTCTTTCTTATTTAAGTTTAATTACTTAAATGAAGGAAAAATGGATTGAAGAGAATTAAAGATGTTTCACAGTTAATTTCCACACAAAAAAACAGAAACAAATCTTACAAGATATGCCTAACATATGTAAAGAATATTTATTAAAATTTTATCTAATTCTTAATGACAAATAACTCAAAAGTCCAAAATAATACATTGTAAAACATACACAGCTACTCAGTCTGCTCAAATGAGAAAAATACATGCCTGAAGATTAGTAGCATACTCATTATTTTATGAATTAAATGATAAATTTTAAAAATCTTATATATTGCAAACTAAACCAATTTATTTCTCAAAACTACCTACCAAAATGCCAGAATTTATCAACATTTTTTGAAATCCCCAGTTCCATATTTAAATTTCCTAACTTTACCTTGATCTCATAACACATCCACATTATAATTATATTTTTAAAATTACTTACCCAAACTTAAAAAATGATGCTTCCAAAATATGGTTCATTTTAATCTTATGGCTTTTGATTATCCCTGGTAAAAAGCCATAAAAATCACAGAAGTTTCCAGTTTAAAAAGCATCAAAATAAGTAAAGATGCTTCACTGAATTATATAAAGCAATGATATTAAGCAATGATATTAAACTGATGACTATTTAAAAACAAAAGCAGTAACAGGTTCTAAAACAGGTAGCCCCTGAAATAAAACAAACCTTAAAGTAATTGAAGATCCAAAACACCAAAAAAAAAAGGTGTTAAATATACAAACGAGAGAAATAACAGTTCAACCATATGAAAATGCTATAACACCTACAAGAAGGAATACTACATAGCAACTAAAGCCGTATTACAGAGATTTCTAATATATTTAGAAAACATACCACAATGTTAACTTAAAAATTAAATTAAAACATCACATATATATACATCTGTATGTATCAAATACATACAAAAAGAAAAAAGACTGATTTAAAATTTTATCTCTAGGAAAAAGAATTACGAGTGCCTGCCGTCTATGGGGCCGCACAGAGTCAGACACGACTGAAGCGACTTAGCAGTAGCAGCAGCATATTCTTCATATTATGCAACATTTTGCCATTTTTCTAAATTAATATAAACATGATTTACAATAAAGCCTACCAATGGCAAATTTTAGTGAATGCAGCCCTTCAGCCAACAAACAGGCACTGAAAATGAAATAGATTCTCAGCCATCTTATACAGAAACTGTTATCAAGAATAATATATTTTAAAAGTAAAAAAGGATAACCAAAAACTTAATACTGTAGGCTCCAATTAGTTTGCCCAATGGTTGATCATAATCTAGTTTTATGATTCTCTTTCTATAGATGTCTTGTAAAAACTAAGAAACACCCATGATTTAAACCCAATTTCAATTTGAACTGCACATCACAACATTAAAGGTAAATGTCTGATACTCTGTAATATGCCAAATATTTTATCTGCCAAGTTATTTAAATGATCCTTACAATCTTAGGATGAGTATTAGTTCAATTTTAAAGAACACTATGGTTCATAACCACAAGGCTGGCCACAATCAAAGAAAAGAAAGGATAAGAACAACATTCACTGGATCATGCAGAAAGCAAAGGAATTCCAGAAAAACATCTACTTCTGCTAAAACTTAAGACCGTGTGGATCACAACATACTGTGGAAAATTCTTAAAGAGACAGACCAGACCACCTGACCTGTCTCCTGGGGAAACCTGTATGCAGGTAAAGAAGCAACACTTAGAACTGGACATGGAACAAATGACTGGTTCAAAATTGGGAAAGAACTACAACAACGCTGTATACTGTCACCTTGTTTATTTAACTTAAATTCAGAGTACATCAGGCAAAATGCTGGGCTGGATGAATCACAAGCTGGAATGAAGATTGCTGAAGCAAATATCAACAACCTCAGACATGCAGATGATACCACTCTAATGGCAGAAAATGAAGAGGAACTAAACAACCTCTGGTTGTGGGTGAAAGACTAGAGTGAAAACGCTGACTTAAAACTCAATATTCAAAAAACTAAGATCATGGAATCCAGTCCCATCACTTCATGGCAAATAGAAGGGGAAAAAGTGGAAGCAATGACAGATTTTCTTTCCTTGAGCTCCAACCAAAATCAGTGCAGACAGTGACTGCAGCCATGAAATTAAGATGCTTGTTCCCTGGAAGGAAAGCTATGACAAAACTAGATAGCATATTAAAAAGCAGAGACATCACTTTGACAACAAAGGTCCATATACTCAAAACTATGTTTTTTTCAGTAGTCAGGTACAGATGTGAGAGTTGGACCATAAAGAAGTCTGAATGCTAAAGAACTGATGCTTTTGAACTGTGGTGCTGGAGAAGACTTTTAAGAGGCCCTTGGACTGCAAGGAGATCAAACCAGTCAATACTAAAGGAAATCAACCCTAGATATTCACTGAAGGACTGATGTTGAAGCTCAGTCTCCAATACTTGGACTACCTAATGCAAAGAGCTAATTCATTGGAAAGACCCTGATGCTGGGAAAGACTGAAGGCAAAAGGAGAAGTGAGTGGTACACGATGAGATGGTCAGGCAGTATCACCAACTCAGTGGACATGAATCTGAGCAAACTCCAGGAGTTAGTGAAGGACAGCCGAGCCTGGCGTGCTACAGTCAACAGGGATGCAAAGAGTCAGACACAACTTCACAAATGAACAACAAAAATCAGAAAAAGCATTCTTTATTTCTTCTACAGTGGTGGCTTTTTGTTGCCTTATCCTCTTCCTTAAATTTTTTTTTATGTAAAAGCATGCCCTCAGTCACTTGCAAAGAATTCTCATCCTAGACTACTATCAATTCCTTGAAAGACATAGGCTACCAAAACTTATACAATGACAAATAGATCACCTGAATAGGACAATATCTATTTTAAAAATTGAATGAATAATCTTCCAAAACAGAAAGAACCAGGCCCAGATGGTTGCACTGGTGAATTCTAGCAAATTTAAGGAAGAAATAATCTGCAATTCTCTACAATCTATCTAGAGGGAATACGTCCTAACTCATTCTATGAGGTCACCATTCTCTATTACCAGACAAAGACATTATAAGTAAGGAAAAATACATAACAACATTTTCCATGAACATAAATGAAAAAAAAAACTCCATAAAATTCAATAATGCATAAAAAGAAGTACTCACCACAACCAAATGGAAATTGAGAATCAACATATCTAATTCATCATACCAAAAGACTAAAGACCATATGCTCCTATTGATAGATAAAATTTCACAAAATCCAACACCTATTAATTATAAAAATTCCCAGTAAGTTAAAATTCTTCAACTTGATAACAAATATATGCAAAATACTCCACAGCAAATGTCATACTTGATGGTGAGAAACTAGATGCTTTCCTCCCTAAGATCAGTAACAAGGCAAGGATATTACCTTTCATCACTCCTATTCAGCATCATATGAGAAGTTCTAGCTAATGCAATAAAGCCAAGGAAAGTACATGAAGGTATATCAATGTTCAATTACAGCATTATTCACGACGACCTAAAGGTAGAAATAATTCAAGTGTCCGTCAACAAATGAATGTATAAACAAAATGTGGTGTGTATACAGAACTCTTAAAAGTCAATTTAAAAATTCTTAATTTAAAGTGGGGGAAAGATCTGAACAGATACCTTCCTAAGAGATATAAATGGCAAATAAGCACATGAAAAGTTGCCCAACACCATTTGCCATTAAGGAATTACAAATTAAAACAATGATGAGGTATCACTACACACCTAGCAGAATAGCTAACTAAAACACTGAGAACAGCAAAATCTGACAAGCAGGGAGCAATGGAAGCTATCATCTTTACTACTATGAATACAAAATGATACAGCCTCTTTGGATGACAGCTTGTCAGTTTCTTACTAAGTTAAACATAATCTAGCAAACAATCTAGAAATCACGTTCCTAAGTATTTACTCAAATGATTTGAAAACTTACATCCACAAAAAAACTAGCACTCATATTTACAGCAGCTTTATTCATAACTGCCAGAAACTGGAAGAAGCCAACATTTCGTTTAATACGTAAACTGATAAACAAACTGCGGTATATCCATACAATGAAATACTTTTCAGAAGTAAAAAGAAATCAGCTTTTAAGTCACAAAAAAGACACAGAAGCTAAAATGAACACTGTTAATTCAGCCTGAAAAGGCTTAATTTTGTATGATTCCAACTTTATGACATTCTGAAAAAGCCCTATAGAGAGAATAAACCACCAGTTGCTAAAATAGTTAAGACGTTACACTTTGTTATGCATATATAACCAAAATTTTATGGCAATTTCTAGAAAAAATATTCTGTATCATACTATAATAATGGATATATAACATGAGGCATTGGATCAAGCCTCAGAACTGCACAACATAAAGAACGATGCCTAATATAAACTACTGACTTTAGGAGATAACATATCAATACTGGTTCATCAATTGTAACAAACACAAAGCCCCATGAAACTCCAATACTTTGGCCACCTGACGTGGAGAGCTGACTCATTTGAAAAGACCCTGATGCTGGGAAAGACTGAGGGCAGGAGAAGAAGGGGACGACAGAGGATGAGATGGTTGGATGGCATCACCAAAACAATGGACATGGGTTTGGGTGGACTCTGGGAGTTGGTGATGGACAGAGAGGCCTGGCGTATTGCGGTTCATGGGGTTGCAAAGAGTCGGACACGACTGAGCGACTGAACTGAACTGAATATTAGCAAGGAAAGTTGAGGGCTGATGGAAGCATATTAGGAACTCTGTACTTTCTGCTCAAATTTCTGTAAAAATAAAAATGGCTCTAAAAAATAAAACCTATCAAGTTTTTAAGTGGTTCTTTCTCACATTTCCAGTGTTAAGCTTTATAAAGATTTCATGCAGTAAATAACTACAGATCAATGCTGTCATATATACCAATCACATGGAATAATCTCTACGCTTTTCCAGAAACATGCAACCTTTAGGAGTTCTAATTTTTTTAAAAATATTAGTTGATAGCTAAAAGGACAAGAACTCCAAAAATTTTAAATTGTACAAAGAGAAAGCAAAACATAATACATAAATCTGTATATAACCATTAAATTTTAGGCCAGGTTTTATTCCTCAAAAGTTAATCTTCCTATTAATGAACATTATAACTTTAAATGCCAAAACTGTTATGAATTAATTTTGGATAAAAATCTTCCCTAATATTAAATATTGCCTTAACTTTTAAAACAAAGTAAGGTTAGTAAACTGTTCCTCCTGTTTGTTAAACTACTTTCAAAACAGTGATACCTTTTAAAAACTATTAAAGTAGATAAGGGAGTTTGAATTCATTTCAATGACCTTGGAGGATGCTTTTTGAGGCTTCTGTTTACTTCCCAGACAGGCTAGTCTCATGACTTGCCATGATTTATGTGTCTGTCTTATAATTAAACATTGGGGAAAGGGGAATAAGTGTAAAAACAATCATGTTAGAACTTTATAATAAATGAGGATAAATAGGCAAAGATCAAGAGCTTACAAGGGAGAAAAAAGGGAGGGAGACTGCTCCTTTACAATAAAATTTTATGAGTTTTATACAGTACTAATTTTTCAACTGTCTGATCCTTAGTTAGGTATATAATAACTGGAATTGCTTAAAATAATCGTGGCTAAAATAAGGTATTTAAGAATATGAACTGTAAACTTTTGCTTAAAACTATATCATTTTGGGACTTCCCTGATGGTCCAGTGGCTAAGACTCCACGCTCCCAATGCAAGGGGGCAAGGTTTGATCCCTGGTCAGGGAACTAGATCCCACATGCCACAACTAAGACGTGGGGCATCCAAATAAATAAACAAAAATAAATATTAAAAATAAAAAGACACTCATTTTATATATACTTCATTTATTTTGAAGTATTAACACATATTTTAAGTATTTATATACTAAGTATTAATACCTCATTTAAAGTATTAATACACCATTAATTTGATACACTATCAAGTTCAGATCAAAATATGGGTTCAAATGGTCTTTACCAATGAAAAACAAATAATGGGTCCTTTTCCTGTTCATTTGTTGTAATCATCATCATCACCCAATAGTCAGTCTAGGTAATGTAGATAAATTCTCAGAAAACTAGTTCACTTTGGATATTATGTACAGTGATGGGTAAAGTGAATGTTTTAGAGATAAAGTAATATCAAAATTAATTATTCCTTTACTCAGATTTAAATTCAAATATAAATGAAAAAGAGAAAATAGCTCAAAATCTCTAACAAGATTTTTTAAATATTTTATGCTGGGGCATTAAATCCAGAACAATCTGAAAAGAAAACAAATCTGTGGATAAAAGTCACAGGAATCTTATCATTACTTTTAAATGCATTTTTACATATTTTAGAAGCATCCAATTAATAAACAATGACATAGTAACAACGTGTTTATTTTAAGGCTCAAAAACCTCTAGCTTATTGGTCTAGACTTCAGTTACTATAATACAAATGAGTAATTTTTTAGATGGCTATTTTCAAATTTAACTTATCTGAAGTGTACATCATGCAAAATGCTAAGCTGGATGAAGCACAAACTGGAATCAAGATTGCCGGGAGAAATATCAATAACCTCAGATATGCAGATGACACCACCCTTATGGCAGAAAGCAAAGAAGAACTAAAGAGCCTCTTGATGAAGGTGAAAGAGGAGAGTAAAAAAGTTGGCTTAAAACTCAACATTCAAAAAACTAAGATCATGGCATCTCGTCCCATCACTTCATGGCAAATAGATGGGGAAATAATTGAAAGAGAGAAAGACTTTATTTTGGGGGGCTCCAAAATCACTGCAGATGGTGACTGCAGCCATGAAATTAAAAGACACTTGCTCCTTGGAAGAA